>NC_134877.1:59983815-60071315 GCF_041734735.1 Babylonia areolata
GTGTGTGTGTGTGTGTGTGTGTGTGTTCTGTGTGTGTGTGTGTGTGTGTGTGTGTGTGGTGTGTGTGTGTGTGTGTGTGTGTGTGTGTGTGTGTTGTATGTGTGTGTATGGGTGGCGCTGTAGTGTACCGAAGCGCTCTTTCTGAAGAAGTAGGCCGAATTTCACTCTGAGAAATATGTTGTGACAAGGAGTATTGCAATACAGTATGTTTGGTTTTCTCTATACCTTTTCTTCCTATTCATTTCATCCATTCCTTCTCTTTGTATGTGTTTGTCTTTCGCTCTTTCTTTCCTTCTCTTCGCTGTGTATATTTTGTCTTTCCTTTTAGTGCTTTGTTTCTTTTATCTTTCTTTCTTTTTTTTTCCATATTTCTCCATTCATACCTTCTTTCTTTTTTCTGTCTTTCTTTTTACTTCTATGTACGTAAATAGAGGAGGGGTGGAATCTGAAAAAAAAGTCATACTCTTTGGGTGTATTTTCGTTCTTTCTTCATAGATAAGTAAATAAGATGCATAAATTGTATTAAGAAACAACATATGTAAAATAAATTTCAGAGATAAAAACAATGCGTAAGACATGTGACTTTTTTCCTATCGTTTTTTCATTCCGGCGTAAAAAGTGTACTTCCATCCTTGCCCCTCATATCCCCACGCTAAAAAAAGAAGAAGAAAAAAGAAAAAGAAAAGAAAAAAAAGAGAAAGAAACTGATGGATATGGTCCCTCTTGTCCTTCTTGTCTCATGAAGCGAAACTGTCCCCGTACTTTATTAAGAATATGTTCATGATAACAATTGTGTGTTTGAGTTTGTTGTGGTAGTGGAAGAGGTGGTGGTAGTAGTAGTAGTTATCATTGTTGCTGCCACTGCTGCTGCTGTTGAAGATACAAACTAAAAGACCAGGCAATGCCTAAAATGCATTTTGAGTACTAAAGTTTCAGTTTTTGATTGTCTTTGAGTCAGTCCGTTTCAAACGGAAGTGGGTATCACCAATATATCCCTGTGTACGTGAACTTTCGCTAAGCTGTCCCCGTATTCTTCAAAAGAGACAACAGGAAATCTGGTCTCGTTGTGTGATCTGGTGATGCACTTACCATCAAACTTGCCGGCAGTCAGCAGGATTTTAAGGGACAAAAAGTCTGGAATATTCATTGCCTGATTCAGAAAAACTGTGTTGCCAACGAACACCAAGAAATGGAGAGGGGAAGGAAGAAGAGGAGGAGGAGAAGTTGTGGTAGAAAAAGAAGAAGTTGTAATGGAAGACGGAGGAGGAGGTGGAGGAAGAGAAGGAAGGGAAGAAGAAGAAGGAGAAGAAGAAATAAGTCCCTATTCACACCCTCCGAGATCACTTCGAAAAAAAAAAGAAGGAAAAGAAGAAGAAGGGGCAATCACTCACATTTCCATCTTCTCAATGTCACTTCCCCCCAACACCCACTTTGAAAGAAAATGAAACAGATGGACTCCCCTCCCAGCCTTTCTTCCCCCTCCCCATCCCTTTCACCCGTTTTCCCTATGCCTCTGCCAGTCCATCTTTGTGGGAAAGGACACCCGCTCACCTTTGAGAGAAGATCGAAGGAAGAGTGTCAAGAATCTGCCACCAAACACCGTGATCGTGACTGTCATCTCTGCACACAACGCTTCTCTCAGTGTGTAATGTACGTTTATATGTATTTGAATGTGCTTTCATATCTGTGAAACTGCATTTTTGGTGCATATGTGTTATGCATGTGTGGGTGTATGTGTGAATGCGTGTCTTCATGTTTTACATTTATTTGCTTATTTATCATCATTGTTGTCTTTTTTTTTTAAATTTATTATTTATTTTTATTTTATCTTCTTTTTTTTATTATTATTATTATTACTACTACCTTTTTCTATATTATAATTATTATTTATTTATTTATTTATTTATTTATTTATTTATGTAAGCTTATCTCTTATTTATTCCCCCTTTTTTTCCTTTTTTTTCTCAAGTCCTGACTAAGCGCGTTGGGTTACGCTGCTGGTCAGGCATCTGCTTGGCAGATGTGGTGTAGCGTATATGGTTTTGTCCGAACGCAGTGAGCTACTGAAACTGAAACTGAAACTGGTCCTATGCGCTGTGTCTGGTCCTCTTTACTATGCCGTCTGGTCCTATGTCGTGTACTGTATCATGTCCAATGATAATAATAATAATGGGTAATTATAATGCGCTACACTTCCTTAGCACAACGTCAATGCGGGGGGTACATGATTACAAAAACTAACAAAAACGCAGATGACTATAATCAAGAATTACAAGTAAGACTGTGCTGTGTATTCTGTTTTGTGTCGTATCTAGTCCTCTCTGCTGTGTCTGGTCCTCTCTGTGCCTGGTCCTGTGTGTTGTGTCTGGTCCTATGTGCTGTGCATGGTCCTGTGTGCTGTGTCCTGTCCTTCATGCTGTGTCCGGTCCTCTCTGTGCATGGTCCTATGTGCTGTGTCTGGTCCTTTGTGCTGTGTCCTGTCCTTCATGCTGTGTCCGGTCCTCTCTGTGCATGGTCCTATGTGCTGTGTCTGGTCCTTTGTGCTGTGTCTGGTCCTTTGTGCTGTGTCTGATCCTCTCTGTACCTGGTCCTCTTTGCTGTGTCTAGTCCTTTGCGCTGTATCCGGTCATCTCTGTACCAGGTATTTTTTGCTGTACCAGGTCCTTTGCTGTGTCTGGTCCTGTGTGCTGTGTCTGGTCTTGTATGCTGTGTCTGGTCCTGTATGCTGTGTCTGGTCCTGTATGCTGTGTCTGGTCCTGTGTACTGTGTCTGGTCCTCTGTGCTGTGTCTGGTCCTCTCTGTTTATGGTCCTATGTGCTGTGCCTGGTCCTCTCTATGTATGGTCCTTTGCGCTGTGTCTGGTCCTCTCTGTACCTGGTCCTCTTTGCTGTATCCAGCTATTTGTGCTGCGCATGGTCCCGTGTGTTGTGTCTGGTCCTCTGTGCTGTGTCTGACCCTGTGTGCCGTGTCTGATCCTGTGTACTGTGTCTGATTCTGTGTACTGTGTCTGATCCTGTGTACTGTGTCTGATCCTGTGTACTGTGTCTGATCCTGTGTACTGTGTCTGATCTCTGATCCTGTGTACTGTGTCTGATCCTGTGTACTGTGTCTGATCTCTGATCCTGTGTTCTGTGTCTGATCCTGTGTACTGTGTCTGATCCTGTGTGCCGTGTCTGATCCTGTGTCTGATCCTGTGTACTGTGTCTGATCCTGTGTCTGATCCTGTGTACTGTGTCTGATCCTGTGTGCTGTGTCTAGTCCTCTGTGCTGTGTCTGGTCCTGTGTGCCGTGTCTGGTTCTCTCTGTGCAGGGTACTGTGTACTGTGTCTGGTCCTGTGTGTTGTGTCTGGTCCTCTGTGCTGTGTCTGGTCCTCTGTGCTGTGTCTGGTCCTGTGTCTGGTCCTGTGTGCTGTGTCTGGTCCTGTATGCTGTGTCTGGTCCTGTGTGCTGTGTCTGGTCCTCTGTGCTGTGTCTCGTCCTGTGTACTGTGTCTGGTCCTGTGTGCTGTGTCTGGTCCCGTGTGCTGTATCTGGTCCTGTGTGCTGTGTCTGGTCCTGTGTCTGGTCCTGTGTGCTGTGTCTGGTCCTGTATGCTGTGTCTGGTCCTGTGTGCTGTGTCTGACCCTGTGTGCTGTGTCTGGTCCTCTGTGCTGTGTCTGACCCTGTGTGCTGTATCTGGTCCTGTGTGCTGTGTCTGGTCCTGTGTGCTGTGTCTGGTTCTCTCTGTGCAGGGTACTGTGTACTGTGTCTGGTCCTGTATGCTGTGTCTGGTCCTGTGTGCTGTGTCTGGTCCTGTGTGCTGAGTCTGGTCCTCTGTGCTGTGTCTGGTCCTGTGTGCTGTTTCTGGTCCTGTGTGCTGTGTCTCGTCCTGTGTGCTGTGTCTGGTCCTGTATGCTGTGTCTGGTCCTGTGTGCTGTGTCTGGTCCTGAGTGCTGTGTCTGGTCCTGTGAGGTGTGTCTGGTCTTCTTGCTCCGAGTAGTCCCGTGGTGTGTCTGGTCCTGTGTTGTGTCTGGTCCTGCTGTGGCGTGTCTGGTCTTCTGTGCTGTGTCTGGTCCTGTGCTGTGTCTGGTCCTGTGCTGTGTCTGGTCCTCTGTGCTGTGTCTGGTCCTGTATGCTGTGTCTGGTCCTCTGTGCTGTGTCTGGTCCTGTATGCTGTGTCTGGTCCTGTGTGCTGTGTCTGGTCCTGTGAGGTGTGTCTGGTCCTCTGTGCTGTGTCTGGTCCTGTATGCTGTGTCTGGTCCTCTGTGCTGTGTCTGGTCCTGTATGCTGTGTCTGGTCCTGTGTGCTGTGTCTGGTCCTGTGAGGTGTGTCTGGTCTTCTTTGCTCCGTGTAGTCCTGTGTTGTGTCTGGTCCTGCTGTGGTGTGTCTGGTCCTGTGTACTGTGTCTAGTCCTGCTGTGGTGTGTCTGGTCTTCTGTACTGTGTCTGGTCCTATGCTGTGTCTGGTCCTGTGTGCTGTGTCTGGTCCTGTGCTGTGTCTAGTCCTGTGCTGTGTCTGGTCCTGTACTGTGTCTGGTCCTGTACTGTGTCTGGTCCTGTGCTGTGTCTAGTCCTGTGCTGTGACTGGTCCTGTACTGTGTCTGGTCCTGTGCTGTGTCTGGTCCTGTACTGTGTCTGGTCCTCTGTGTGGCTGTATACTGGGCATATAGTATGAATGAAGTGAGATTAGGTCCACTGATCGGGCAAGAACCACCCAACAGCAAAGAAAAACAGAAAGGAAAAGAAAGGAGGGAAAGAAGCAAAGTAAGAAAGAAGAAAGAAAGAAAGAAACGAAGAAAGAAAAAGAGTGAAAGAAAAAAAGTAAGGAAAAAGAAAGAAAGGAAAGGAAAGAATCTGAACAGAGAAAAGAAAGAAAGACAAAGTCTGAAAATAAATGGGGGTGATGGGAGTGGGGGGGTGGGGGACTTAAATAATGATTTTGTGGCATGTCCTTGACCTCTTTCCAAAATTTCTTGCTACCACTTCCATACCATTAAAAAGAAAAATGAAGGAAGAAGGTGGGTGGAAGGTGAGCCGACACAGATTGTCGCATTCTCCTCCTCCTCCCTTATCTCATCAACTCGGTTCGTTTTAGAACGATTCGCTCACCATGGACAAAACGAACAAAGAGCATCGCCAATCAACTAAACTTTGTGATCGTGTCATCTCCTGTGTACAGTACTACGCTTCTCCTCTCTGTTGTACGCTGCAGGGCGCCTCATTCCGGATTCCTCTGGTCTGTGTGATGTTCTGAAGTGTCTGGAGTTTTCATTTCTTTTCCTTCAAAAACAGTTCGCGGGATCAGGCCAGCATTGTCTGTCGAATGGAGAAGGGAATAAAAGAGCTCTCAATGTCTGCCTGAGTGTGGTCTGATTTTATTTATCCTTTTAATTGTTGGTGGTTGTTTTTGTTTATTTGTTTTGTTTGTTGTTCTTTTTGGGTTTGTTTGTTTGTTTGTTGTTGTTGTTTTTTTGGGGGGTGTCTTTTTTTATTCATTTACTCCATCCATACTTTTCTTCTCTGTTTTCTTCCTGTAATTGTTTATTTTCTTGCTGTTAGACTTTTTTTTGTCAATTAAGTAAATGTAAGTAAATAATTGAAAAGTTGAAATGAGATTTGGGGGAAGGGTATACCTAAAATGCATACGTTTTCTTCTTTTGGACATCCACAGTGAAAAAAAAAAAGAAAGGAGAAAAAAAACTACACACTATTTCAAAGATATTTATATCCATTCAGAAAAGAATGAAAAAAAAGCAGGAGGAATGTGGAACAACACAGAATATCGCATTTCTCCACCTCCTCCTTTATCTCATCAACTCAGTTTGTTTTATGGGGCAACGATTCGCTCACCATGGACAAAACGAACAAAGAGCATCGCCGATCAACTAAACTTTGTGATCGTGTCATCTCCTGTGTACAGTACCACGTTTCTCCTCTCTGTTGTACGCTGCAGGGCGCCTCATTTCGGATTCCTCTGGTCTGTGTGATGTTCTGAAGTGTCTGGAGTTTTCATTTCTTTTCCATCAAAAGCAGCTCGCGGGATCAGGCCAGCATTGTCTGTCGAATGGAGAAGGGAATAAAAGAGCTCTCAATGTCTGCCTGTGTGTGGTCTGATTTTATTTATTTATTTTTTAATTGTTGGTTCTTGTTGTTTTTGTTTGTTTTTTGGGGGGTCTTTTTTTTATTCATTTACTCCATCCATACTTTTCTTCACTTTCTTCCTGTAAGTGTTTATTTTCTCGCTGCTAGGCTTTTTGTCTATTAAGTAAATATAAGTTAATATTTGAAAAGTTGAAATGAGATTTGGGGGAAGGGTATACCTAAAATGCACACGTTTTCTTCTTTTGGTCATCCACAGTGAAACAAAAAAGAAAGAAGAAAAAAAAAGACACACTATTTCAAAGATATTTATATCCATTCAGAAAAGAATGAAAAAAAGCAGGAAAAAGGTGGAGCAACGCAGAATGTCGCATTTCTCCTCCTCCTTTATCTCATCAACTCAGTTCGTTTTATGGGGCAACGATTCGCTCGCCATGGACAAAACGAACAAAGAGCATCGCCAATCAACTAAACTTTGTGATCGTGTCATCTCCTGTGTACAGTACTACGCTTCTCCTCTCTGTTGTACACTGCAGGGCGCCTCATTTCGGATTCCTCTGGTCTGTGTGATGTTCTGAAGTGTCTGGAGTTTTCATTTCTTTTCCTTCAAAAGCAGCTCGTGGGATCAGGCTAGTATTGTCTGTCGAATGGAGAAGGGAATAAAAGAGCTCTCAATGTCTGCCTGTGTGTGGTCTGATTTTATTTATCCTTTTAATTGTTGGTGGTTGTTGTTTTTGTTTGTTTGTTTTGTTTGTTGTTGTTGTTGTTGGTTGTTGTTTTTTTTTGGGGGGGGGGTCTTTTTTTTATTCATTTACTCCATCCATACTTTTCTTCTCTGTTTTCTTCCTGTAATTGTTTATTTTCTTGCTGTTAGACTTTTTTTTGTCAATTAAGTAAATGTAAGTAAATAATTGAAAAGTTGAAATGAGATTTGGGGGAAGGGTATACCTAAAATGCATACGTTTTCTTCTTTTGGACATCCACAGTGAAAAAAAAAAAGAAAGGAGAAAAAAAACTACACACTATTTCAAAGATATTTATATCCATTCAGAAAAGAATGAAAAAAAAGCAGGAGGAATGTGGAACAACACAGAATATCGCATTTCTCCACCTCCTCCTTTATCTCATCAACTCAGTTTGTTTTATGGGGCAACGATTCGCTCACCATGGACAAAACGAACAAAGAGCATCGCCGATCAACTAAACTTTGTGATCGTGTCATCTCCTGTGTACAGTACCACGTTTCTCCTCTCTGTTGTACGCTGCAGGGCGCCTCATTTCGGATTCCTCTGGTCTGTGTGATGTTCTGAAGTGTCTGGAGTTTTCATTTCTTTTCCATCAAAAGCAGCTCGCGGGATCAGGCCAGCATTGTCTGTCGAATGGAGAAGGGAATAAAAGAGCTCTCAATGTCTGCCTGTGTGTGGTCTGATTTTATTTATTTATTTTTTAATTGTTGGTTCTTGTTGTTTTTGTTTGTTTTTTTGGGGGGGTCTTTTTTTTATTCATTTACTCCATCCATACTTTTCTTCACTTTCTTCCTGTAAGTGTTTATTTTCTCGCTGCTAGGCTTTTTGTCTATTAAGTAAATATAAGTTAATATTTGAAAAGTTGAAATGAGATTTGGGGGAAGGGTATACCTAAAATGCACACGTTTTCTTCTTTTGGTCATCCACAGTGAAACAAAAAAGAAAGAAGGAAAAAAAGACACACTATTTCAAAGATATTTATATCCATTCAGAAAAGAATGAAAAAAAGCAGGAAAAAGGTGGAGCAACGCAGAATGTCGCATTTCTCCTCCTCCTTTATCTCATCAACTCAGTTCGTTTTATGGGGCAACGATTCGCTCGCCATGGACAAAACGAACAAAGAGCATCGCCAATCAACTAAACTTTGTGATCGTGTCATCTCCTGTGTACAGTACTACGCTTCTCCTCTCTGTTGTACACTGCAGGGCGCCTCATTTCGGATTCCTCTGGTCTGTGTGATGTTCTGAAGTGTCTGGAGTTTTCATTTCTTTTCCTTCAAAAGCAGTTCGCGGGATCAGGCCAGCATTGTCTGTCGAATGGAGAAGGGAATAAAAGAGCTCTCAATGTGGTCTGGTTTTATTTATCCTTTTAAATGTTGGTTCTTGTTGTTGTTGTTGTTTTTTTGTTTTTTTTGGTGAGGTTTTTTTTTTTTTTTTTTTTTTTTTTTTTTTATTCATTTACTCCATCCATACTTTTCTTCTTTACTTTCTTCCTGTAAGTGTTTGTTTTCTCGCTGCTAGGCTTTTTGTCAGTTAAGTAAATGTAAGTTGATATTTGAAAAGTTGAAATGAGATTTGGGGGAAGGCTATACCTAAAATGCATACGTTTTCTTGTTTTGTTCATCCACAGTGAAACAAAAAAGAAAGAAGAAAAAAAAGACACACTATTTCAAAGATATTTACATCCATTCAGAAAAGAATGAAAAAAGCAAGAAAAAGGTGGAGCAACGCAGAATGTCGCATTTCTCTTCCTCCTCACTTATCTCATCAACTCGGTTCATTTTATGGGGCAGCAATTAAGTCTGTCTGGAAAAACGATCGAAGAGTATCGCCGATCAATTAAACTTTGAAATCGCGTCATTTCTTGTGTCACTGTACAGTACTATGCTTTTCCTGTCTGTTGTACGCCTCATTTGGGATTACTCTGGTCTTTGTGATGTTTTGTAGTGTCTGCCGTTTTCATCCCGGCTTATTGCTTCTGTTTCCATCAAAAGAGCTCTCGCGATCAGCATTGTCTGTCAGATGGCAGAGGGAATAAACAGGCTCTCAAGCTTTACCTGTGTCTAGGTCTGAGTAAGCCTCTCTTTACTTTAATTCTATCCACACTTTTCTTTCTTGGCTTTCAACCACGATTTTTTTCTATTCTTTTAAACTTTTATTTCTTCAGTATGTAAGTAAATATTTGAAAAGTTGAAATAATGTTTATTTCGTTCTTCTTTTAAACTTTTTATTTAGCAATGTAACAAAATAATACTATTTTCTTATTCTTTGGAAACAAAACAAATAAATGATTACATCACAAATGACAGAACAAAATATTTTTCATTGAAATTGAAAAAGAAGTCATATGGAGCGTTCTTCTTCCTTCTTGACTCTTCCATATTCTGTACCTGAGATCAAATTCATCTGTAATGCTGCACACACGTCACGCGTTTACACATGCGCGCAAGCGCTGCCTGTTCACATACCCATGCAGAGAGAGAGTGAGAGAGAGAGAGAGAGAGAGAGAGAGAGCTGACTCAGTGTGTTCTTTTCCGAAGTTCTCTCCCACCGAAACTTGTGAATCAATAACAAAGTGAACAAATAAACAATGTCCACACAGCATGCCCGCTTTGCCCCCCCCCCCCCCCCCCCCCCCCCCCCCGGCCCCCTCCACCGCCCCCCCTCCCTCCCCGCCCTGCCCTTTTCTCTCCCCCACACACATTTCCTGCCACTCTCTCCACATTCCAGCCTAAGAAAAGGGATGCGGAAGAAGCCGGAAGGGAATCAATTTTCTCCTAGGTTTTTATCAACAAAAGCAAAACGGTTTTGTCGCCTACTTGTCTCGGACGATCTCTGTGAAACAGAAACTGAACAGTACGAACAAAGTCCAAATGAAAATAACTAATTTTGGCCATAAAGAATAAGCGAGGGTTGTTCCTATGTGAGGGTAAAAACAAATCAGATAAAAAGCCAACCCATACTTCAGGACAGGAAACGACTTTAAAAGTGTTAGTTTGAGGACCGGCGAAACATTCCCATGTTTAAAGAGGAGTATTCTGTTCCTGCGAAAACAATTAGCTCTCGTCACGAAAATTATCCCCCCTCGACTGGTGACAAACTACTGAGAGTTTTTGTCTTGTTTTTCTTGTTTTTGTTTGTTGTTTTTTTTATCTTTTTTTTTTTTTAAGTTTTGTTTTGAATAAACGAGACATATGGTCTCTTGTGTGTATGTTATTTCTATTGAAAATATCGGCCAAAATCTTAAATTAACAAAAAGGAGAGGGAGAAGAAGAAGAAGAAGAAAAGCAGAAAACACACATTTCTTCGGCGATCTGGAGAAGTACAATCATCCTAAATAGCAACACTTCCAATACTATTTCACTTCGTTTTACAAGGACAGGAACTTTTTCTTCCCTTTCTACTGCCCTTAACAGCTCCAAAAAACATACATGGACTACAACTGCCTATCTACCTGCCGGAATGTGTAGGATTTCGGACATCGCACTAGTCTGCTACAGTTGTGTTTTCATTAGGAATTAATGCATTTTTGCTATCCCCGAGGAATCGGTTTCTTAGTGACTCAGTGGAGTGATGTCCTAGAGGTAACGCGTCCGCTTTGGAAGCGAGCAAATCTGAGCTCGTTGGTTCAAATCACGGCTCAGCCGCCGATATTTTCTCCCCCTCCACTAGACCTTGAGTGGTTATCTGGACGCTAGTTATTCGGATAAGACGATAAACCGAGGTTCCGTGTGCAGCATGCACTTAGCGCACGTAAAAGAACCCACGGCAACAAAAGGGTTCCTTCTGGTAAAATTCTGAAGAAAAATCCACTTCGATAGGAAAAACAAATAAAACTGCACGCAGGAAGAAAATACAAAAAAAAAAAAAAAAAAAAAAGGGTGGCGCTGTAGTGTAGCGACGCGCTTTCCCTGGGGAGAGCAGGCCGAATTTCACACAGAGAAATCTGTTGTGACAAAAAGATAAATACAATATAATACAATATAATATAACTAAATACAGCTGATCTTCTCTTTTTGAAAAAAAAAGAAGATGAAATATGAATGAATGAATGATTATAAATAGATAAATAGAAGAATAAACAAATAAATAAATGAATAAATAAATAAACAAATAAATGAACTGATTAATATATAAAACCGAAATTAAACAAAAACCGCAAGTCTTTCGTAATCATGGCCTATTATATTATTTTGCATATGCCTCAAAAACTGCAGTTTGTCAGTTTGCTACACTTTCGTTTTCAGCTGAATGGGGATAGGGTCAGGGGGGACAGATAGATAGAAAGCAGGAAACAGATGAGGGAGGAGAAAGAGAGACAGACAGTGAAGAGGAAGTGGAGTGGAGAGGGTGGGCGGAAGAAGAACCGGGCCACTCACTACTGCGTCCATTTTTTTTCCTGAAGACGAGGAGACTAACCTTAATGGCGTCCTGCTGGTTCGTTCCCATTTAGCGAGATCTTGGGCTTAGGCCCCGGAGAAGGGGTTAAAACATAGGCCGGTATGTCTGATTACCTCCCCCCACCCCCACCCTATCCCCTACCCCGCCCAACACACACCCATACTGAACAAAGTGAAACAGAAATAAAGGTCACATAGGTAATCGGTCTACAGGAACAAAATTACCGACCATCAAATACAATTATGTTGTAATTTTCTTCTCCGCACGAAGTTTGAGAAACAGAATGTGTGGGGTGGGGCTGGAATAGCGATGGAACGGTGTGTGTGTGTGTGTGTGTGTGTGTGTGTGTGTGTGTGTGTGTGTGTATGCGCGCGCGCGCGCGGTGGTTTGTTTGCCGGTTTGTTTTGGTTTGTTTCTGTTTTGGTTTTTCTTTGGAGGGGGAGGGGGGAGACAAGGGGGGAAGGGGGAGGGGTCAATGTTACATGTTATCTTTGTTGCGTGAGCGTGCGCGTATGTGCGAGGTCCACATTGAAAATATTCCACAAGAATCGTTTATGGTGATTATATCCCTTCAACAAGACTCAACAATCATAAGTTTCCACCGAAATTTCTTATGTCTGCAGTATCCCACAACATTTCTCACGTTGTATGTATACCACAAAGATCACCACGCGATAATAAAAAAAAATAAAATAATAAATAAAAACAACAACACCATGTTGTAAGTGTCAGAAACGATGCCATTCCCGTCAGCTTTTTTTGCGTTTCTTTCATTGCATTTTTTACATTAAATCCCCATTTTCTTGTTGTTTCTGATCATGTACTTTAATTCGAGATACGCTCGTACTGTGACGTAACACACATTTGAATATAAGCCTGGCACTCGCTTTGCAGTTAAACATTTTGGAGTACGTGTTTTTTTCTTTAAATCATGGGAAGAATAGTTTTGGAAGACGAGGAGATCTATGCGAATTAAATCCAAGGGGGCGGGGGAGGAGGCGGCAGAGAGGTGGGCGGTATACACTTATTTTAATCCTCGAAAGTCAAATACAAACAGGTAACTTCCATCCGATTTAATAACTGAGGAATACGAGGACGCGATCCACGCGAATTACTTACAAGGGACAACTTAGATGGTGTGTTTTCCTTTGTTTTCTTATTGATTGATTGATTGGTTGATTTTTGATTATTGATTTATTTATTTGTTCGTTCATTTATATTTTATTATTATTATTATTATTATCCAGAGAGTCAAAATCAAAGTGGGTAACTTTATTCGAGACACCCTTTGGTAGGGGTGACGGAAACTGTTTCCATGCTGATGGCCACGCGGCACCATTAACTCTCCATTCCGTGCAGCCTGTGCCAAGGCCTCTGTGACGAAATGTAGCCATTTACTGCCAAAGCCCCGGTGTTTCAACCTCAAACTACCCCCTTCTTGGTTTTGGTTTTACGAACCCAGGGTCATTCTGGGTCAGCCTGGAATGAACTCCCCCACACACCCCCACACCCTCACACCTGGGGTCATTTGTTGCTAGTCAAGATCTACCCCCTATCCACTCCTCCCCACCCCCACCTCCCACCCCAGAAACCCAACCCCATGCGCCCCCTAGTTGGAAATTACTCACTGTTTGGGGTTTCTCAAGCTGTTGAAAACGTAAGAGGGATGGGGGTCTTTAGCCTTTACTCGTACCCAGTCTCACCGCCGTTATCTCCATCATAACTTAACGGAAGCAAAAGTGGGGGAGTTCTACTTTTATAGCCTGTACTGGGACAAATTTACCCTCGGGCAGTCATTTCAAACTGGCTTACAATGACACCATTATCCATTACGACGGGGGATAAAAATCCAGTCGGGATGGGACGATAGACACTAACAAACTAGCCAGATTAGACCCTAGGGTAAAATACAACGAGGGGTACGAATAGGCTGCCACACCGGCTCTGGAACTGTCTGCCTACGACACACGGGACAAAATTGGGGGCATCGGACACACTGGGTTAACTAATCCCGGCCGTAAAAGAGGCACCAGCTGTTTTAGCTCTGTTCTTGGATCAGGGAGGATTTTTTCTTCTTCTTCGGGGGATGGCTGTGTGTGTGTGTGTGTGTCTGTGTGTGTGTGTGTGTGTGTGTGTGTGTGTCCCTCCGCCCCATTATAAATGGGCGTGGAAAAGGGTCAGGATTAGGAGTCATCCGTCTCTGTCAACCGCAATTTAAACGAAGAAGAAGAAAACGAAGAAGTTGAAGTAGAAGAAGAAGAAAGAAGAAGAAGAAGAAAGAAGAGAAGAAAGAGGGGGAGAAGAAAGAAAAGAAGGGAGACGGGACCTGCAGTAGCAGCGGCAACAACAGCAGTTGCAGCATGAGAAGAGAGAGGGAAGGAAAAAAAAACCGTTGAGTGAGCAGTATCAATAATGAACATATCTAGTATTGTATGGCCTTTTTTTCAATACACACCCAAATGCGGGTACTAAAAAAAAAACAAAAAAAAAAAAAAACCGTGACGTCCCTCCGACCCCCTCAGCGCCCCACCACCCCCACCCCCCCCCCCCCACCCCTCCTCTTCTCTCTCTCTCTCTCTCTCTCTCTCTCTCTCTCTTATTCTTCTCCTCCGCTTCAAGAAAGTCGTCGTATAACTAGAAAAGTAGCCAAGTGATTAGTGTTGGACCCTTCATAGTAGTGAGCGAATCTAGCTTTCGAATTTTGGCAGCAACCGATACGGTGCAGTGTGTGTGTTGACCTGCTAGTACCTGCATTCTTTTCATTAAGCAGAACGTTAAACACGCTCGTATATTATGTAATAGGTCACAGCGCTCAACACTGCCTGACTGATCAAAACGTGAAAACCATGCGTGCATTTATCCCTGATACTGACAAAGTATGGCTGCCAAAATGGCGGCCGGGGGTAAGCCTGGTCACACGGCAATAGTTTGAACGAGGGAAGGAGGGCTGGAGCTCGGCTCCTGTTCCTCTCAGACAAATCAGACAATTTTACAGACGCGACTGATTTTTGTTCACAGAGAGGCTTATCTGATTTTGATTTTATTTTATTTTATTTTATTTTATTTTTTTTGTAATATATATAACAGTGGCGAATACAGTCTGCAAACACATCATGAAAGATTTGATTGATCAACCGATTTGTCGATGGTGGGAGTCAATTTGCGGTTGGTTGATTGATTGGTATTTTCACACACGCGTACGCGCGCGTTCAGAGTATTTTCATTTTTTGACTGACCAATCGATTTCTCTTCTTCTTTTTTTTCTGTTGACATACTGATTAACATCAAACGAAAAAAGAACTATTCTAAATGCATAGTTTAAAAAATATAAATCAACATCAAACGAAAAATTTGCTTTTTAGATGCATGTATCAAAACAATGTTAAATGAAATAGTAACTGGATAATAAACAAAACAAAAAACAAAATAAAACAAAAGATCCATGAACCACGGTACACGGTTTAGGGGACGCAACTTTAATAAAAATTTAATTGTGGAATCTTTTTGCTTCTCTCCCTTAACAAGGAAGCAGGTGAGCCTGCCTTCAATCCCTACCTCGCCCTTTCTCCCAGGTTTGAGTGGAAAATCAAATTTAGCGTCTAGTCATTCGGATGAGACGATAAACCGAGGTCCTGTGTGCAAATGACACTGACGCACTTGGCGCACTGAAAAAGAACCCACTGTTACAAAATGTCAGTGTCCCCGGCAGGCCGTTCTGGCAAAAATGTGTGGAAGAGATCCGACCACTCTGAAAGATCAGTGCACAAAATATGGATTGCTCTTAAGGCTTGACCAAGCACGTTGGGTAATGTTGCAAATGTGCTTGTGTGTGTGTGTGTGTGTGTGTGTGTGTGTGTGTGTGTGTGTGTGTACCTTTTTTTACTGGAACATGTCGCATGTTTCCTCAAGTTATCTGAGAGGGTGCCGTCAGTCTGCCTGACGGCGTCACTCAGTGAAGTCGAGAACGGTAGCCTGGAACAATGATAAACACTGATGATACATGATAATTGAACAAGAAAGAAAGGAAGAAAGAAAGAAACATTGAAATGGATCTACTGTAGCAGAGATAAAATTCCTTTTCACAAGCCTTTCCCCATTCTACCCCCCCCCCCCCCCCCCCCCCCCCCCCCCCCCCCAAACACACGCACAGACACAGACCTCCCCTTTACATCGACAACCGAATTGTTGAATTCACAAGGGACATAACTTATGGCTGATGCATGATTGGTACTGTCAATTTTCTATTATGTCCCTTGAGTACCATGATATCTAAAAAAAATAATTGCATGTCATGCTGTTATAGACAGACAGTTAAGCACATTTTAGAACAGCTTGATTCTATGTGTTTTAATCAGATACTGCACATTGTACAAATAAAAAAAATAAATAAATAACTTCCGGTTCCAAAAGGATGTTGTCGCTTTAAACAACATGGCGCCAATGTGTAGTGACTGGTGACTACAAAGTTTCTTTTATGGTTTTTCTTGCAGAATCAAAGCTACATTTCGTTTGAGTTGCACAACAAGTAACAATGGCTGTCAATTCTTTTTCGAAGCTGGATCATCAAAGCCTTGAGAGTGTTCGTTTACTGCTATGGGGACCAAATTTAAAAGACGAAGTGTTCATGAGATGGACGCAAGGTTGGTCGACCGTCAAGTGTGCTGAATTTTGCTTCTTTTTATGACTTTTTATGTACTGTGCAGAACTTAGAATATGTGCTTTATTTCTGGGTGTTTAGTGTATTGTGCAGTTTAATCATTTTATTGCAAAGACGTTTGTTCGTATTTATAAGTGTTATATCTTCACCAAAAACGTAAGTTTTTTTTTTTCTTCTAAAGTTCTACTTCTAGTTTCAGTTTTGTATGGCAGTCTGTGCGTTATTCAGGTCATCGTAAGATTAATCACGATTTTGCATGTTTGGGCGATTTTCTAAATAGTAGCCACTATTAAGAGTGTGAATCCGATAGAGAATGAGGAATGGGGTGTATCGCGTAACTAGGCAATACCAACTATAACAAGAATACTCCGAATAGACACATAAGAATCTTTTGTCATGTCTTGTCTGTAATCTTGTGGTAATCCCTGTACATGGTAACAATCCACAATGGTGGGTGCTCTTTAGGAGACATGCCTTTGTACGACCGTTAAGCCTCCTAGTTCAGGGAAACCCAGGCCCCACACAGCACCTGTCATGTAGCTATACTGAGCCTGTATCTTTCACCCTTCAGTTTCACTTTCAATTTCAAAGACTAAAAGAGCCGTCAGAGTATGTGGACTATTCTATAAATGCTACACCCAGATGAAATGACTGATGAAAAGATTACTAAAAAAACTAAAAGCATAAATGCTTAAACCACATATCCATGATCCAATGTCATAATCCCCTTCCAGTTGAGCCCCTTGCCCTGCCTGTTGAGCAATAGCATTGGAATAGAGTGAACCCATAGTTATTAGATGTTACAAAGCAGCAATCATTTATAAGACTAAATGGAATACCACAGCAAGTTTCAAGAAAATAAAACAGAATAGAACTAAGTTTTCAGTATGGAGATCTGTGTGTGATACTATGATTGATAGTATTAGTAATTAGAATTTATTTATTATTATAATATCACATATCCAGATCTGAAAATTACAACAGATCTGAAAGATCTACTTAATTGAAATAGTTATTTTCATACTTCATAATTAATCTGCAGGGTGTAATCAAATGTTCCACCTTTCTCTGATCACATAAACAGAAAATCTACTTTTTATTTGAAAAAAAAGTTCTGTCAGGCTTCTGGTAGTCAGACATTGAAGATATCCACATCAAAAAGTCAATTCCCAGAACAGTTCTTGCTTGTGGTTTGTTTTTTGTTTGATTGTTGTTTTTTTGTTTTTGTTAATTTCAAAAACTTTGTTGCACAAATGATTGATACTATGATAATACATTTGGTACATTTGTGAGAATAGTTTAAAGTCTTTAAGTTTGTAACTTTCACAAGTGCTGAAGTAGAGAATCGAGTATGAGCTTGGTATTGAAATTATTCTCAAAATTACATCTTTAATAAGAAAACCACACATGAGGAGGATGAGCAGAATAATGATGCATGGTGTTTTAAACTAAATCAGATGTAACTGACTACTGAGTGAAAGCTGTTTGCTTTGCAGAACTTTACAGTTACACTGCTTCAAGAGTGTGTTTAGAGGATAGCGTTTTATAACATTAACTTGAGCTTAGGAATGCCCACTTTATTGAACTTGAAGTCCATGTACTGACAGAAGTTCTGTTTGTACACTTTATTGGTATGTCTTTTCTCCAAGATCAGGCAGTCATTTTACACTTTTTAAAAATGTTTTCTTTTCATTTCCAAAATTCGACAAGGCTTCTTCTGCAGTTGGCCTGCTCCTGTGAATATTTTCATTTTTTGTTATTTATTATTATCATTATTAACTTGAATTTTAGAAATATTATTGTCCATGTCTTCAGCTGTGGAAACCTTATGTTTGTTTATCTATAGGTTTTTCTTATGATTTTTTATTTTATTTTGTTTTATTTTTTACCTGTCTCTGCGAAATTTTATGGCGAATAAAACAAATAGTATTACTTCCTAGTAACCAAACCTCTTTCTTTGTCTCATTTTGTTCATATTTCCTCGTGCTCTGTCTTTCTTTGCTTCTAGTTCTAATGTAATGATAATAATATTATCTTTCTCCTTTTTTCAGTGGTTCCTTTTGTCATATTTTTTTTTCTCTACAATAACAAGTTCACTACTCAGGAAAAAGGTGACAGAATGCTTTACTTCAAGACAATTATCTGTCAATACAGTGTCCTTGATGGTGTGGGTTCAAGTTATGCTCTCATCTTTTCTTAGTTTCCAGCAAGTTTGACTGGAAAATCAAACTAACCATCTACATGATCTATTCATTCAGATGAGATGATAAACAGAGGTTCCGTTAGTAGCACGCACACCGAAAAAGAACCCATGGCAACAAAAGTGTTGCCCTCTGGCAAAGTTCGGTAGAAGAAATCCAGTCTGAAATATAAAGAAGAAACAAACAGTGTGACTGTGACTGCTGGAAACTGGTGGTGGTGATGCTGAAAGAAAGATGACTGTTGTTAATTTGTTCTATTTCCCAGGTTCATAATATATGAGTATTTTGTTTAATTTTAAATAAGCATACAACATTGATTATACAATTCTGACTATTGTACTTGTGTATTCACACCACAACCAACCAATTCCCTATGGTCCTGACCTGTGTGGTTGGCTGAGCCTTTTTGTAAGTGATAAGTGATGATATATATATATAATACATACTGAAATGTCTTGAACTAACCTGAAACCATGATTACATCCACTCCTTGAATATAATACATATTTTTTTGTTGGAAATGATGTGACTTTGTGAGCATTTAAAAATATATGAATGTACAATGTCGCCACTACTGCAGTGCCACACACACACACACACATTCCAGGTACACCACCACGCACCATCAGTTCTGTGGCTATTGTTCATTTGTTGTGTTTCAGGTTTCATCTTCAGCAAGGACGAGACAACTGCCCTGTTGCAGCTGGAGGGGGGTCCCTGTGCTGTCATTGCCCCTGTGCAGGCCTTCCTGCTGAAGAACGCGCAGTTCACCTCCTCCATCAAGACCACCACCGACCTCAGCACTGTCACTGGTAACAGACTAGAAATTCCCAGATCAGTTTTAGTTGTCCTGGGGACAAGCAGATAATGAATTCATTTTCTCTCCACCCTAAGTAAAGAGACATTTAAGAAAAGTGAGTACCTGTAATACATTATACAATGATAAGTCAGCAGGCATGATTATAAAAGTTGTTTATATTACTATTAGTATATATATATATATCTTAGAGTGAGTTTTGTCATTTTAATCAAATCAGGACTGACTCTTATCACAATAAGTATCATTTGCATGCAAGCTACATAAGAATCTGTCAAGACTACATTCTGCTGGGATTCCATTTTGAGAAAAGTTGGCAGTTTCAGAGTGAAAAAAGAGGGAAGTGTGCTCTGAAGCTGACTGAGTTTGTTTTTGTTTTGTTTTTTTTCATTTGATTTCAAACCTGATGGACACATAAAGCTCACATTTGTTTTGAAACTGTATTGAAAGGAACATGCCCCCCCCCCCCCCCCCCCAAAAAAAAAGCCTTTCTTTTTGTTTTTTCTCCAACCTGTCTGACTCTTCTTCTTCTTCCACTTCTTTGAAGTCTTCGCAGAAAACGCACATCTTCAAACAAGTGTAGAAAACCTTCACACCGTTCCTTTCTTCTCATTGCTTGCTTCTCGGCTGCATGTGTGTGTGTGTGTACATGTACATGCTTGTGTGTGTGTGTGTGTTTGTGTGTGTGTTTACCCTTTTTTTGTAAAGCATCCAGAAATTCAGACAATAAGCAGTGTATAAATTTCCAATATTAAGATTATTATTACTGTCATAGCGGAGGAGGCCAGCACGTACCTGTGGGAATCTCTGGCGGAGCTGATGGAGTTCATGGAGGTGGAGTCCTTCATTCTGCTTCGCCTGGAGGACCCTGAACTGGGCAGTCCCTCCACCTCAGGGGAAAACGCTGAGTCCCTGGAGTCGGGGGAGAGCAGCCCCAAACGCCGCAAGATCGACCAGGAGACCTTCCACAACAAGCTGAGGTGTGGATGGAGGGATGGCTGGGGAGAGGGTAGTTGTCAGCAGTGAAATTACTGGGGTTTTTCGTTATTTACATTAAATTGTGTTTATTTCTTTACACCACAGGTGTTGTGTAATTTCTGTATTTGGACATCACATCATGTCGACTGGGGATTAGTTGTTTACTGGGGTATTGTTTAAGGGGGTGGGGTGGGTGGGGGGGTCAAGAGTTGCAGTCAGTGCAGGGGTGTTTCAGTTAAAACAGACCAACTTTCTTTATCCTCTCTGAGCCCTGAGGCTCATAATTAGGCTGCAGCAGAGATCTCCACAGCTGTCCTGTCTTGTGCTGTCGTAGCTTGCTTTCCCCAGGTATTGTCAATTGGAAATTTAATGTCATCTGAATGGAAATGCCTGGCTATGGGTATGTTGTTGGGGGGTTTTTTGTTGTTGTTTTTTTGTTTGTTTTTTTGTTCTTTTCTTGTTTATTTTAGCTGAACTGGAAGTTTGTTCCCTTTTCCTTCTGTTCCTTCTACAGTTTGTACCATCCTTGAGGATCTGTTTGAATTCCGGTCTCATCCTTTGTCCGAAATTTAACTGGAAAATCAAACTGAGAATCAAGCTGTTCATATGAGACAATTAACCGAGGGTCCCATGTGCAGCACGCACATGGCACAGTTAAGAAAAACCCATGGTAGCATAAGTGTTGTCCTCTTGCAAAATTGTGTAGAAGAAATCCACAAATATATGCTGCTGGTCTGTCTGCAGAGCAGATTTGTCCATCTTTGAGAAACTGAAAGGTCATGGATTCAAAAACAAATAAATTTCTTCCCAGCAAGAGCAGCCTTTGAAGTTTATCTCAAATTTATTTAAGTTTTCTTCAAACCAGTGGAGGAAAACCGGCAATTGTTGAGCATGCTACATATTTATGAAGTTATGTTGGTTGGTACATAATGTGTCTGCCTTAAAAGAAAAAAAAAAGGAAAAAAATGTTGTGAATGTGAAATAATGCAGTGAGCTGAGTGTCAATGCCTTTGCAGGTGTGTGCGGTGTGAAGGAGCTCCAGAGATGCGGCAGCAGCTGAAAGAACTGATGCCTGACTACCAACAAGACTTTGGCGTCCTCCTCTACCTCTACTCCCTCCTCTTGACCAAGGTGAGTTGTCCGTCTTCTGCACTTCCCATAATGCACAGTCAGGTGGAAGGCACCGAGCTCAGATTTTTTACATACTTAGTCTTAAACGTGTGAGTTCAAATGACTCAGACAAAAGACATTTTCAGGATGAGTGTATTGATAGTTTTCAGGTTTTGGTTTTGGGGTGGAGTTAAAAATGGTATCTAGGTTTGCTCAGTCATCTTCTGATTGCTGATTGACTTCTATGGATGGATTGCAAAGCAACTTCTTGTCATTTTCAGCATATCTGGTCACCTGATCTGCAAAGTGATGAACTTTGTTGCTGCTTAGGTGGCAAAAAATGCAGTCTTGGAATTTTGATAAAGCCCTTGACCAGCACATTTCAGAAAAGGGCTTAATGCATAAATTAAAAAACAAAACCAGACAAAAAGTGATGGAAATTGAAAATGGGTGCAAACAAAAAATTATGAAAATTGAACATCAATACTAGGCTGATCTTTTTCATCAGATGTGTAACAGACACTTTATTTGTATTAATTTTATCAAGTTGGGCTCTCTGTTTGATATGGAAAATTTTCGTCTGTAGAAAGTAGGGAATTATGTTTGGTCAAATCTGTGGGAATCCTTGGATTTACTCTTTATTGTGCTTATTTGAAGTTTTATAAGGCTTAAGTTATACCTACACTTAGTGGGTCTTTAATCGAAGAAAGAAGCAAATATTTGAAAGATAGATTCAGTTCTAAAACCAATAAACAGATTAAAAAATTTCTAATGCAAATACTATGAGGGAGACCCATTGCAGAAATAAGGAAGGATGATTGTAGTGTGTGTGTGTTTATGATTTGTTTTTTTTTCTGATGTGTGTGTGTGTGTGTGTGCAGGGCTTGGAACAGATCAAGAATGAGGTGGAAGACCCATCAGAACCCTTGATTGATGGGATCTATGGGCATGGAAGGTAAGGTTGTGTCCCCTTACAGAGGATAAGCAGAGGATAAGCGTTTATTGATCAGGCTCAAAATCCTGATAGTTCACTTCAGATTAATTTTATCATGTTAGAATAACTGGTCTGCACAGTTTGTATATCTTTGTTCAATGTCAGAGATAATTCTACAGCTAGCAAACATGTCAGCTAGCAGGTTTGTGTGGTGATAATAAGTATGTTGCAACTTCTTCACTTTAATGACATCTGGTATTACATGAATGATCTCATTTTAATAAATAAATTTGCCATGAAAAATTTTCACAAATTGTAATCATATAAACTTCACAATAACTTTATATTGCAGAATACCTGTTGAGCATTTTGTCAAACTGCTTTCAGTCTGTGCTACACAGATAATGAATGTCTTTGTTGACAGAGAATTTAAAAGACTTGGTTGCATATCTTTCATTTTTGTCTGGTTTTAGTTTTAGTGCACCAACTGATGCAGGCAAGTGGAAATGTTAAGTGTTCAGTGTGTGTGGATAGAAAGATGGCTCTTGGGTTACAAAGACTGGCAGAAGGAGAAGAGAAATGAATAAAGGTGAAATGTGTGTATGTGCATGCATGTAAACACTGTTTACATTTTTTGGGAATAAAAGATTATATAAAAATTTATCATTTAATCACCAGCAGTAAAAATGTTTAGAGACTGGTATCTTTTACTCTTTTTTTCATATTTTTTTGAAGGCAGATACATTTGTTGTGCATGAAGAATACTGAGACTGTGAATTATCTCCCTTGGATCATTCATTGACATGAAACTGTCCCCCTCTCTCTCTCTCTCTCTCTCTCTCTCTCTCTCTCTCTCTCTCTCTCTCTCTCGCTTTTATTTTGTTTCAGAATGTCTGAAAAATAATGTAATTTGAAGTTGACTGATGCCAAGTAAATATTGATCACGTTTTGTCAATATTTGGTTGACACATTTTTTTCTGTTCTGGAAAGGAAACACAATTCAAGTAAACTAATAAAAATCCGTAAGTGTGTATAACTTCTCCTTGTATATGGAACATATGCTATGCTGTAGTTTGATTTTTTTTTTAATTTAAAATGTTTATTTTTAAAAATTAACATTTGGAAATACACTTAGTATGTGTGTGTGTGTGTGTGTATTTTACTTTTATGCTTGTTTTGTTTGACATTACTGAACTGAAGTCGTATCTCTAATGTGACACATATTGTTACTATATCCTCCAAACCTCAAAAGGGCCAAAAGGATTACTGTAATGTACATTCTATTGAACCTGTATATGTGTGTGTGTATGTGTCTTTATTTCTATACGCTAAATATCATGTATGACTGTTGAACAACTGTGTTCAAACGTAATACTGTGATACCAAATGGAGAAAGTCTATTAAAAAAAACTGTGGGTTGTAAAATAAGACTTACTTTTGATGAAAGGTGTCCTTTGTAAAAGTGATAAAAGGTGTCCTTTGTAAAATAAGACTCACTTTTGATAAAAGGTGTCTTTTGTAAAATAAAACTCACTTTTAACAAAAGGGGTCCCACAGTTTTTATAAACTTTCTCCATTTGGTGCTTTTATAGACTCAGCAGTCATTCTTCATTATTGCTGGTGTGATATCATTGCAGTCAGAGCCTGATCAACTTATTCCTGACATCCCGCGCCATCAGCAATGTGTGGGACAACGACAAGGACGTGTCCGGGCTTAGTAAGTGCTGCACTGGTGTCACACGCTTGTCAGCATCACAGTGTATAGACAATAGACTCTGGTCCGTCTTCAGAAAATAGATGTGTGGACTTTGACTGGAATTTGTACATATAATTTGAGAAGATGAATAATTATGCATGCTGTGAGTGGCTGGATTCTAAAGTGATAAGAAAGATTATTTTTTTGTCTTTTGCAGAAAAGTGCAGAAGTATCAGGAAAAAAGGAAATGCCGGTAGAGCATCTCTTTATAAATATTTCTCGTGTTTAAACTTCTCATAAATTTCCAAGCCTGAATTTTATTGTTTGAAAATGCAACATACTCACACTGTTAACTGAACCGGTTCATTTGACAAGCTAATAATCAGTTGTATATTATGTTTGTCAGTTTGCCCAGCACACTTTTCCCTCTGTTGCTTTGTGTTTGTGCAGCAGCTTCAGTGGTGACTTTTCAGACTTCTAAAGCACCATCAGCAGTTATGTTTACACTTCAAGCATCACTCTATGTCACTATATACAATTAGAAAATAAAAGGCGTGCCTTTTGACTGGCAAGACATTGTTCATTTTTGTTTTATTTTTGTTATTTGTTGTAGTTTTGGTGGGGCTGTGGGGGGAGATTTTTTTAAATATTTTTTTGTAATAGAGATTAACACACTGGATGCCTGAAAGCTCTTTTACTGTAGTATGAACTGTAGGACAGTATTGACTGCTTTGCACTGTTTTTCATTCTCCATTGTGTTGTGCTTTCAGAGCTGAGAGGTATACAGAAGCAGTCTACAATAGGCTTCCTGACGTTGCTAGAACATTTACGGTACTGTGAGGTGAGTGATTATGGCAGTGGCTTAGGCTGGTATTGATGATGAGGATGGGTAATCTTAGCAACCTTCACCCTAAAGTCAAGCTACATTCAGACAATTCTTCTTGAAATTTTTTCACTGCAGTATTCTGTACATTATTTTTGGTGTTGGTCAGACTCTTGGATGTTGTTGATTTTTTATTTATGCTTACCTGCCGTTCATTATTAAGAGCAGGGTTTATACAAAGAGTAGTACAGTATAGTGCAATATGTGTGTGTCAGTGTGTATGTGCTCTGGTAGGGTGGTATCTGAAGAATCCTCTGTACCCCATTTGTGTTTGCCACTATTACCATGTGTGTGTGTGTGTGTGCAGGTAGGATGGTACAAGAGGAACCCTCTGTAACCCATTTGTGTTTGCCACTGTTGCCATGTGTGTGTGTGTGTGTGTGTGCAGGTAGGGTGGTATCTAAAGAATCCTCTGTACCCCATTTGTGTTTGCCACTGTTGCCATGTGTGTGTGTGTGTGCAGGTAGGATGGTACTAGAGGAACCCTCTGTACCCCATTTGTGTTTGCCACTGTTGCCATGTGTGTGTGTGCAGGTAGGGTGGTATCTAAAGAATCCTCTGTACCCCATTTGTGTTTGCCACTGTTGCCATGTGTGTGTGTGTGTGTGTGCAGGTAGGGTGGTATCTAAAGAATCCTCTGTACCCCATTTGTGTTTGCCACTGTTGCCATGTGTGTGTGCAGGTAGGGTGGTATCTAAAGAATCCTCTGTACCCCATTTGTGTTTGCCACTATTACCATGTGTGTGTGTGTGTGTGTGTGTGTGCAGGTAGGGTGGTATCTAAAGAATCCTCTGTACCCCATTTGTGTTTGCCACTGTTGCCATGTGTGTGTGTGTGTGTGCAGGTAGGGTGGTATCTAAAGAATCCTCTGTACCCCATTTGGTTGCTGGGCAGCGAGACCCACCTCACTGTTCTCTTCTCCACAGTAAGTCAGCTGGACAGTGATACAGGTGTTTTTGGTTGTTGTTTTTTTGGTTGTTTTTTTTAAGGATAAGGTTTTTTTAAGTGCTTTGTAGGCAGTGTAATTATGGGTTGTGATGAACAATGTTATGCTGCAGGAAGTGTAATTATAGTTTGTGATGAACAATGCTATGCTGTAGGAAGTGTAATTTTGGTTTGTGATGAACAATGCTATGCTGTATGAAGTCTGATTACAGTTTGTGATGAACAGTATTATGCTGTAGGAAGTGTAATTTTGGTTTGTGATGAACAATGTTATGCTGTAGGAAGTGTAATTATGGTTTGTGATGAACAATGTTATGCTGTAGGAAGTCTGATTATGGTTTGTGATGAACAATGTTATGCTGTAGGAAGTGTAATTATGGTTTGTGATGAACAGTGTTATGCTGTAGGAAGTGTAATTTTGGTTTGTGATGAACAATGTTATGCTGTAGGAAGTCTGATTATGGTTTGTGATGAACAATGTTATGCTGTAGGAAGTGTAATTATGGTTTGTGATGAACAATGTTATGCTGTAGGAAGTGTAATTATGGTTTGTGATGAACAATGTTATGCTGTAGGAAGTCTGATTATGGTTTGTGACAGTCTGTTGGGCTATAGAACAATAATGACATGACAGCTTGTTACTGATAGAAAGTGTAAGTATGGTTTGTGACACAGTATGTTTAGCTGCAGGAATGTTACGATTTGTGACAGCGCGTTACTTGTAGAAAGTGTAATTATGATCCGTGACATGGCTGCAGGAATATGATCATGATTCTTTTGACACGGCTCATTACTGTAGAAAGTGTAATGATGGTTGATGATGTGTTTTCCAGGAGCAGAATTTGGTGGTGCGAGAAACACCAGCTGCCAACGCCAGAACAGTGTTTGCACAGTATGACCCAGAAGGTACCCTGTATACTTGTGTTCTTTGTGTGTGTTTATTTGTGTGAATAACACTGTGTGTCTGTGTTTGGTTGTGTTTATAAGTGTGTGTGTGTGTCTGTGTGTATGTATGTCAGTGTGTTTATATGGACTTCAGTGTCTTTATCTGGGTTTGTTTGCGGATGTGTATTGCCCTGCTGTGTGTCTCCTCTGAAAGTTAACTAGTGAATGTCTCCATAGAGTGGCAAGAGATACTGATAATCCATAAAGAGGACTTTTGAATTGGATGATTCTGTATTTAAACTGAAAGTAGTCTATCTTGCAGTTCAGTCAAGCACTATTTTTGATAATTAAAAAAAACTCTGGCATCATTGATGCAAATCTCAAAGAGGATATCTCTCTTTGGCCTGTAGCGGAACTGGAAAGTACTGTCTCAACTTTCACCTTGAATACCAACATGTCAGAAGAGGCTTGTTAACCTTTCTATTCAGACTCTACAAGTTCAAATTTGTCAGTCTTCTAGTTGAATGATGACAAGGAATCTGATAAATGAATGTAAAAGTTGTTTTTCCTGTTTCTTTTCTTCATCTTATGTTCTTGCGGACATTAACCTGTTCACTGCCTACATGATGTGTTAACCTTTCATACTGAAGTTGTGGCTGTATTGCCTACATGATGGGGTTAACCATTCATTGGACTTTGCCAAATTTTCCTTCAGCCAGATACAGAAATACCATCACAACTGTTGTCAAGCCCAGAAGACTATATTTCAGTCATGAATAAACATGAACACCTTCCTAATATGGTGTACGGCGTGATTTCTGGCTCAAAGCGTTGACCAAATGTCAGCTCAGAGTGCAGAGCAATCAACCAGATGACTCCGCTCGTGGCACTGATTATTCTGAGTTTGACACAGAAGTGTCAGACAAAGCAAACTATTGAACACTCTATGTGTCAAGGAAGTGGGCGTTGGATGGGGAAAAGGCAAGCTCAACCACTGAGTTATCTCCATGGAGCGCAACAAGGACAAAAAAAGCATGCAAGTGGAAGGGAGTGGAGGAGGAACAGGAGGGTTTTAGGGACTGTGATTATAGAGCACACAGTGTGTACCAAAATTTGTATAGTTTTGATTGTTATTTTAGTTCAGTAACAAGCACCTTGGACACATGGACTTCATTGTTCAACCAACCAGCTTGAAAAATCCTAATCTGTACATCCCATTATTTCAGAAATGCTTCAGTGGAAAGCTAAGTCAATTTCCTTTCAGGAAAGCATGTAGTATGCATACTCCTGACAAAAAATATAGCCTGTAGAATTTTTTGTGTTGATTTATACCTGCTGAAAATTCCCTGGCAGAGGCCCTGCAGCAGGAGTTATGTTTCCCTGACAGTGAAGGGGTTACCTGTTTAGTTTAAAGTTAGTACCATTCAGTCGTCGCCTGCCAGGCTGATCATAATAGATTTGCCTACGCCTAAAAATACACAAGTGCACCTTATTGTAGGATTTTTGGTGACTTTTTTTCTCCTTAATTTTAAATGTTCACCTTGAAAAGAGCAGTGACGTGTGGACCGAAAATTAGGGTAAATGGTTCATGAACTTATTCAGTCATTTATTTATCTTACGCTACTGCCTGAGTATTTATGGTGTCTTAAACACTGTGTGTGAGTGTCTCAATTTTTTATATAATAGAAATTACAAGATTGTAGTGTTCTACAACACTAGAGGTACATGATATCAGTTCATGGACTAAAGCATGAAGATTTTTTCTTGATGTGGGTTTTCTTTGTGTGTGTGCAGGCAATGGGTTTATATCAGCCACTCTTCTAGGTGATGTGCTGTCTGCTTTGGACCTTGTCTCAGATAAAGAATAGTGAGTACCGATGACAGCAGTTTTCTTCTTTTCTTTTTTATTTTCATTGTGTGTGTGTGTTCTAATGCAAGGGGGTCCTCCAACCCCATTTTTTTTCTTATGTGTGAGGGTCTTCCAACTTTTTTTTAAGTGGGTCCACCAGCTCCCATTATTTTCACACTTTCTCCATGTTTTCTTCACATTTCTTATTTGCCCTTTTTTTTTTTTTTGTTAAATTAAGAAAAATGTTTAGCATTTCCATTCTAAAATGTAAAGGTGGGCACTCATTTCTTTCTCTTGTTCTGTTGTTGATTTGGTTTTGTTCAGCCCTGTTTCATTTGTCATTATTTTCATTATGAAAAATGCACCACTGTACAAACATTAAAATAAACTGCACACTGTAATGAGTTCAGGATTAGATTGATACTTCAACATCATTCTGTAGAAAACTAGAACGAACATCTTTAAGGATACCGAATGATACAAAATAAATAATTAATGATGAAAGAAAGTATTAAACAAAATATTTGAATCACTTGTACATGCAGATGATTCCAATTTATCAAAAGGATACAATGACACAGACTTCGTAAAAAGTAGATGAACATGTGTGTGACAGATTATAATGTTAAAATTCATCCACGTAAGGTCTTGCTTAACTCCGGTTACTTGGATGATACTTCTGAAAGGAATTTCCAGGTGATAAATATCTGAAGGATTTTTTTTTTTTTTTTTATTTTTTTTTCATAGATTCAGTTTTCAGTGATCTAGCATTCTTGAACTCAGCCAACAGTTTTGTCCAGTTTATACAGCAGCTGTTTTATCACTCTCGTTTGTGATGGTGTGCAAAAATATGATTTGGATCATTATACATGTGTGTACTGGTACCCCCCACCTCCATCTCTCTTCCCCTTCCGCTTGTTTTTGGTTTAGTTGTTGTACAGGAGGAATCACGCATGAGCCATGAAGGCTTTTACCTCTTGTTATTACTGTCTGTGTCCTGAGTTGAAAATGATATACCATGAAAGGCAGTATCCCAAAATGAAGATTGATGCAATGTTTTATGTAATGTTATGGAAGTTGATTACATTACCACAGCTTTCTGTCTTTCTCATCTTCAAAGCTTTCTCTCATTATTTTGGTAACACTGTTTTCATCACTTTTTTTTTGTCTCCAAATGATTTGGTAACATTGTTGCCTTTTGAGTGGGTGTATGGTGGAAAGAATGTGGGGGGGAAGTCAGCAATAAATATATCAGTTTTATCTACACATGTTATATCGCATCACATGCCTGTAACTTTACAATGTACTGGTATATATTATATGTGTTATTTATGTATAATTGTATTTTTTTTTATTCTCTCTCTGACAGCGTGGACATCATGCGAGGCAAACTGGACTCAGAGGAGCTGGGGATCATCACACGCACCAGTTTCATGGATGAGTTTTTCCCTGAGGACGATGCTACCTCCCCCTCACAGTTTGTTCTGTTTCACTACAACGGACTGCCTCGCTCCTGTCCCAACAACAAGGTTCGTTGACGCTCATCATTCGTTTTTCTTTTCTGCATTTGAGCGATGATGCTTCCACATTCACTCATACATGAGAGTGGGCCTTTAGGTGCATGACCATTTTTGCCATACAGTGTAGGCATCTATACTCAGTTTTCAGGGGCATGCAAGCTGCATATGTCTGTGCTTCCATCACCCAACAAACACTGAAAGGGTTGTACCTGGTAAATTTCTGTGGAAAAATCCACTATAGGAAAAAAAAGTTTTAAACAAGGGTGGTGCTGCATTGTGGCAATGTGTGTTGTTCAGTTGGTGTGCCAGAGGTGTTGGGGGAAGACTGTGTAGTACAGGGGATGTGTGTTGCAAGTTGCAGTTTCTCAAGGAGGCATCACTTTGAGTGCATGCATATATGATTGTGTACCTTTCAGAGTGGATTTCTTCTACAGAATTTTGCCAGAAGACAACACTTACATTGCCGTGGATTCTTTTTCAGTTCCCCAAGCACATGCAGCACACAGAAGGACTAAACAGCTTTATGTATGTCAAAAGAGGGCACTAGCCAGGGGGACAAAGGGGACGTTACCTACTCCCGGGAGGTTATCGGCCGTAGTACTTTCGTTTTCTCCGCATAGGCAGATAGTAGTTTGCACAGGACAGGAATGTCAGACCCCTGCCGGAGTCTGCACTAGTTGGGTCACGGTAAGTATGTTATTTAAACGTAATTTTAGATAGAAAATTTCCTTTTTCAGTCAAGCATGGGAGAAAGGGCGAGAGTGGGAATGGAACCCAGACCCTCACAGACACTGTACTGACGGATAAGCTTCATAACCATTCTGCCAGCTTCCTCCTTTTGTTGTTCAGTTGGTGAATATGCTGAAGTTTGATATTTTGTGTATATGTGTGTGCATTATTTGCTTGTTTTATCTGACACTGGTCTATAGAAGTTGTGGTTCAATGTGAATGTATTGCTGTTGTACGCTTCACACGCCCAAAAGGTTGAAAATTTCTCTGAACCAGTTGGCGTACCAGCAGTGCGAGGGGAAGATTGTGGAGGAGCTGGACATGCAGATCATCACGGACACCTCCCCCATCAAGCTGTGCCTGCAGACCAAGTGGCCCACCATCCAGCTGCAGTGGACTGGGGACCCACCCTCCCTCAACTGATCCACTCACCTGCCCTCACCCACACTCTTCCTATCATATCCTCTGTGCGTGTGTGTGTTTGTGTGTGTAAGTGCCAGAGAGTGTATATATTATAGTGAGAGACAGCTGTCAGTAGTGAGAGTCAGCTGTCTTAACTTCCCCCTTGGAGATGAGCTCTTCACCATCTTCTTCATCTGCTGCTGCTGTTGCTTGTTCCACAGATTTCCCAGTCATCTTTTGTTAAGTTATTGCTTACAGATCTGGGAGGGTTGGAGGTGTGAGCAGCTCAGCAGACCCCACCCCATCCCCAGTCCCCTCCCCCTCCCCCCGTCCTCCCCACATCTCCCACTCCTACTCTCCAGCCTTGACTGACGGATGTTCTCCACAGAGACAGATTGCCCCCTCATTCTGCTGTCCTCATACCTGTGGTGTGTGTTACTTTATTTCTGTGCCATGTATACGTCGGCAGACCATTCGTTCGGCACAGCAGCATACACCAGATTTTGTCACAAGTGGAGTGGTGGCCTGTTGGTAATGTGGCCCAACTAGAAAGCAAGTGTCCACAGGTTTGAGTCCTGCAGGAAGTGGGATGGGTTTTTTTTTTTTTTGTTTAATTTTTTACTTCCCGCTCCTCTAGCTTATGAGTGGTGGTCTGCGTACAAGTCATTAGGATGAGATGATAAACCAAGGTCCCATGGACAGTACACACCTACTGTACGGTAAAAGAACCCTGGCAAAATTCTTTAGAAAAATCCACCACTTTGGTAGGAAAACTAATACACTTATAGACAGAAAAAAAGGTGGTTGTGCACAATGGCGACGCTTTCTCACCAAGGAGAGCAGTCCAAATTACACACAGAGGAATCTGTTCTGACATGAAAGAAATAAAAAGAACATTCATAAAATGTGCAGTACATTGCAGTAGATTCCTTCTCCATCTCAACACAATTATTTCCATGCATGGCTGGTCTGATAGATGTGTGGTTTTGAGGGTTTTAAGGTTTGGGGCCAACAAGTACCTGCCTCTGTCTGGCTTGCGTGGACAGACCAAATCAGCCCTGAAATGGGCTCTTTGCAGTCAGTTGGGCTGTAAGCATTGTCAGCAGCATGGTCCGTTTCATTTCATTGGACTCGTGAGGCCAGGTTAGGAAGATATATAGATGATCTCACAGCTTCTTATCACTATCACTGATGATAGGAATCTACATACCTCAATGGTTGGCCGTGCATACAGCATCTCTTAAGTTATAGCTGTATGGGCAGAGATTCATTTCTCTTTTATAACGCAGAATCAAAATACAGAAAGTAGCAGTTGCCTGTGCACAAAGTTCAAAATCAAAATCATGAGACACCAAGCCTGTCTGCTCTCAGTACAGTTTCACAAAATGAGCACTGTGAGAGACCATCTGGCACTGTTGCACAAACTGATTTAGAAACAAGCATGAAGTGTAAAAGCATTGGACATTGAATCAAGGGACAAGATGAATTGGCTAACATCGCCAGGTAACTAAATTGTAAACCTTGTAAAATAATAAAATGAAAGAAAGAATTACTGTTAGCATCACATCAAAATTATTGTAGTGAGATTTTTTTTTTTTTTAATCATTTGGTGGATTGAGAAAGGACCAAAGCATAATGTATCATTTTATAGTTCTGATGATGGTGCAAGCTACAGAGAAAGCGGAAACATATTTTCTTAAGAAATGTTTGAAATATGCTTCAAGACCTGTTCATTTAATTGCTTTCTTCCTTCTCTTGTCATATCTCTCCTCTCCTCTCTTCTCATTTTTTCTCTTTCATCAGCCATGTTTGTTGTTTTTTTTGCCTTGGTATCTAATTCACTGTGAATGCTTGTTTCTGTCAGTGTGTGTGTGTGTGTGTGTGTGTATGTGTGACTGATTATGAATGCATGTTACTATGTGTCTCATTGTATGTATGTTGCTGTAATTATCTGTGTCGCCGTTATTGTGTGCGTATGTGTATCGCTGTGGGTGTGTGTTTGTATCATTTGTATGTGTGTTGCTGTGATTGTGTGTGTATGTTTTTCACTGTGGGTGTGTGTATGTAAGTGTGTTGCTGTGATTGTGTGTGTATGTGTGTTTCTGTGATTGTGTCAGTGTGTGTGCATATTACTGTGTGTGTATGTGTGTGACTGTGATTGTGTATATATGTGTGAATGTAACTGTGTATGGATGTCACTGTGTGTGTGTGTGTGTGTGTGTGTGTTTAACACTAACTGTGCATGGATGTCATTGTTGTATGTGTGTGGCTGTGGCTGTGTAAAGATCTATGTTAGGATGTGTGTATGTATGGTTCTGAGATATAAGTGTGTGTGTTAAAGATTTAAGCTACCTATATTTGTGCATATTGATTATTATATTTTAAATACACATACTTGTGTATATTGTATTTTTCATGTAAAATTTTATTCTAGTGAAATTGTTCTGATTAATATCAGAAGTATGTGCTATGGATTTTAGGACATTTGCCACCCGGACATTTGCCACCCGGACTTCTGCCACCGGATTTTTACCACCCTAGGACATTTGCCACCCAGATGTTTACCACCCGGACTTTTGCCAACATAGGACATGTGCCACCCCAGGACATTTGCCACCCGGATGTTTACCACCCGGACTTTTGCCAACATAGGACATGTGCCATCCCAGGACATTTGCCACCCGGATGTTTACCACCCGGACTTTTGCCAACCTAGGACAAGTGCCACCCCAGGACATTTGCCGCCTGGATGTTTGCCACCCGACAGTTGCCTTCTGGATGTTTACCACCCAGATTTTTGCCATGTAGATTTTGGCAAATCTATGACATTTGCTCTCTTTGAACATTTCCCATGAAAATTTGAAATGAATTTTTGCAAACATTTTCATGACAGTGATGTTTTGTTTGAAGCTGCATCCCCCCCCCCCCCCGCATCTTTCTCTGTCTTTTTTTCTTTCTTTCTTTCTCTGTCTTTCTTTCTTTCTCTGTCTTTCTTTCTTTCTTTCTTTCTCTTTCTTCCTTTCTTTTTTTTCATTCTTCTCTACAAAACCGAAATTGTCTGTGTGCACGAATGTATGCCCATGCCCTTGTGTGTGTACATGCGGGGGAGAAAAGGGAGGGGAGGGGGTCTGGAAGGAAGGAGAGATAAAGATAGAGAGATATTTAGATGCATGAAATGGATCTTCGAAAGTTTCAAAGTTTCAAAGCCAACCTCAGAATATCGGGAAACAGAGTAGTTCCACTGCCATCAATAAGTCCGGGTGGTAAAAATCCGGGTGGCAGATGTCCTAGGGTGGCAAATGTCCTATGTTGGTAAAAGTCCAGGTGGTAAAAATCCGGGTGGCAGATGTCCTAGGGTGGCAAATGTCCTATGTTGGTAAAAGTCCGGGTGGTAAAAATCCGGGTGGCAGATGTCCTAGGGTGGCAAATGTCCTATGATGGTAAAAGTCCGGGTGGTAAAAATCCGGGTGGCAAATGTCCTAGGGTGGCAGATGTCCTATGTTGGCAAATGTCCGGGTGGTAAAAATCCGGTGGCAGAAGTCCGGGTGGTTATTGTCCGGGTGGCAAATGTCCTGTTAGGGTGCTATGACAGCATTCTTTATGCTGTTATAAAGAAAATGATATTTACATGAAAGAGTTGTCGGTTGGAATTCTGAACTGTAAAATTTCACAATGTGTGCAGTGTTTATATGAGATGAGTGGTATTTTTCTGCCTTCACATGGTGAAGCTGACATGATTATAACTGTCTGCTTGTGTACAGTATGTGTGTGTGATTGTGTGTGCATCTTAAAAACAAGAATTATAATGAAATATGATAATTCGGTTTAAATCAAGATTTCAAAGAGAGGGGGCATGAAAAGAATTAACAAATAGTAAAGAGTGGTAACTCTCTCCATTCACAAGGTACATAACTTCAAGTCAGTGCTGCTTATGCTACCGATTCAGCCAGCACACAGGTAAATAAAAGGTACATTGGAACAAACCCAGACACTTCCTCAAAAAAGGAAGCACCAGGCCTGTCCTTATACCGATCATTTGACATGTGCACACAGTAGCAAAGATGGTAGCATAAGCAGCACTGACTTGAAGTTGTGTACCTTGTGAATGGAGAGAGTTACCACTCGTTACTATTTGTAAATCATGTCATCTCCTGGCCTCATTATTTGTTAATTTCCACATGAAAAGGATTCTTAATCTATGATACAGTCTTTCATATGCACACTCTCTGGAATTTGCCAGTGTTTTATACAAAATACACCAGACTCGTTGTGGCTTTGACAACATTAAATGGAAGCTATGTATCATATATAATGGGATTGTCTATCTCCAAGCATCTAGTCTGCAGATGAACAAAATTGATCCAGTTGCAGTCAAAATCACATAGTCATGTAGACTGTATGCAACTTCGGTGTACTCACTTCTGTGTATTTTCACTTGAGTGATCTGTTGTTGTTTTTTCAGCTTACATTTGCTTTTGTGAAGATATAAGTGAATCTTGATTTTTTTTTTTTTTTTTTTTTTTTTTTTTTTTTTTTTTTTTCATCATCTTACACACTTCTCCTTTGCTTTGTTTTGAAAAAAACAACAACAGTGAATAACATGAAGGGATCAGAGTGAAAACTGGATGAATAGATGCTGCATGAAAGTATACACATTTTATGTTGGTTTTCTTTTATTCTTCTTTGTAATTTTTTTTTTTTTTTTTTTTTTTTTTTTTTTTTTTTAATGACGTGGCATGTGTGTGCGCGTTTATATGAATGAGTGGATTTAAAAAAAAATAATAATAAAGTTTAGGATGATGCAAACTGTGTGGGAGAGGAATTGAATGTTGATTATAGTTATCACACAGGGATCAATTGATGTCACCAAGTGTGTTGTGTTATAATAAGCAATGATGCCTGAATGCTTGGAATACAAAGTACTCAACAAAAGCAAGAAAAAAAAAATATATATATACATATTCAACAAATATCACAAGTCCTGTAATTGCTCCAGTATTAGTACACCAATTATTTGTCTGTCTGATCCTCATAACCCAAAATAACAAGAGGGTGATGGATAGACTTGAGCTCAAGATACGGTGACTGACATTCAAGGTGGTAAAAATCTACAACATCATTTGCTGAAGCCATCAAATACCATTTTGTAGCTGGAAACTTGCTATAATTATGATATCTTTTATTGGTTGTACTGCTAATACCTCATGTACCCCACACCCCAACACTCCACCATTAGCTTTTGTTGTTGTTTTTTTTCCCTCTCTCAAACATCCAACCTCCACCTTCACCTCACAGGTAGTGTAATACACTGCTCAACAGGTGCTGGAATGTTTAAACAGTACACATCTAGATAGAGAGCAGAGTTGCATTCCATGACCAAAGAAGAGGACTGTACTCTTTTTATCTTTTTTCATCACAAAAACAGGAGGAAGACAGAACAGAAAAAACTAATTGAAAAGTAAAAGAAATTTTCATCACTCTCCTGTTCACATTTTGTGTGTGTGTTCCTTAATATATCAACACTACAAAGAGAAGAGCGCAGAATTCAGAAAGACTCTGTTTTTTGTTGTTGTGTTTAAAGACAGTGTGTGATTTCATAATACTGCTGCCATAACCCTCCAGGGTCGTAGGAGAACTGCATGCTTGAGTGCCGCACCACAAATCTCTGTCTCTCACTTTTGTGTGCTAGTGTCAGGGTTTGGGCAAAGCTCTTTCCACTCCATTCTGTAATCTTGTGTCTGCCCAACCTCAATTTTTTCCATCTTCCCCTTCTCCTCTTCCCTTGAACTTTTCCCTGGAGGGTGATCTTGGAGAGGCCACATGTCCACATGTGATCTGTTTAAGGCTTCATAATACAGATGGGGAAAAAAAAGCGGTGGAAAAAAAGCAATACAGAGAGAAGTGTACTGTGTGCTATGGGTAGTGGTACTTATGATGTAGAGTGTGTGTGTGTGTGTTTTAATCAGCGTCAGGGATGGTTTTCACTATATCCTCTCCACTTCCCCCTCGCCCCAAATCGCCAGGAGTCGCTCTGTGAATGGATACAATGTCTCAGGGTATACATATGAGAAAGGGGATTGTTTTGTTTCTGTTAGTTTGTTTATATGTTCACTGTGGAAAATTGCTTCTCAGTCTTGTTTTGATATGTGTACATTCTCAGTGATTCTCTCTCTCTCTCTCTCTCCCCCTCTCCCTCTCTTCTTCTTCTTCTTCTTCTTTCTCTTCTTCTTCTTCCTCCACTCAATCTTCTTGTTTTTACCCTTTTGTTTTTAATCAGATTTTGATTCAGTGTGCATCGCTGCTATTGGTAGAGTTTGTCAACTCTGTTGTTTTGTTATTTTGAATAGAGATTAATGTTATTGTTAGAAAATGCAAATCTTGACATTCTCACAAAATAGCTCTCTGAGCGCTTAAGTCCACAATCTGGTGATCCTTTTAAGTGTATTTTGTTATTTATTTAGTTATTTTGAAAGAGTGGAGGGAGTGAAGTTTTTACTTTGTGAATGTATGGCTTCTTACTTCGATGGGTGCTTTGGATGTTGTTGGTTTTTTTTTGTCATTGTTGGGGAGTGGTGATAGGGGTTGCTTGTATTCTTGTTTGCTTTGTTTTATGGGCTTTCTGTGTGTCCTGCTTAGTTTGGTTAGTTCATGTGTTGTGGTTTTATCTGTGGTGTTTGTCCAAAACTGTGCACAGACACACTGTGGGCGAAATGATATTTGGGTCAGCTGAAAAGTCTGTTGTTATGTAATGCTTTCGTACACAATTATTCATAGATTGTATGTCAAGTGGGTCATTGTTCCTAGTGAATAGCTTGAATGAATGAAGTTTTTGGTCGTTTTATTTCAATTTATGATGCTTGAGTGTGCATGTGCCAGTACACTGTATGTGTGCATGTGTATGTGTGAGTGTTTGTTTTTGTGTTTGTGTGTTAGAGACAATACTTTTAGTTTGTGTAGCAATGTGTTTGCTGGTTGTGAGTGAAGTCATTAGAATCGTTTCTTCTTCTTTTTTTTCAGTGTATTTTGTGGGTGTGTCTATGATTAATGCATGAGCAGCTGCAATTTCTTGTAAATTTCTTTTAACGTATATGTAATTTGCATGTGTGAGGATGTGGTTTGTATGTAGTGAGGCGTTCCAGCTCCTGCTATTTATTTGAGGCGTGTATCATGTATGTGTGTGCGTTAAGCTTTAAGAATACTCACAACTTCTTTTGAGTATGCTGTGTATGTTTTTTGTATGGCTGCCTTAATGTCTTTAATTTCTTCAGGTGCTTTACTTTTTATAGTCTGTATGTGTAGATGCAGGTTTTGGATGTACTGTCACATGTCTGTTTTAGAAGTTAGTTCGAGAAAAGGAGAAGTGTGTTACATACAGATGGGATGAACAACTGTGAAACACTTCTCGTAGTCATTGTAATCATACCTATTGTGGGACCAAAAGTCTGGTTTCATCATATCATTAATTAGCCAAAATATTTGAAATTTACGAATATTGTGCATAACATTGTGCTTTCATGCCATTGAAGGTGAGATCAAAACAGTTTTTAAAGTGGTTTCAACAGCTAATGTGTTTTTTGTAGTTTCTTGTAATAATTGGTCAAAGGTTTCTAACATCTACTGTAATGTGAGACCCTTACACCACATAATAAAGTTAACTTGCAGTGCACTTTTTCTTGTCTCAATATTTGCAAATATTACTGTTGCAATTTGTGCAGACATGATATACACTATGGTTTCTTTCCTTCTTGAGAAATACAAATAGTTGATTGTCCCTCTGTGGATGCTAATGGACTTCTTGAAAGAAGTGAACATTTTTAATCAGATTTGAATGTTTTAAAATCTGGAAGGTTTTTAAACTTTTTGAGTGAAAAGAATTGAAGCACTGACTTTTTTTTTTTTTTTTTTTTTTTTTTTTTTTTGGTTTCGTTGTTTTTTACCTTCGACTTCAGCAGTTGCTAATGTGGCTATCGCCTTGCGATGGCCCTAGTGGTCAGCGAGGCTCTAAGCACCATGATTTGATTTGAGTTAAATAATTGATTTTACATGAATGGGTCAGTAATATACACAAAGGGATAATGATTAAATAATCTATCTGAATTTGTTTAAAGCAAAATTTATAATAAATCAAAAATTAAATCATTGACGTATGGTGTGTGAGCTAATACAAATTGATCACCGCACAAGCTCTGTTACTTCACTCCAAATTGTTATTGTGGGCAGTTGCTTTGGTTGTTATCTCTTTGTATTACTGTCAACTTCTTACTTAAAGCTTTTATCCTGTCATGCTATCGATCGTTTCTTGGCAATGTAAGAACAAGATTTGTATTCATTTTGAAATGCCTAGCATTACTATTTCTGAAAAGATTTTCAAACTTTGGTTCTGTTATCACAAAAGGGTATAGATTCTGAAATTGATTTATATCTTAGATTGATCTGAAGTTGTCTTGTTAAACTTATAGTAGATCTTTATCTTATTTGAAAATTTCCAGCCTGTATTATGATATCATTATAGCTAATTATATGTGTCAAATGCTTAGAGACAAGGAGAATGTGTATGCTGAAATTCCATTTGGATTTCCTACTGTGGAGTGGTGGCCTAGTGATAACGCATCCACCTAGGAAGCGAGATAATCTGAGCACACAGGTTTGAATCACTTACTCACCAGCATTTTCTCCCCCTCTGCTAGACCTTGAGGGGTGGTTTGAATGCTAGTCATTTGGATGAGACGAAAAACTGAGGTCCTATGTGTAGCATGTACTTGGTGCACGTAAAAGAACCCACAGTAAGCAAAAGGTTGTTATGGCGAAATTTGGTTGAAAAATCCACTTTGATAAGGAAACAAATACACATGCAGGCATTAATAAAAGGGTGGCGCTGCGCTGTAGTGACATGCTCTTCCATGGGAGACCAACTGAAATTTCACAGAGAAATCTGTTGTGACAAAATTTAATACTTTTGTTATACAAGGCAAGATGAGACAAAACAGTGTTTGAATCCTGGCTTCTTCAGATTGGAAAGAGGGTGGAGACTGTGCTTGTGTTTGAGCCTCCCTTCTTATGTACAGGCATGCAAAAGATAACTTATTAAAGATGCTGTAATCAATGTCAGTTGGTCGATACACACAGGCATGTGAAAGATAACATACACTCTCTAAAGAAGCTGTAATCCATGTCATTTGTTCAATACACACAGGCATGTGAAAGATAAAGTACACACTTTGAAGAACCTGTAATCCATGTCATTTGTTCAGTACACACCGGCATGTGAAAGATAAAGTACACACTTTGAAGAACCTGTAATCCATGTCATTTGTTCAGTACACACCGGCATGTGAAAGATAAAGTACACACTTTGAAGAACCTGTAATCCATGTCATTTGTTCAGTACACACTGGCATGTGAAAGATAAAGTACACACTTTGAAGAACCTGTAATCCATGTCATTTGTTCAGTACACACTGGCATGTGAAAGATAAAGTACACACTTTGAAGAAGCTGTAATCCATGTCATTTGTTGTACACACACTTTGAAGAAGCTTTAAGCCATGTCATTTGTTGTACACACACTTTGAAGAAGCTGTAAGCCATGTCATTTGTTCAGTACACAGGCATGTGGAAGATGAAGTACACACTTTGAAAAAGTTGTAATCTATGTCATTTATTCAATACGCACAAGCATGCGAAAGATAAAGTACACACTTTATCTGTAATCCATGTCACTCGCTCAATGGGAAGAGAAATGCAGTGCAAGTGCTCTCGTGTTATAGCACAGAATGGCTTCCTGACTGGGAAGGAAGAAATGACTAGAGATATAATCTCAATGAAATGGTGGCACACAAACAGGAGCTGCAGCCCTTGAATTTAGAAGAAATAAAAATGAAAAAACAACAATTAAAAAAAAAAAGATCCTTTGTTGCGTTTATGTAGGGTATGAAACGAGGCAGTTGTATGAATGGAGCGCCATGCGGTTTTTTGTTTGTTTTGCTGTGGATGACGTGATGTTTATTTGTTGTTTGTTTGTTTGTTTCTCCAGATTACTCCTTTTTTTTCTGCTTGTTAGCGTGCTTCCACATCTGCAACAGCCTTTGCATTCATCACAGTTACAAACCATGTCAGTGAATTGCCTAATGTTTAAGAGAATAAGAACTATTTTATGTGTGTGTGTATATATATACATGTAGGTGAAAGAAAATTGTCGTAAGGGATGTAAGTGTCTCACTTTATCTGTTCGTTGATCAAATCAACATAGTGTATATTCCATTCACTGTCACACCTACCTTTGTACAAAAATGTACAGATTTAATTTGTTTTGTTTTTAAATGTGAAATAAAGTGGAAAATTGTGACAGAAATGTGTTTTCTGTGGTGATTTACATGTGAAAAACAAGTATTTCAGTGTTTTTCTGTGTCTTAATACTGTATATGTTTCACTTCATATTTTGCATAAAAATACAGTGTCATCAAGAAACATGGGAAATATCAAGGGGGGTAAATCTTCAATATTGACCAAGTTCCTCCATTTGTTGTTTCTCCTTCCCAAGTGAAGATAATGATAATAATTAGTAATTATATAGCGCTGAATCTTGTGCAGAGACAAATCAAAGCAATTTCACACCAGTCATTCACACACATGCTTAACTCTAAACCTGAGAAACTGAAGACAAAGAAGCAGGGAAGGGAAGCTGTCATAGAAAGAGGTGGGTTTTAAGGCCAGACCTTAAAGATGAGCAAGACTTCACATTGCGTGGGTCAGTGAGTGGCAGAGAGTGATGGCCTAGAGGTAACGCGTCCGCCTAGGAAGCGAGAGAATCTGTGCGCGCTGGTTCGAATCACGGCACAGCCCCCGAAATTTTCTCCCCCTCCACTAGACCTTGAGTAGTGGTCTGGACGCTTGTCATTCGGATGAGACGATAAACCGAGGTTCCGTGTGCAGCATGCACTTAGCGCACGTAAAAGAACCCACGGCAACAAAAGGGTTGTTCCTGGCAAAATTCTGTAGAAAAATCCACTTCAATAGGAAAAACAAATAAAACTGCACACAGGAAAAAATACAAAAAAAAAAAAAAAAAAAAAAGGGTGGCGCTGTAGTATGGCGACGCGCTCTCCCTGGGGAGAGCAGCCCGAATTTCACACAGAGAAATGTGTTGTGATAAAAAGAAATACAAATACAAATGTCCGGTCTGGGCTCTGAAGCGTCTGTGGCGTTGTAAATAGGGATGCAGCTGTTTGTCGGTGGGACATTATTTTAATGTTCACCGCCATCCTGTACACTTGTTTGTATGGCTTGGTGGAACTGCCAGATCATTGTGATGAACTTGTCGGGACAGCCAAATTTGGACATGATTCTCCAAAGGCCATCACGGTTGATAATGTTGAAGGTCCTTGGTAAGATCCACGAAGGTGGTGCAGAGGCCAGCATTTTGCTTGCGACACTATTCTTGGAGTTACCTAATGCCAAAAATGATGTCCACAGCTCTGCCTAGTCTGAAGTCATGCTGATTTTCAGGAATTAAGTCTCCTCGATGTGTTTTTGCAGTCTGTCCAGTACGACTCTGGCCAGGATCTTTCCGGCGATGGACAGAAGGGAGATCATGTGGTGTTTGTCACAGGACTACCTTTGCCTATTTCCTTTCTTCTCACAGAGACGGATGATGGAGGCATGCTATGCAGTTTGCGGTCCCAGTCTTCCACTGCGATATTTGGCTCATGCAGCATGTTAAACATCCAATAGCTTTTACGACCATCATAACAGTGAATTTATATCCACTGTGACGGGCGCAATAGCCGAGTGGTTAAAGCGTTGGACTGTCAATCTGAGGGTCTCGGGTTCGAATCACAGTGACGGCGCCTGGTGGGTGAAGGGTGGAGATTTTTACGATCCCCCAGGTCAACATATGTGCAGACCTGCTAGTGCCTGAACCCCCTTCGTGTGTATACGCAAGCAGAAGATCAAATACGCACGTTAAAGATCCTGTAATCCATGTCAGCGTTCGGTGGGTTATGGAAACAAGAACATACCCAGCATGCACACCCCCGAAAAAGGAGTATGGCTGCCTACATGGCGGGGTAAAAACGGTCATACACGTAAAAGCCCACTCGTGTGCATACGAGTGAACGTGGGAGTTGCAGCCCACGAACGCAGAAGAAGAAGAAGAAGATATCCACTGTGTCTAGGGGTCGGCATAGGAAGGCTCCCAGTCTCCTTCCCCAACCAAAGTTGGGTACCCATTCACACCAGGTTGGAGTGAGGGGAATCAGAGAAAAGTGCCTTTCCTAGGGACACATTACCACGTTGAAGCGATGCCTGAGGCCCTGATCACAATTGAACACTGGATCAGAAGTCCAACGCCTAATTCTGCCACGTCGCCTTCTGCTAGAAAGAGCATTAATCAAAAATCGTGTCCAAGACAGATACGGAAATGCGGGTGGCCAGTCCGTGGTCTTTTCTTCAGGGGCCTAGGAATTTGTACAGTGTGTGTGTGTGTGTGTGCTCATATGTCTGCGTTGTCAAAATGGAAAAAAATGAAATGGTTTTTGAATAGAATTTTGAGCTTGTTTGAAAGTGAAAGGTGAGAAAAAAGGTTAATTTAGGTCTTATTATCATCATTATGACATCACACTGATGATGATCGTTTTCCAGCATTAGATAGATGAATATTGTATGTGGGTTCGTATTTATCCAGAGAGCAGGTTTATGTTTACAATTGATTTTAGAATTGTATGATAGTCAGTCGTGTCCATGACCACCAGATCAGCAGAGCAGACAATTGACTTCCCGACTATAGGGGTTGGAATCTTATTTCAGTAGAGAATGTCATGCACTTTCGGCCAAGAGAGTTTTGAGACAGTCGGAGTTAGGATGGACACCAAAGACTCGGACCAACAATCTCCTAATGCTGCAGCACTAAGAGCTTGTGTAGTCATGTCACCTAGTTTGAGAATCATAGCCCTTCTGCCGACAAAATACTGAGCCGAAAAGGAATTCTCATTGCAGTGTTGAAACCATTGATGACACGGCTCTCACTGTGCTGTTTACCTAAGAGTACGATTGTGTCAATCTCTAATACAAGCCGAACGTTGAGCCTAAAGCACATCCATAGTAAATGGTTTGAACCCATCTTTGGCTCTTCCATAATCATTGTAAAACTCGCTTTTGCTGATTGGTCAGTTTGTTAGAAGCGGTGACAGTGGTCCATTTCAAAAGTTTGAATCTCATAGTTTTTTTCGTTTCTTTTTAACAGCACTGTCTCAAGAGTGACGCCTTTTTTCTTCTTTTTTTTTTTCTTTTTTTCCCTCTCTCTCTCTTTACGGTTTCTTTTTTCTTTTCTTTTTTTTAAATTCTATTCTTTCTTTTTTTTTCTTCTTTTTTTTTCTTTTTTTTTTTAAAGCACATACAGACAGGTTCGCCACAGTGAAAGAAGAAGAATTTCTTCATCAATGACAAGAGAAGATAACAGTCGGTGATGACTTCATAAAGACTGAGAGTCGCCTCCCCTCAGTCCCAAGTGTCGGCCAAGCAGTGCTTCACGTGTGACTCTCAAGAGCCCACGCCGGGCGTCGGCGGCTGGTTTATCAGCCTTGATTGCTCTTTTCACACCATGGACTGGATCGTGAACAGCGTTTGATCGGCTGACTCGGGAGAGGTAGGCGGGGGGGGGGGGGGGGGGGGGGGGGGGGGGGGGGGGCGGGGTGTAGGAAAAGAAAGAAAGAAGTGATAGAACATCACGGCCCTCTGCAAGACAGTCCAAGTTCTGAAAAGGGAGAGGTAATGAAGAGCTCTACACACCTTACTTGAGCGCCAGTGACGTCTTGTGGTTCCAGCCCGGCAGTGCCTAGTAGGTTGCTGTTAGTGGCAGCAGCAGTAGTATTAGTAGTAGTACTTATGTTTTTGTTGTTGTTGCTGCTGCTGCTTATGACGCAGTCTACCACACTGGGCTGAAAACTGTCAACAAAAAATACCAAGGGTATTCCTCGGGTCTAAGTTAACCATACCTTAATTTTTTCGCCTGGGGATAAAATTAAAAAAAATTAACTGGAACACAAACATGAATATACATTACACACAATATTTCTTATGATACCACGCAACCAAAAAATGTCAGCGGCCAACTCTCTCTCTCTCTCTCTCTCTCTCTCTCTCTCTCTCTCACACACACACACACACACACACACACAGGGAAGGGGGGCATGGCCTATACTGATTAAACTATTCGAGTTCTCTCTCTCTCTCTCTCTCTCTCTCTCTCTCTCACACACACACACACACACACACACACACACACACTGTAAAAATGCCTAATTGTCAGTAGGATATAGCCTGACTTTTTACCCTTGTCCAAAACCAACACTGATAGAGACTGTTAGCACATAAACTGCCTTCGAAGATAGACATGTGAAGGTGAACTTATATGGAGTGTAATGATCGCAAGATAGTCATAATCACTTGATATTACTTCCTAAAGGGTGGGTGAAAGTAACACATCACGCAAACCCCATTCACAGAAGCTCTAGTGATGGTGATGATAATGTTATATCCAGCGCTTAACCTCGGCCAGTGCAAGCTCTAAGCGCTTCACAAACATGGAGTCATTTGTGCAACAGGTGTATAGCGCCGAATGAGAGCTTCCTTGAGGCGATCATCATTAGTTTCCTGTGTCATTCATGCAGGCTTCAGTGATTCGCGCACACACACACACACACACACACACACACACACACACACTCGCGCCCGCACGCACGCACCCACATCGATTTTTCTTTAATGCGTTCAGACAGATAGGCTTTTTTTCCCTTGAGAAGGTGTTAATCACGGCTAGACTTATCCAAACTTTTTGTAAACAATTATGCATATTATTAAATAAAATATATAAAAAGTAGTCTGGACTAACCGAAACAGGGCATCAGACAGCGAGAGTTTTTTCTTGACCCCACCCCCCCCCCACCCCCCCAAAAAAAGAAAAAAAGTTGATTGATTACAGCTAGAAATATACCTTACTTCCTGACTTTTGAGGGGTAGACATTTATGCATATTATTATTATGAATAGTAAAGCGTTGATGAACCTGTAGTTTAAAAAGGGTGACATGGGCCAAGGAAAAACAGGAAAAAAAAAAGGAAGAAAAGAAAAAAAAATCAGAAAAAAAGGATGCAGTAGCTCAGTCTAACACACACACACACACACACACACACATACACACACACACACAAAAGCATTGTTCACCTGTTCGCCTGTTAGTTGTCGTTTCGTCAGTTTCTCAAGTCGGCCGCTGTGATTTGTCGGTTCGCTAAGAAGTACTCTTTTTTGGACCAGCTGATGCGTCAGTGGGTCTGGACAAGATAACGCGGTAAGAGAGAGGAAGGGAGAGGAGCGATAAATGACGACTGAAGGGTCCTCTCTTCAGCGGCTTGAAGACCTGGGCTCGTATCAGGCCCTTCTGAAGTTTCCTCCTACCCCCCCCCCCCTCCTCCCCTACGCCCCTCCCAGCCCCCCCCCCCCCTCCCATCTTCTTTGAAGGTCCCCAAGGGTATGGGGCGGAGGTCACCTCTCAGGTCTGGAGGGCAGCCTGACCTGGAAATGATTTTCAAATGTGTCCTTTTTTTCGGGGTTGGGGGAGGGGATGTAGGGGCAAGGGGGGGGGGGGGAGAAGGCGCAAGGTCAGGTTTGTCTACTGTGAGTACGATTTTTAATATATATATATATATATATGTTGTGTTGTAATGTGTTTATTTTGGTATGCGTGCATGCATAAACATTGCGTATTTCTATACGCTTCGTAACTGTTTATGTATGTGTTTGCCAGAACGGTTTATTTTTTTTTCCAGAATACCAAATAAGTGATAATCTATGACGACTTCTACTACTACAACTACTACTTCTACTACAAACTATTACTACTACTTTAAAGTGATGCTAATAATCAAGATAGGTAGTAAAGCCACATATTGTTCGGTTGTTTTGTTGTTGTTGTTGTTTTTTGTGTGTTTTTTTTTGGGGGGGGCGGGGGGGAGATGTGGGATCCTGAGCTTGCCTTTGGGATCACGGGATGAGAGTGGGGGTTTGGTGGGGGGTGGGGGTGGGGGTGGGAGTTTCATACACAGTCGTCAACTTAGCGTGACCTTTGTCAAACAAGCAAACAAAGCTTTCCTTCTCTGAACCAACTGGACAACAGTTTCAGTTTCAGTAGCTCAAGGAGGCGTCACTGCGTTCGGACAAATCCATATACGCTACACCACATCTGCCAAGCAGATGCCTGACCAGCAGCGTAACCCAACGCGCTTTGTCAGGCCTTGAAAAAAAAAAGGTGAATAAATAATAGATAAACTTACATAAATAAATAAATAATAATTATAATATAAAAATGTAGTAGAAAAAAAAAAGAAATAATAATAATAAATAAATAAATAATAATTAAACTGGACAACAAACAGAGAAAAATGAAAACCCTGGAAAATAACAGGGGTTTTTTGTTGTTGTTTTTTTCAGACAATCTCATCGTCTAAAATACCGTGAACTGCTATTTCTCTGTGTGGTCGACAGTCAAGTTGGTAATTTCGTTCGACTGATACATTTGTTTTATCTTATGATTTCGTTGTTTTTTTAGTGTTATATAACGTGAATGGAACCGTCTACATCTTTCTCATCACTTGTTTTATGTCTCTGCACTGTGTGAGTATATCCTCCAGCTGCACCAGTACTCTGAAACAAATGATAATTCCGTATCTGTACATGCACGAGCGTATGTGTGAAAAGGTCTGCCTGTGAATAAACTGCTCCCACAGATATTGAATAAATCCTTGTTGGATTTCAGTGCTTGTTGTATAAGTTTAGAATATTTTAGTAGGCTATATCATACACCCCCCACCCAAATAAAGAGAGGAAAAAAATTAAAGCCTTCGTTTGTTTATGTAGGGGGTGACGGTTAACGGCTTATTAACTCACTCAGTACGGCCAGTCCTCTCTTCTCCTCTACACAGACCCCTCGGATGTCCAGTGGGTGTCTGAATGACCCAACCTTTAGCTTCCGTCGTCAGAATTGTGGTATTCTTTGTCAACATTCACCTCTTCAGTATAAGAGCCTTCCGCTTGCAATATTTTGATGATAGTAATTGGGGTGAAACGCTGTTAGCGTCGTCTCTTTCGCCGTTCGTATGGAGAGAGTTAACCAAAAGAAACAAAAACAAAATAACTGACGCAGATGAACTCATATTAAAACGAACCCGAAGAGGTCTGGACACTCAAAAATCACTGCAAAATGTCAACTTCTACCTGGACATATATCCGTCACATATTTAGCGTCTGTATACGTGTACAGTAAAAGAGGATTTGATGTAGGAGTGTGTGTGTGTGCGTGCGAGTGTGAGTGCGCGCACGCATGTGTGTGTGTGTGTGTCTAAAAATGCGTGTTTTTAAGGAATGTATTTTTTTTAATCTAAGTATTATTTACTTGATATTTTTATTGTTTGGTGGATCATGCTTTTTTTATTCATTCTGTGAACGCATTGGATTGAGCTGTTGTAATGTTTTATGTTATATTTATATCTGGCTCGATGATGTAAGGCGCTTTGAGCAGCATTAGTACTGGATATCGCGCCATAGACAAGTTTTATGAATTATTATTATTATTGTTGTTATTAGGAGTTCCTTGTTGTCCAGTCCAGTTCATTGTATTTGCATTGAAACATTTCCGAATAAAACACTGTTGAAACCAAAGTATCAACTACCCATGATGACACGTTATGGAGTAAACAGCGCACCATAAAGGTATCTGGAAGACGCCACCAATGCTCGCTATCTCCTCTTTACTCCACTGAGGTACGCTGCCGGATTGACTGGCTGACGGACTGACTGTCGGCTTGAACTGTGCAGGCAGCCTACTGGAGAACACGGTCAATGGCATTGCAGACATCCCTCCAGACAAATTTCTCAAGAAAGGATCCAGCAAAACAAGATCAAATCATCGACACAAATTTGTCCATCTTAGCTCCTCCTCTGACCCTTATAAATAGAGTTTTTCCCCCCATCAACCATCCCCGTCTGGAACTCCCTGCCTGCAACAGCAGCAGAGGCTCCCTCCTTGGTAGCTTTCAAGAGGGAGCTGAACAAGATCACAGTTTAGTTCCCCCCCCCCCCTTTTTTTTTTCCTCCGGAGAGACGCTGCGAGTGACGGTGGGAGAGAATATGTATACATGTTCTTTCTCATTGTCACCCCCTCCGGTAGGAAGATAGGTCTACTTAGGTTATGACTAGGTCTTTACGCCTCTGCGCACACAGGTCATTAATAGTCAGTAATGACAGCTGACCTTCCAATTTGAAGATTGAAGAACACTGCAGCCCTCTCGATGCCACTCCAGCGGAGGGTGGGGAGGCGACAAAAATTATCCTCCAACGCTTCTCGACTGTGACTATCAGCTGGCTTAGGGTAGGCTCCTCATATTCCCAATGGAAGAAAAAAATGAGGGAGATATTAAATTGACCCTTCTTCTTCTTCTTCTTCTTCTCCTTCTTCTTCTCCATCTTCTCCTCCTCCTCCTCCTTCTTCTTCTTCTTCTCCTTCTTCTTCTCCTTCGTTCATGGGCTACAACTTCCGTGTTCACTCGTACACTTGTACGAGTGGGCTTTTGCCGTTTAGGACCGTTTTTACCCCGCAGAGTAGACAGCCATACTCCGTTTTCTGGTATGAACGCGTTTACAGAACCCACCGACCGCTGTCATGAATTGTGGGATATCTTACGTTGTATACGCACGCAGGGGATCAAATACGCACGTTAAAGATCTTGTAATCAATGTCAGCGTTATGGAAACAAGAACAAACCCATCATATACACCTCCGAACGTGGAGTATGGATGCCTATATGGCGGGATAAGTAAACGAAACGGTCATAGATGCAAAGTTTTACATGTCTGTGAGAGCCTGTGTGTGTGTGTGTGTGTGTGTGTGTGTGTGTGTGTGTGTGTGTGTGTGTGTGTGTGTGTGTGCGCGCGCGTGTGTGTAAAGCGCTTAGTGCTTAGTCTCGGACCGAGGATAAGCACTATATAAATAACCATATTGCTTCAATGTTCACATTTGATCTGCACGTGTGTAAACACAAAGGGCGTTCAGGCATTTCTTGACCTGATAGATCGGAAAAAAAAGCTCGATATTTACCCACCAGACTCTATGACCGGAGCTCTTCTTCTTCTTCTGCGTTCACTCGTATGCACACGAGTGGGCTTTTACGTGTATGACCGTTTTTACCCCGCCATGTAGGCAGCCATACTCCGTTTTCGGGGGTGTGCATGCTGGGTATGTTCTTGTTTCCATAACCCACCGAACGCTGACATGGATTACAGGATCTTTAACGTGCGTATTTGATCTTCTGCTTGCATATACACACGAACGGGGTTCAGGCACTAGCAGGTCTGCACATATGTTGACCTGGGAGATCGTAAAAATCTCCACCCTTTACCCACCAGGCGCCGTCACCGTGATTCGAACTCAGGACCCTCAGATTGAAAATCCAACGCTTTAACCATTCGGCTGTTGCGCCCGTCGACCGGAGCTCGAACCTAGGACCTTCAGATTGAAAGTTCGACGCTCTTGGCTCTTCAGTGAACCCCATTGCCAGCATCCTAAAGTGACCAGGTCCTACAGACACACTGGCATTTTGTCTCGCTGTCCTATTGAGAGTTCTGCCGTTTGAATCTCGCCCAAGATAAAAGTGGGGGAGTTTCTTTTAATGTCTCTGATCAACGTTATGTGCACACCTGCTATGTGTTTTGATTTCGTTCGTGTGCATGAATTTTTGTATTTGTATTTGTTTTTCTTTTCATCACAACAGATTTCTCTGTGTGAAATTCGGGCTGCTCTCCCCAGGGAGAGCGCGTCGCCATACTACAGCGCCACCCTTTTTTTTCTTTTTCTTTTCTTTTTTTTCTTTTTTCCTGCGTGCAGTTTTGTTTGTTTTTCCTATCGAAGTGGATTTTTCTACAGAATTTTGCGAGGAACAACCTTTTTGTTGCCGTGGGTTCTTTTACGTGCGCTAAGTACATGCTTCACACGGGACCTCGGTTTATCGTCTCATCCGAATGACTAGCGCATAGCGTCCAGACCACCACTCAAGGTCTAGTGGAGGGGGAGAAAATATCAGCGGCTGAGCCGTGATTCGAACCAGCGCGCTCAAATTCTCTCTCGCTTCCTAGGCGGACGCGTTACCTCTAGGCCATCACTCCACTATGAACAGCGCTCTTTCAGGATTGTATTGTATTGTATTGTATTGTATTGTAATACTCTTTTTGTCACAACAGATTTCTCTGTGTGCAGTTCTGGCTGCTCTCCCTTTCTTTTCAGTCTGCAATTTTATTTGTTTTTATTATCGAAGTGGATTTTTCTACAGAATTTTGCCAGGGACAACCCATTTGTTGCCGTGGGTTATTTTACGTGTGCTAAGTGCATGCTGCACACGGGATCTCGGTTTATCGTCTGATCCGAATGACTGGCGTCCAGACCACCACTCAAGGTCTAGCGGAGGGGGAGAAAATACTGGCGACTGTGGGATTCGAACCTACCCGCTCATGATTCTCTCGCTTCCTAGGCGGACGCGTTAGCACTCGGCCAACACTTCACAGTGATGGGTTCGGTGGATTGTGGGGAAGGGGAAAAAACCCACTTTCTTTATTTCCCCCACGCCTTTCCCCCTCCTCACTCCCCACATGACACCCTTCTCTCCATCTCCTACTCCCCAAAAGCGAAATATGGCTGCTTTCTCTGGCTTCCTTTGTTCGAATGTGTTTCGTAACAACTTTACAACCCTCTCTCTCTCTCTCTCTCTCTCTCTCTCTCTGTGTGTGTGTGTGTGTGTGTGTGTATGTGTTTCTGTCTGTCTGTCTGTCTCCCTCACTCTGTCTCTTTGACTGTCTGTCTCAGTGTCTCTCTCTATCTCTGTCTCTGTCTGTCTGTCTCTCTCTCTCTCTCTCGCTCTCTCTTTCTCTGTCGCGTGCGCGCGCGCGTGTGTGAACTCTCAGCTGACCGCACTCAGTAAAGTGCTTCTTCAGCAGAAGTGAGCCACAAGACACACTTCAGAAATCCACAAATGTGGACAGACGCTTCCAACTGGAAGTCTTCCCAAGCGGCTTTTCGCTTGTTCCACCACAAGATGCTTGCGGCGTTTCCATCTGTAACCCCAATTGCAACCAATGATTGCCCTGTTTCGTCGTCAGCGCGCGTGGCTCTCTCTCTCTCTCTCTCTCTCTCTCTCTCTCTCTCACACACACACACACACACACACACACACACACGTGCGCACACACATGCTTGTCATGATTTGACCAACGGAATTGATTCAAATTTCCTCAACCCGCAGATGCAACCAATGACATGGTATGGGCCCAACTGTGTGTTTTCTTGTCTGTCACCTTGCGCCACAACCACCACCACCTCACCACCACCACCACCACCATATGCTTTGAAATTCATGTGTCTGTGATGGTGGCCACACGTGTATTCCTTCTCTCTCTCTCTCTCTCTCTCTCTCTCTCTCTCTCTCTCTCTCTCTTTTCCCCTCTCTCTCCTCCTTCTCTCCTCTCTACCCTCTGCCCCTTACCCCCATACCCCAACTCCACCCCACCACACCACACCACACCACACCTACCCCACCCACCTTTCTCCCTCAACCCCATCGCACCTTCTATTCGGCCTCAGCTAGCTTTACAAGGCTTAGCGAAACCTCTCCAAATAAAAGAAGTGGTATCATTGATAGAGCTGTAAGCATGGGAATAGGCAGACGGGCCACCGGTGTTGGGAAGGGAAAGAAAGAGGTCGGGGAGGAGATGGGTGTGTGTGTGTGTGTGTGTGTGGGGGGGGGGGGGGGGGGGGGGGGGGTGAGGGGGGATAGGATAGGAGGACTGCGAAGGGAAGGCAGGAGGGAATGGTGGTGAGGGTTGCCGGAGGGTGGGTGAGTGGTGGATGGGGGTGCGGAGCGGTGTGTGTGTGTGTGTGTGTGTGAGGTGATATTACTGACACAAGTGGCGTTTTCGTGACGCCATCTGGCCAAACCTTACGCGTGGAAGCTGTCGTCGTCGTCTTCTTGGGAAGCCCCTCCCCTCTCCCCCCCCCCCCCCCCCCCCCCGCCCCAGCCCCACACCACCCCCAAATCCCCACCCCCACCCCCCAACCTCCACTTCCCCAGTCCTTCCTGTTATGTCTTGACGCGGGGAAAAAAAAAAGGGAAAAGGAGTTGCAAAAAAAAAAAAAAAAAAAAAAGGAAAAAAAAAAAAAAACCCCCACAGTTATTGAACAGGCATTAGTAGTACCTCCTCTGTGACTTTTTATAACAGGCGGTGAAATTAATAACAATGATTGCATCACTTGACACCAACAGAATGATTAAAACAGTACTTTGAATAGCACTACAATCAAATACCAGAAACCACCAGAATGATCAAAGCGCTCCGGTGACATGTTGTTTAACTCTGTTTATGAGTGTAGCTGACATTAACAGAATGATCAAAGCGTTACGATGACTTGTGTTTAACTCAATACATATAGCTGACACTACAAGAATGTTTTCAGCGTTATGATGACTTCTGAAATTTTCTTTACATATACCTGACACCATCAGCATGATTAAAGCTTTGAGATCAATGTCATTGACATAAAATAGACATAACTGACGCTATCGGGATGATTTCAAGCGTGTGACAACTAACACTTTCAGTCGATGCAGCGTGTGTGGATCAGTGCCGCACGCTTTATTAACACCTCCTTGGAAGTGAAACATCTGAAACTGCAGGATCGCTCGGAAATGGTTACCAACAGTTCCCAGTTTGAGTTTCTCAAGAAAGTGTTACTGCGTTAGAACAATTAATTCTTTTTTCGCTTAGAGTTGACTTCATCATCAAGATTTTGCGCCTTATAAATATTAGGAGTAGTAGTTGTAGTAGCATTTTTATGTATTCATCTATTATTTTATTATTTATTTATTTATTTATTTATCTATTCATCTTTTATTTATTTTCTTTCTTTCTTTCTTTCTTTTTTTTTTTTTTTTCTCAAGGCCTGACTAAGCGCGTTGGGTTACGCTGTTGGTCAGGCATCTGCTTGGCAGATGTGGTGTAGCGTATATGGATTTGACCGAACGCAGTGACGCCTCCTTGAGCTACTGATACTGATACTGCTAGAACAAATCCATGTACGCGACACATCTGCTGAGCAAGAGGAGATGCCTGACCAGCAGCATAACCCCACGTGCATAGTCAAGCATCGAGAGCATATAATATACCCTCAAGAACACTGTATTTGCAGATGAGTGTTTTTTTCTTCTTCTTTTTTGTGCATATAAACAAATTTCATTGATGCTAACCCATTCGCTGTTCTTGTATCCAATCAAGGACAGGAAAAACAAATAAAACTGCACGCAGGAAAAAAAAAAAAGAAAAAAAAAAGGGTGGCGCTGTAGTGTAGCGACGCGCTCTCCCTGGGGAGAGCAGCCCGAATTTCACACAGAGAAATCTGTTGTGATAAAAGAAATACAAAATACAAAATACAAATACAAGGATTTTCTGCTACACTGAAATATTTATGAATCTTTTCTCAGTTGAATCATATTGCACATATCGTTGATGATCTCAAGCAAAGGGCTTGCGATCATGTAATGCAACACTCCAACATATAGAAACGAAACTAAACAAAAAATAAAACTAAATAAACCAAAGTAAAAAAAAAAAAAAAAAAAAAAATCAGGAAGATTATAAAAGAAAAAAGAAAACACATCCAACACAATTTTCTAACCATACCAAAGCTTATCTCCATGTTTGGAACTGAAAAGAAAAATCTGGGGGAGGGGGGGTGGGGGGGGAGAGAGAGAGAGAGAGAGTGTGTACGTGCAAAGCACCACAAAACTCACAATTCACAGTTCTAACTTCAGAAGATCTGTCTCATAAATAACTTTATTTTTCTTGTGAAATAATTATTTTACAAGCCTTTCCAATACATAGAAATAAACAGGGAAATATAAGCACATGACTGTTTGAATATATAAGAAAGGAGATAAAGTCTTTAATAAAATAATAAATAATTCTATCACATCAAACAAAATGAAGGAAAAACAATCAAGTTCACACAAAAGTGCTGATACCGTCCAACCATTTACTATTTTCTTTCTCCCATGCGCACAAACACCTACATGAATAACTAATGTGAATAAACTTATTTTGACAAAATCTTTATAAAAATTTTTTTTTTTTAAATTTTAAAAAAGCAGAAGGGGAAAAAACACAATCCCAACTTCTTAAAAAGAACCAAACAAGAACATAATCCTTATATTTTATTATCTCTCCTCACATCCGAAACCTTGGCATCAATCACATCAATCAGTCCCATTCACACACACCCACAAGCATGTGTGCGCGCATAAGCACATAATCTCACTCCAGCAGAAAAGATTGATACTGACAACCATCTTTCTGGTGGAAAACTCCTAAAAACCATCTCACAGCCGGGCTTTCTATAAAGTAAAAAGACAAAAATATAGACCTTCGCATAAAGTAATATACGTTATGTATGATGTGCAACTATAAAAGGAAGAAAAAAAGCCACCTTGGAAAAAAAAGGGACCACACAATTTGGAGTAACACGTCTTGTGCCTTGCATTTACTCTGTGTGTGTGTGTGTGTGTGTGTGTGTGTGTGTGTGTGTGTGTGTGTGTGTGTGTGTGTGTGTGTGTGTGTCTTCATGTTTTACATTTATTTGCTTATTTATCATCATTGTTGTCTTATTTATTTATTTATTTATTTATATAGTATTTTTTTCATATTATTATTACTACTACCTTTTTATATTATAATTATTTATTTATTTATTTAAGTAAGCTTATCTATTATTTGTTCCCCCCCCCCTTTTTTTTTCGCAAGGCCTAAGTGCGTTGGGTTACGCTGCTGGTCAAGCATCTGCTTGGCAGATGTGGTGTAGCGTATATGGATTTGTCCGATCGCAGTGACGCCTCCTTGAGCTACTGAAACTGAAACTGAAACTCTGTGTGTGTGTGTGTGTGTGTGTGTGTGTGTGTGTGATGTTATGTTTGTACGTTCTTATGTGAAAGTGATATGTTCGTGCTTGCATGTATGTAATTGCACATGTGCACTTGTGCTTTCTTCTATTTGTGTGTATCATCCATGCGCATATTTTTTTTTTTTAATCTCAAAGGCAGGGCTTTTCCTTTAGTGACATGGCTTACTTAGTATAATGACAACCAAACTGATGGCAAATGAAGGCAAAAGAACGTATTTCTCTCCACGTTAAAACTTTTCTGGTTTCAAATGGTCAGATCAGTTTTCAGTTCTAAATTCTGTGCGAACTCAAATTAGCCAGAAAGGAAGAAATAATCCAAACACAGACAAAAGTGACTTCCTGAACTGCGGCAAAATGCATAACTTCTACTGAAGCACCTTTTCATTAGCAGTACAACATAACACTTGGAACACCTGTCGCTTATCCTGATACACATTACAGATATAATCTTTTCTAGCAATGTAAGTTGTCTGTTGTTGTTGTTGTATTTCTTTTTATCACAACAGATTTTCTCTGTGTGAAATTCGGGCTGCTCTCCCCAGGGAGAGCGCGTCGCTACAGTACAGCGCCACCCATTTTTTTTGTTATTTTTTTCCTGCATGCAGTTTTATTTGTTTTTCCTATCGAAGTGGATTTTTCTACAGAATTTTGCCAGGAACAACCCTTTTGTTGCCGTGGGTTCTTTTACGTGCGCTAAGTGCATGCTGCACACGGGACCTCGGTTTATCGTCTCATCCGAATGACTAGCGTCCAGACCACCACTCAAGGTCTAGTGGAGGGGGAGAAAATATCGGCGGCTGAGCCGTGATTCGAACCAGCGCGCTCAGATTCTCTCGCTTCCTAGGCGGACGCGTTACCTCTAGGCCATCACTCCACACTGTGGCATGCGGGAGCATGTTTGAAGCAGGCTGTTTGGTCAAGGTGCACCCTGTCCGTGAGGGCTGTTCAGGCGGTGTCTCTGAAAACCTCTGAACAGTCCTTCAGCAGGCTCTGGCTCACAGATGCCTTGAATCACTTTTCAAAAAGCTGGGCGCGGACATGCTGAAGTAGAGGCTGAGGGAGGCCGAGCCGGGGAGGGAGGGGCTGGGGGGGGAGGAGGAGGAGGAGGCCATGGGCAGGGGTCGGTGTGTGTATGTGTGTGTGTGTGTGTGTGGGGGGGGGGGTTAGGGGCTTGCCCGAACTCCTGGGACAGGCGCTCAAACAGCAGCCTGGTCGTGCGAAGAATGAGGGCGTGGGCCATGTACTGCAGCACCAGGACCCCGAAACCCCCGGTAGAATCCCTGAATCCCTTCTTCAGTAAAAATGCGACGGAAACAATCAAGGAAACCTTCACAGCGGGTGGAAATTGGAACAACACCCAGTCCTGTGTCGGTGTTGTCAATAATTGTGCGTGTACCCTGTATGTAGAGCCGATAGACCACAGTCTCCAGTGGGTAGAGAACAAAATCGGCGAGGAGTTGCACAGTGAAGGACGCCAACAGTTCCGGGAAGTAATGTTCGTGCGGCGTCAGCTGGTGGCTGGTCTCCCCTGGCAGGTCCTTCCCCTCCTGCACCTCGGAGCGCTTGGTGGAGATGACGGTGTAGATGGCGATGGCGGAGATGAGGTAGTGGGAGAAACGCAGGGCCACCGCGGGCCCCACCACCTGCCACACAGGGATCAGCCGTCCGGAGTGCGCCCCCCCCCCCCCCCCACCCCGCCACCCGCGACACCCCCTCCCGCACCACGTTCACGATGCCTGGCTTCTCACTGGCGATGTCGCTCTGCAGTGTTTCAATCAAACTGGCGGCATAAAAAGATGTGGTGACGATTATCCTCCTTGCTTTCAGCAGAATATGTTCTCCATATTTCTTCAAAGAACTGTGTCGGGATACATCCTTGGGGAAAGACGTGACCTCGCTGATGATATTCTCACTGACGAGGTTGATTCCCCCTGACCAGAAACACACCGCCGATACCTTTCCACAATCACACGTCCAGCCCCCATGTGTGCGTTGCAAGTTGAGCAAGGTCTGAATGAAAATGAATGGGGTTAGGTGGTACCCCTTCCCATTGTGATGAACCTGACACTGTCTTCGAAGCACTATGCATGGTTGTGAAATCAGCTGTTCAGTAAATATGCTGCAGAAGCCAATGCTGAGTCCAGCAACCCTCAGTATCTGTTCATTTTGACTGGTACCCTTCTTCTATTCACACCCTACAACGCAGTCAAAACAATGCCGCACGCCTTGTACTCAAGAAGAAGAAGACTGACCACATCTCCCCTCTTCTGTCACAACTTCACTGGCTTCCTGTATCAAAACGCATACACCATAAATTTGACACCATTTGACGGGCGCCATAGCCGAATGGTTAAAGCGTTGGACTTTCGATCTGAGGGTCCCGGGTTCGAATCACGGTGACGGCGCCTGGTGGGTAAAGGGTGGAGATTTTTACGATCTCCCAGGTCAACATATGTACAGACCTGCTAGTGCCTGTGTATACGCAAGCATAAGATCAAATACGCACGTTAAAGATCCTGTAATCCATGTCAGCGTTCGGTGGGTTATGGAAACAAGAACATACTCAGCATGCACACCCCCGAAAGCGGAATATGGCTGCCCACTCGCGTATAAACGAGTGAACGTGGGAGTTGAAGCCCCCGAACGCAGAAGAAGAAGAAGAAGACACCATTTGTAACAAGTGCCTCAATAATGCAGCTCCTGACTACCTGACCAATCTACTCAATATCTACAAACCCTCATGCACCCTCCGCTATTCCTCTGATCCTTTCACTTTCCGGATTCCACGTACCAAGCTCAGTAACTTTGGCCCACGTGCCTTCTCTGTTTCTGGCCCAATCTCCTGGAACAAACTTCCACTCTCAGTCCGTCAACTGCCTACTTTATCTTCTTTTGAGACTGCTCTTAAAACTCACCTCTTTTCTTCTTAATAGTCCTCTCCACGATCCCTACTACTCCCACTGCAGCCTGTACCTACAAGGTGTGGGAACCTGAGATGTAAATATTTGTACATAATTCTTTTTCTCTCTCTTTTTTCCTCTCTTTTGACAGTTTTGTTTAGCCGTACAGCAGGTCTTGAAATATGTGTGTGTGTGTGTGTGTGTGCGCGCGCGCGTGCGCGCGTGTTTGATAGTGTGTGTGTGCTTGTGTTTGTATTTTTTATCTGTGCACTTAGAGTTTATTTCATCAAGATTTTGCGCCTTATAAATACCATAATTATTATTATTATTCGGCAGTTCATATCTGGCAGAGACATTTTCTGCTTCTCCCAGCAGGTCTCTCTGTCTGCTGGATGAGGTATATTGTCCTTCTGGATACGAGCGTTCGTTCATAACCCGTGTACCCATCGAGACAAAGCACTAATTACAAAAGTAGTCGCAAGGACAGGTAAAAGGAAGTGTAGGGAGTTGTCTACCGTTTTGCACTGAGTGTTGCACAGATTAATGACATCAACGGTGCGTATGCACCCGGTCTTACATGGCAACAACGTGAGACAACACACACACACACACACACACACACACACACACACACACACACACACACACGTGAAAGAGAAAGACAGACAGAAAGACAGAAAGAGAGAGAGAGCATGAAACACGCAGAGAAACTCGCACACACACACACAGAAAAACAGTCAGACACACAGACACAGACCCCCTCCCCTCCCACACACACACACAGTGTCTCTTTTTAACAATGGTAATAACCCAGAAGAGTTACCAACATTTAAAATTGAAAATGAGCCCATTCAGTACAGAGATATGATAAAATTTTTAGGCTTAATGCTTACTTCAAAACTAGCTTCGAGTGCCCGTATTGAATATATAATGACAAAAGCAAGAACATGTTTAAACTTGCTCAAAGTTATAAGTAAACAGTACTGGGGACAAGACACAACGATATTGAAACATTTATCATCATCACTTATAGGATCCAAACTATCGTATGGACAATAAATCTTTTTCAATGCTCCAAAGTATTTGTTAAAGAAACTTCAAAGCATTGTCTGTAAAGAATATAGACTTGCCCTTGGCGTACCTTTCCACGCATCAACCCTCGGAACATATAAAGAAATAAGAGCCTTTGGATGAATACCAAAACCTGGCATGTGCTAAATGCGTATTGAGAAGCTCAACAACTGAAAATTTTACATCGGAGGAAATAAGAATTACATCTGAAAACAACTTCCCAAAAAGAGCTAAAACGATATCTTAACTAACACCAGTTGGCACGTTTGTGTCAAACCGGCCTTTTCCAAAAGTCCGAAATTAATCCAGAAAATGTAGACACGCAGAAAAGAGTAAGTCCATGCCCCATTTGGGGGATGAGTAAAGCACAGTTTGATATCAATCATACTGACATTGCAAAAAAGAGAAAATCCAAATATAATTATCATGGCAACAGAAGTCCGATTACACCTTCAGAATAGATACCGTGACCACTTACATATTTACACAGACGGCTCACTCCTAGACAATGGCCAAGCAGGTTCAGCTTTCGTTATACCAAAACTGAAAACTGAACGATCATACCATATTGGTAAAGATCGGTCAATATTCACAGCTGACCTTATCGCTGTTCTTATGGCTTTAAATTATATTATTGATCTTCCAGTTTGCCTTCTACAAGTCTTATTTTGTGTTGATTCAAAATCTGTATTATATGCTTTAAACTCGTCAAATTGAAAGAACAGGTCCAAAATAATAATAGAAATAAGTCACATTGTACATCTGTTGAATTTGAGAGGAACACATATAACTTTTTGTTGGGTTCCTTCTCACCTTGGTCTCCTATATAATGAATGGGCTGACAGGGCTGCAAGAAAAGGTGCAAAACACCAACAGGGAACCACAGACCTTTTTGTGCCTTTGTCTGTAGAAGAGGGGTATCGCTTACTAGAAAAAGCATCATGGAGCAGAGTCAGGGAAGAATACCAGCAAAATGGCAAAGTTTTAAACAAAAGTATAAAAAATATTCAACAACCGGAATCTATCAATCAATCAAATACATTCAGTAATTTATTCAGATTAAGGCAAATTCAGGCATAACCAAACAGCATAAAGCTGAACGCTTTTATAACAAAGTTCAGCAGAGATGTTAAATGCATATGTGGAGAATCTATTTCTAGCAAACACATACTCTTTGAATGTCAGAGTCTGAAATCGTTTTTACCAAACTTCTTGGAAAATTCTTTTGAACGTATTATTGACAATTTCAAGATGTTATCTGCTATTGCAGAAGGTTTCCTGCATAGTCCAATTGGACATTTGTTATAGTTGTTACAGTTGTTTGATGTTAGCGTTTTCTTCTATATTGTGCCTATGTCTCCCCTTTTAATGTTTTATTTTTTCCAATGCCCCGTGGCTTTCCCCACCACCACACACACACATACATGCGCACACACACATACACACGCACCATTCTTCACCCTCTGCCCAATACCGTTCCCCCCCCCCCCCCCGTCTAATATCACAAAAAGCGGAAGACATTAAACTGAAGACTACGCAGTGTCTGGGTTTTTTTTTTTCCTCACACGCGCCTCGAGTTTCACACGTTACAACGGACCAAGTTATGTGCACGTGACTCTCGTGTAAGTGAAATCCCACGGTACGCACGTTTCTCACGTGCCGCGTGTCTTCTTGTGCAATGTGACAGAAACTCACCGCGCCATGTTGGACACAGTGACGGCAGGGCTGGGCTGACGATTTCTCAGCGTCTCATGTGCAGGAGTGAAAGATGATCCATTCGCCACGTGCTTCACTGCTGTCGTGCTGGCTCGGTTATGTACACTGGTGGAAATGGGTGAATATCTGCGGAGTTTTGTGCATAGAGCTTTTATGGGAAAACCCCCTCCCGTACCTCTGCCATAAAAACAGTAAATAAAAAAGCAACAACAACAACAAAATAATAACAAGTGCTGTTGACAAGATGTAGTAGTATAACTCATGATAAAAAGTCTGTACTATCTCTGGAAGTGGAGCGGACCCAAACGAGACTGTCGCGTCCGCTAGTTGGCTGGGGAGGAGGAGTTGAAACGTCAAGTCTTCTCCAGCCCTAATTCCGACCTCGTTCGAGCAATACACCTGTACCAACAGCCATATATAGCCTCATTAAATCAATTAATACGATTATGAGGTTAAATCTTTTTTTGTTTGTTATTCCTGCAAATCAACAGTTATATACAACTCGAGTCAGTTTCGTCAGCTGCAAGATCTAAGAATTTCTCCAACAACCACAGTAGAATAAGGTCAGGAGAGAGTGTCTGGCATCCTTCACTTCCATGCGCATTTTCCATTTTTCATGGTCTGGAGCAGTCGTGACAGGTGTATGATTTTATATTCTGCCCCTCTCTTGCATTATAGAAAAGAAAGCATTCCCACATACACACAGGAGCCCTTTCAGGCACTTCATGTAACCTAAATGTGCAAAAAAAACCCCAAAAACTTAGGACATTTATTTCCTCGATTATGTCCCCGATTTGTGAGCATGGTAAATGAAATCAGAGCCATTATCGTTATTACGGATCGTAATTAATGTTGATTACAAAGGATGTGATTTTCATCATCTGTTTCAACATTCAGCACCTCCATTCAACACCTCCAGTCAGCTTGGAGAAAGGTTGGAGAGATTTTGATTCAAAGACAACATGACCGCGCCTATCAGGAGTCCACATTGTTCAGTGGTAGCGTTATGTCCTGGCCATCTTGTCTCCAGATAACGTCGACGAATGGGTGACATATATGAAGATAATCACCCTTCCCGCTGGGACAGGAAAGATCACAGAAAACATCGCTGCTTCATTCTACCGACATGTTGAAGAAAAATTGACATACGAGTTAGTCACATCCCGTCAATGTTTTCCTCTTGCGTTGTAGAAAGATGTCGAACAATGGCAAGGGTTGGAAATACTGGTAGAAGTGGAGTGGTGGTCTGGTGGAAACACGTCCGCCTAGGATGCCAGAGAATCTGAACGCATGGACCGAATCCCATCACTCGCCAGAATGTACTTCCCCTTCACAAGACCTTGGCTGGTGGTCAGAACGTTAGTCAGTCGGATTATACGATGAACCTAGGGTTGTCCCCAGTACAATTCTGTAGAAAATTCCACTCTGTTAGTAAAACAAATACACTTACAGAAAAACAACAACAACAACAACAAAAAACCAGGAAAGAAACAAAGCCAACTAGCCCACAAGGCTGCAGCACAAAGAGCCAGTGCAATCTTGCCCCCTAGTTTGAGAGTCATAGTCTTTCACAAAAGACTAAATTGTAAATAAATTCCCATTGCAGTGGAGAAACAATTGATTATATAGCTGTCACGTCTGTAGGCCCAGCACGTATCACGTGTAGCATGTAGTGTTTTCATGGGGACATTCACTTGCATTTCTTCAACAAAAATTACCAGTAACGACGATGTGTTAAAAGGGATACGTCTTCGTATGACCTGCGTGCAAGTTATTGAGGTGACGGGAGGAATAGTTGGACTACTTCGCCCAGTAAGGAACAGTAGCCTATGGAGTAGCTCCTTGCCCGTTTCAACAGAAATGAGAGGTATCGTGATTCGCTGTTTGTCCGGTGTTCAAGCAACCCGTCCTGGTCAATTGTTCGTAACTGTGTTGTTGCAAGTTGTCCAGTGATTTGTGATCCGTCCTGGTCAATTTCTATTTCTGAATGTTTCTATGTTTCTTCTGGTTGTCCAGTGATTAGCGATCCGTCCTGGTCAATTTCGGTAACAGCATTGTGACCAGTAAATGTTGTTCAGTTTGCAGTGACCTGTCGTGTCTCTCTGTCGCTCACTTCTTTACAGTAACTCTCTTGTGGGCTTTTGATTTCGGTCACCACATGCTAATGGCCACAAGAGAGGAGAAACTCATGTACTCACCTAGTTTAATTATTTTCGTTGTAAGGACTTTCTTTTTCCTGCTATCTATTTGCTTTAGATACCCGCTCGTCTCCGACTAAGTCTTCTTCTGTCTGGCGTTTGTCTGTCAGTCCCTCTGTCTGTTTTGCGCATGTGTGCATTATCTCCATCGCCATGTCAGCCTCTCTCTCTCTCTCTCTCTCGTGTGTGTGTGTGTGTGTGTGTGTGTGTGTGTGTGTGTGTGTGTGTGGTCCCCCTCTCACTCTGTTTCTGCCTGGTCCCCCTCTCACTCTGTATCTGTCTATCTGCCTGTCTTTTCCTCTCTGTGTATTCGTTTGTCCGTTCCTCTCTCTCTTTATCCGTCTGTTTGCCTTTCCGTGTGTTCTTCCCTCTCTCCTCAGTCGCTGTCTCTCTCTGACCTTCTGGACGCCGAGGAAGGAGCGAAAATGAGCAAAATATAATAAAGATAATGATAACAGTAATAACAATAACAATCATAATCATAATAATAAGCATATCCTGCCTTCCCAACTCATACAATCAGTCAGTCCCCCCCCCCTCCTTCCCGCCCCCCCCTTTTTTGCGTTAAAATAGATGGGTTTTTTTCCTTGTTTTTTTTAATAACGAGCCGACCACTAGGACCGGGTTCTAACTGGCTCCCAGGACGACCGAAGACGGCAGAGCACCGTAAATCAGTAGCCGGGTGACACATTTTCATGTCACCTGTCTGCAGCACTTCAAGACGTGTCAGCAGCCTTGAAGTAGTGTTCGGACCCCTTCCGAGTGGGATTAGCAAGGGGGTGTCACTATACGAGACGGTTTTATGGGCTATTGTTTTCTGGTGTTCTTTTGGGGGTGATGAGGGGACAGGGGGCGGGGCGGGGGTGGGGTGGGGGGTGCTGGGGCTGGGGGGGGGGAGGATTTAGCATGATGTGAGGGTTGACTGATGCAGTTGGTCGCTTGGTTGCAGATTTTTTTTTTTTTTTTTTTTTTTTGTGGCTAATTTCATATTTCTTATTCATATTTCTTTTTGTTTTATTCTATTCTATTTTATTTCGTTTTATTTCATTTTGGGAAGGGGGGTTCGTTGTCGGTTTTGTAATTGATAGTTAGGGTCTACGATGGAAGGGAAGATACTGAACCAAGATTTGGGGTAGTGGAGTGACGACAGTCTTTGAAAGCGTCTCCTTGTTTGTTTGGTGTTGTGTTTTTGTTTTCCTTTCTGTTTGGGGAGTTACACAGTAATCAGTTGTGCCTTTTCTGCAAAAAGTTACGTGTTGTTATTTTTTTTTCTGGAGGCTTGCACGGTTCCTCTCTTAGTTCTCTCTCTCTCTCTCTCTCTCTCTCTCTCTCTCTCTGTCTCTGTCTCTGTGTGTGTGTGTGTGTGTGTGTGTGTGTGTGTGTGTGATTTAAAATAATTTCCGTGATGCTTTGATATTCAGTCCTCTATTGTGACCGGTCTTCACTGATTGAGAGAAACCGTGTCGAATGGTGCAAGTAGATTTCCTGTCACTTTGGGGCATGTCACGGCACGTGCACATGTATGCAGACATGCACAACAAATCTGTCCGGGGTAAGTGGAGGCGTGGGCAGGGGAGGATAAATATCTTGAGAGTTACTTTTTTTTTCGCTATTTTGTTTTTTGGGTTTTTTTTGTTATCTGTTACTCTTATATATAACGCATGGCGTGGTTGACCCGGACCTGTCCCACGAAGCGAACAGGAGGTTTCGAACTAGAATACATTTTGGTCCTAGCTGTCTCTGATTTGTATATATATATATATATATGTATTTGTACTTCTTTTCATCACAACAGATTTCTCTGTGTGAAATTCGGGCTGCTCATCCCAGGGAGAGCGCGTCGCTACGCAACAGCGCCACCCATTTTTTTTGTTTTTTTTCGTGCGTGCAGTTTTATTTGTTTTTCCTATCGAAGTGGATTTTTCTACAGAATTTTGCCAGGAACAACCCTTTTGTTGCCGTGGGTTCTAATACGTGCGCTAAGTGCATGCTGCACACGGGACCTCGGTTTATCGTCTCATCCGATCGAATGACTTGTGTCCAGACCACCACTCAAGGTCTAGTGGAGGGGGAGAAAGCATCGGCGGCTGAGCCGTGATTCGAACCAGCGCGCTCAGATTCTCTCGCTTCCCAGGCGGACGCGTTACCTCTAGGCCATCACTCCATATATATATGTATGTATGTATGTATGTATGTATGTATGTATGTATGTATGTATGTATGTATGTATGTATGTATGTATGTATGTATGTATGTATGTATGTATGTATGTATGTATGTATGTATGTATGTATGTATGTATGTATGTATGTATGTATGTATGTATGTATGTATGTATGTATGTATGTATGTATGTATGTATGTATGTATGTATGTATGTATGTATGTATGTATGTATGTATGTATGTATGTATGTATGTATGTATGTATGTATGTATGTATGTATGTATGTATGTATGTATGTATGTATGTATGTATGTATGTATGTATGTATGTATGTATGTATGTATGTATGTATGTATGTATGTATGTATGTATGTATGTATGTATGTATGTATGTATGTATGTATGTATGTATGTATGTATGTATGTATGTATGTATGTATGTATGTATGTATGTATGTATGTATGTATGTATGTATGTATGTATGTATGTATGTATGTATGTATGTATGTATGTATGTATGTATGTATGTATGTATGTATGTATGTATGTATGTATGTATGTATGTATGTATGTATGTATGTATGTATACGTTGCTGACTATGTCTTTCCTTTAAAGGGAAGGGGAGGGGGCGGGCGATCCCTTGTGTTGTCTCTCTTAGTGCTTCAGCCTTTCGGATGCTTTGGCCGTAGGAGGACAGAGAGCCAGAGCTGGTTGTCGCTGTGCTTGATCCGCTCTCAACTGCGAGCTGGGTGGTGTAATGAAAAAAAAAAAAAAAAAGAATACCAGTACGGAGTCTGTGTGCTCTTCTCTTTTTTTCACTGGTGGAACATCACGAAGAGTCTTGACTTTGACTTGTGCGACGTTGGAGGCCACTTCGGACAGCCCGTTCGTCACTCTGCCGAATAAAATCTACATACCTCGCTTGCCGTTTATCTATCTACAAGCTGATGGAATCAACAAGTAATGAATCGTAAGCAAAAAGAAAAACTGTTCTTACATTTATAAGGGGCGATAGCTGATGGAAACAACATGTAATGAATCGTAAAAAAAAACCCCAAAACAACAAAAAACAACAAACTGTTCTTACATTTATAAGGGGTAGTACTTTGGTATGATTATATTCTGTGGGTGTGAGTTTCGATGCGTTCTGATGGTCAGTGGAATCCTTCGGTACCTTGGCATGTGTATTTTCTTTGTGATCCATGAAGATTATTATCATGAGGTGCACGCCAACAACGTGTGATGGAACTGTGTGCTTTTTCTCTCCCCCCCCCCACCCCCCCCCCCCAACCCCCCACCCCCTCCGTTTGTGAGCGGCATCTCCCATTTCCGCTCCTTGCTACGCGTGGGCTTTTTCCGCGTATAGCCGGTTTTACCCCGCCATGTAGCAAGGCAGCCATACCTCGTTTTCAGGAGGGAGGATGTATGCTGGGTATGATCTCACCAATCGCAACCGGGATTCCAACCCAGAAACCTAGGGTTGAAAGTCGTCTAACCTCTCGGCTGTCACGCCCGTAATGGAAACGTGCGATCATCGGCTGTGGAGCTTGCAAGAAATAGAAGAAAAAAGAGGGGCGGAGAGCAATGGAAAGCGCGCAGGCAGATTGCCTACCTCTTGGAGAAAAAGACTTAAGATCCTGGAAAGAATAATCTCCCTGAGAAATATCTCCATCTTGTGGCCAGCGCAACAAAGACAGTCTTATAAATGCATGGAATGACTGTTCACTTGTGTTACGGGATTTCGCTAAAGGAAGGCGAACAGTGAGTAACGGGGGATTAAACAGAAATCCCCCTCTTCATATCAAATGACATAGTTGTGGAGAAACACACGCGCGCACGCGCACACACACACACACACACACACACACACACATATATATATATATATATATATATATATAATAAGACACACACACACACACACACACACATATATATATATATATATATATATATGTATATTTGTATATGTATATATATATATATATATATGTATATAAGAGAGAGAGAGAGAGAGAGAGAGAGAGAGAGATGCAGTTATAACATCGAAGCAAGTGTTCCCGAATTACAGTTTATAAAGCATTTCTATTTGACATTTCCCGTTTTAATTTTTGCGAATTTATTTTGGAACTATGGAACAATTCTTTAGTTGTTACCTGCAATTGTTTGCCTCCACTATTGTGTTGTACGAACTATATATATATATCTTTTTATTTTCATGATCTTAGAGAAACGACTTTCTCTTTACATTAAGCTGTATGTAGCATGACTGTGCAAAAGTTATAGTTCAGTTTTGTAAAACATGATGCACATTCTTTCCTTTCGTTTTTCATTCTTCTTCTTCTTTTTCCTTTTTTGATTGTGATCGAACTTTGAATCAAAGGAAATATACAGACTGTACAAAATAGGTGAAGACCACAGACAGGGTTTTTATTTTTTTATATATTTTTTTTAATATTCAGTTTCAGTTTCACTTTCTCAAGGAGGCGTCACTGCGTTCGGACAAATCCATACACGCTACACCACATCTGTTGAGCAGATGCCTGACCAGCAGCATAACCCAACGCGCTTAGTCAGGCCTTGAGTGCATGCTTACATATTTGTGTACCTATGAAAGTGGATTTCATTTTACGTAATTTCGCCAGAGGACAACACTCTCGTTGCCATGGGTTCTTTTTCAGTGCGCCAAGTGCGTGCTGCACACGGGACCTCGGTTTATCGTCTCATCCGAAAGACTAGACGCTCAGTTTGATTTTCCAGTCAAACTTAGGAGAAAGGGCGAGAGCGGGATTCGAACCCTTTTTTTTATTCAATAATGAATTAACTAAAACTGACAAAATTCATATCAATCCGGAATTCAGAAAACTAGCACGTGCGGCACTCGCTGACAGAAAATCGGCCCTTGGCTTGCTTCTTCATCAGTTGTGTGGCTGGCTGGTGACTGGGGCTGGACGACGGTGTTGGTCAAACGTTTGTGATGACACTTCGCTGCTGAGATGAATAAGTGGGCAAAGGGCTAGTGGAGACACAGTTTTGACATTGTTGCTTATAGTCCAGCCGACCGAACATGGCCATAATATTATCAGAACTGCTGAGTGAAAATAAAAGAATTCAGCCGCGTCAACCACAAAACTGTCACATTTGAGAAAAAACAAACAAAAGGGAAACAGCAGAGTTGGTTAAACATTAAACTCCTTAAGGCAAATAAGATAAAGCTGTGCTGGGAACGTCAGCCCTTGCGCCTAAGTTATCATTTCAGATCACAAAATCATAATCGCACGACATGGAACTTTTGGAGTGATGGCCTAGAGGTAACGCGTCCGCATAGGAAGCGAGAGAATCTGAGCGCGCTGGTTCGAATCACGGTTCAGCCGCCGATATTTTCTCTCCCCCCCCCCTCCACTAGACCTTGAGTGGTGGTCTGGACGCTAGTCATTCGGATGAGACGATAAACCGAGGTCCCGTGTGCAGTATGCACTTAGCGCACGTAAAAGAACCCACGGCAACAAAAGGGTTGTCCCTGGCAAAATTCTGTAGAAAAATCCACATCGATAGGAAAAACAAATACAACTGCATGCAGGAAAAAAAAGGGGGGGGAGGGGGGGCCGGGGGGGTGGGGGCGCTGTAGTGTAGCGACGCGCTCTCCCTGGGGAGACCAGCCCGAATTTCTCACAGAGAAATCTGTTGTGATAAAAAGAAATACAAATACTTTAAATCCACACTAACGTGCCACACGGGCATACCGCAGAATGAACGCCTCGTGCCCAACGGAGTGTTTACAATATATCACCAGAGCAAAACAACACAGGGAGTACATCGTAGACTGCGGGAAAATACAGAAAATGTGGCAAGGCTTTCTTGGGGGGGGGGGGGGGGGGGGGAGACAGGATAGATTAGTAAATGCAGAAAAAGCAGATAATATTGAAGTAAAATAATAAAAAAAAAGGCAGAAAAAAGGGAGAACTAGAAGAGCAGAAAAAAAATTTAGCACAGAATTCCCAGAAGGTGGGGATATTATACTGAAAGATCTCCGCCATAACCACGAGGAGGGGGGTCGGGGGTGGGGGTGTGGGCGGATGGAAGACAATATGGTCACAAGGGAGAAGGTGGAGAGGCAGTTCAGGCTGAATGTGGGTACAGGCTGAATGTGGGTATGTATGGTTGGTGTAGTGAGGGAGGAAGGGGGTAACATGTAAAACCAACGTTTTATAATTCGTATAATTTCCTTTTTTTTTTGTTATTTCATCCTTTCTTTCTTTCTTTACAAAATGACCACCATTTCTTTTCTTTTAGAAAAAGGAGGTTATCTGACAGACACACCTTGTCGATATTGTGTGCTTATTGATCTGCTAAGTTTGTCCAAAAACGAAACAGTATCATCGGTACACGGTAACTAAAAACAACAGGAAAAAACAGTCAAGTGATCATCCACCTCGAAATTAGTCTCATGTTACGTTTTACTAATTTTCAACATTTCTTTCTACATTGCAAATATTTCTTCGCGGTATTCTTTCCAACTGTAAAAATTACTTTCATTTCATACACATGTGCAGCGCATGAACTTTTTTTTTTTTTTTTTCATATGGCTGGTGCAAAGTTTTAATATGTGACATACTAACAGAGAGTTTAAGCTGGAAGTGTTTTAACGACTCTTTATCCGCAAAAAAATATGTTTTTCACAGTAATATTACAAAGAAAGGGAACGACAGAATAAAAGCTTACCAAAATAGCAAATAATTTTTTTTTTTTTTTTTTACACATTTCTGAATTTGGAAACTGCTATTTAAGAAGAAACACTTTATATAGATATGAATTCAGATATAGTAAACGGATAACTGTCCAAAGCTGGATATTTGTACACAAGAAAGAACAAGATTACTTTTATCATGTCTTCAAACAACAGCACTGTCACAGCATGTAATATGTTTTAGAAGAAAATGAAAGCAATGTATAATTTGTGCTATTGTTGTCCAATGTCGCTTGTCAGAATCCGAAAAAAAAAATGAGGCATTCATTTTGTGTTGTACTTGTGACAAACCAGGGATGTGAGTGAAGAACTTTTTCCGGGTAGGTGGGCGTGATTTATCAAAATTATCAAATAAGATTTAAGAAAAAAACAAACCATATATAATTTTGTGCTCCGTATAAGTAAGTAGTATGAAAAAAACAAACAAACAAAACAACCAAGGATGTGGAGGATGTGAGTGATGGAGTGTGTTCGGGCAGGCGGGTGTCATTTGTCAAAAATCTGGGGAGGGAAATGAGTTATAATTTTGCGCTGCATATCATAATAATATAAAAAAAACCCATAAGGATGTCAGTGAGGAAGTGTGTTCATGAAGGTGGGTGGGTTTAGGGGTGATGCAGAGGGGGTGGAGAAGTGTACACGGTGCTGTGTGTACATCTCGACTCTTTGTGTACACGTAAGAGAGGGCGGGGGGGGGGGGGGGGGGGGGGGAGGACACAGATGGAGGGAGAGTTAGGCTGCAGAGAAACAAAACGCAATGAAACAAAACGAAACGAATTTTAAATCTGGAGGGTAGTGTTATCTCATCTTTATATATATATATCCCTCTGGAGGAAACATCAGTAAGATACGCACAAAGTAAACGCATGCACAGGATATATTTCTTAAACATGAAGAGGGAAAGGAAAAAGCCATGATTTCTTGGAGAGGAGGGGAGCAGTAGAGACAGAGCGAGAAAAAGACATGTAGGGGCGAGAAATGATATGAATGCCCAGAACGAAAATCACCCCTTTTAAGTTTCCTTCTTTTGTTTTTCTTCCATTAGACTGAATATTGATTATTTTGACATGTTTTATACCCGTTTCGTGTTTTAATTGATCCAAAGGCGTCTTTCATTTTAATCAAACTTTCTATATATGTAAAGCATGTGATTCTATAATTATGTGAAGTATGTGATTTGTGTATTGTATGACGCGCAAAAGAAGAGAACAAATGTATGGTCCTGTCCTATGCAAGGGCGGAGAAATAGCAAGAAAAAAAAGTCTGTGTGGTGCCTTCTTTACGATCAAAAGAAAAGCGACAATGACAAAGAACAAGAGGCGACAGGGGAACCAATTTCGCCTACCAAAGATCATCTATTATACCAGCAAAGTAAGAAACTAGTGGAGAAAATATGGTCCCTTTTAAGGCTCGCGGCGGATGGGAGTGGGGGAGAGAGGTGTGTGTGTGGGGGGGGGGGGAGGTCTCTCTTTAGTGCTGTTCAAAGCCTTTTCCCATACAGAAGTCTTTGATACTACAGGGAAAGAAAAGACTGTCTTTCTTCACTCAGATGAAAAGATGCATTGAGTCCACGATCGTATACAATGTCTGTAGGCAAGGCAACTCTGTCCTCTCTGCCTCCGTCTCAGTCTCTTGTCTCTGTCTCCCGCTCTCTCTCTCTCTCTCTCTCCTCTCCCTCCTTCCCCCCCCAGGCCCCCCCCCCCCCCCCACCCCGCCCTATCTCTATATGCCTCTGTATCTATGTCCCTGTCTCCCCCGCGCTCTCTCACTCTCGTTCCCTCTTCGTTCGCTTGCTAAAAAGCAGATGCAGTACCCTTTTATTATTATTTCTCTCTCTCTCTCTCTCTCTCTCTCTCTCTCTCTCTCTCTCTCCTGCTTGCTGCATGTGAACGCCAGGAGTATACTTTCTGCCTTCCCAAGATAGGAGAGGGAGAGGGAAGGGGGCGGTGAGGAAAGGGAAAGAGAACTCCTCCCAACAATACCGCTTCCTTCTTGACACGGTGGCTGAAGGCCTCTTGGCCATCAGAACAATGAAGGTTTATGGTCTGGGCTTCTATTATTGTGGGGCACGAGGTCCTTTTGCAGTGAGCTTTTTTTGTCACACGGTGGACGCTGTTGATTGGGTTTCGTTGTGGTTTTCTTAACGCCTTAAAAAAGAAGAAAAAAAAAAAGAGAAAAAAAAAGAGCACGTGCTTTGAAGTGGGTGCCTGATGGGCATATAAATCTGTCAGTCCCGTAGTCTCTCTCTCTCCCCCCCCCCCCACCCCCGATCCCTCCACCGGCACCCCTGCCCCTGTGCTGTAGTTGGCACCTCAGTGCTGATGTTTAATAAACGAGGGCAGTAAAAAAAAACAAGAGAGGCAGAGCCTTTAAGACTCACTTGTGATACACCTTTTAAAAAAATCCAAGCTTTTTATGTATTGAGGATAATGCATTTACTGTTATATTTATATTTTTTATATTCTCTAAACTTGGCACTTTGATCTGATATTCGACTCAACAAAAGATCTGTCATTATTGACTCACTTGTGTAAACAAGTGAGTCTATGTTTTAACCCGGTGTTCGGTTGTCTGTGTGTGTGTGTGTGTGGCTGTGTGTCTGTGTGTCTGTGTGTCCGTGGTAAACTTTAACATTGACATTTTCTCTGCAACTACTTTGTCAGTTGACACCAAATTTGGCATAAAAATAGGAAAAATTCAGTTCTTTCCAGTCATCTTGTTTAAAACAATATTGCGCCTCTGGGATGGGCACAAAAAAATAAAGAATGAAGCCTAATTATATGCAAACTGCATTTACTGTTATATTTATATTTTTTGTATTCTCTAAACTTGGCACTTTGATCTGATATTCTGACCCAACAGCTAGAGCAGTCATTATTATCATTTTTTGTTCAAACAGGAACTTCTTTTGCTAAGCATGGAAGTTTTATTTATTTTGCAAACGTTTTGGTGCAGATAGTAAAAAAGGGAAATTACTCTGTAATGCTAGGGGGAGTTAATTTGCTTTAAACTGATCTTTCTCATCTTAAACATTACATTTTGAAACAAGAGAGGCAAGGCCTTCAAGACTCACTTATGATGCACTTTTTAAAAAACATCCAAGCTTTTTATGTATTGAGTATAATTTCAAAATGTAATGTTCAAGATGAGAAAGATCAGTTTAAAGCAAACTAAGTCCCCCAGTAGAGTAATTTCCCTTGTTTTACTGCCTGCAGCAAAACGTTTGCAATAAACAAAACTTTCATGCTTAGCAAAAGAAGTTCCTGTTTGAACAAAAAATGAAAATAATGACAGATCTTTTGTTGAGTCGAATATCAGATCAAAGTGCCAAGTTTAGAGAATATAAAAAATATAAATATAACAGTAAATGCATTATCCTCAATACATAAAAAGCTTGGATTTTTTTAAAAGGTGTATCACAAGTGAGTCTTAAAGGCTCTGCCTCTCTTGTTTTCATTTTTTGTTCAAACAGGAACTTCTTTTGCTAAGCATGAAAGTTTTGTTTATTGCAAACGTTTTGCTGCAGGCAGTAAAACAAGGGAAATTACTCTACTGGGGGACTTAGTTTGCTTTAAACTGATCTTTCTCATCTTGAACATTACATTTTGAAATTATACTCAATACATAAAAAGCTTGGATGTTTTTTAAAAAGTGCATCATAAGTGAGTCTTGAAGGCCTTGCCTCTCTTGTTTCAAAATGTAATGTTTAAGATGAGAAAGATCAGTTTAAAGCAAATTAACTCCCCCTAGCATTACAGAGTAATTTCCCTTTTTTACTATCTGCACCAAAACGTTTGCAAAATAAATAAAACTTCCATGCTTAGCAAAAGAAGTTCCTGTTTGAACAAAAAATGATAATAATGACTGCTCTAGCTGTTGGGTCAGAATATCAGATCAAAGTGCCAAGTTTAGAGAATACAAAAAATATAAATATAACAGTAAATGCAGTTTGCATATAATTAGGCTTCATTCTTTATTTTTTTGTGCCCATCCCAGAGGCGCAATATTGTTTTAAACAAGATGACTGGAAAGAACTGAATTTTTCCTATTTTTATGCCAAATTTGGTGTCAACTGACAAAGTAGTTGCAGAGAAAATGTCAATGTTAAAGTTTACCACGGACACACAGACACACAGACACACAGCCACACACACACACACACAGACAACCGAACACCGGGTTAAAACATAGACTCACTTGTTTACACAAGTGAGTCAAAAAATTGAGTGAGAGTGTCGCTACGGTTGCCAACTGCGAAAAATCGTTGTTTGCTGTGTCGGTGGTTGACATTTCGTCAACGTTTAAAATACGGTATTAAATGAATTTAGATGTTGACACTAACATGCGGAATAGCGATACTTACTGAACAACAACGAACTGAAATTAAAGCTTTTGTGTGTGTGTGTGTGTGTGTGTGTGCATGCGTGTATGTGCGTGCTCTCTCTCTCTCTCTCTCTCTCTCCCTCTCTCTCTCTCTCTCTCTGTGCGCGCCTCAGACGCACGCTGTGTGTGAAGAGGAGTGATGTTGCCATTTTAAGTTGTGTGTATGAATCAGACATAGCCCTATGAGTTGTTAGAAAGCACAACAGAGATATCATCATCGTAATCATCATTATTTTTTAGAGCTTAAGTTAACTGTGTTCACAATAATGTGGCTGACGCCATTTTAATCTTTCCGCCACGTGCTCTAACAGTCGTGCCGGAACAGGAAAAGCACAAGGGTCGGCGACGGGGTCGTTAGTGCACACAGCAGTTCTTGAAATGGGCCGTTAGGAAAACAACGAAAAAAAACCCCACAATGACACTGGAACTGTTCCACACAGATCATAAACCTGTCACGCTCCATTATAACAGGGCCTCCTTAACTGTTGTGACTTTCAGTCCAGTTCCAGTTGACTGGTTTCATACACAGCTTGAGATTCGTGGAACTTAAGCGAGGCGTGGAGAGAGAGAGAGAGAGAGAGAGAGAGAGAGAGAGAGAGAGAGAGAGTGGGGCAGAGAGAGAGAGAGAGAGATCTCAAACAACACACATGACTGAAGTGTCGTTGCTCTTGGCGAGACAAAAGGCTAACGAGTTTTAGGCCATGAGCGGGATTAATCAGAAATAATTATCAGCATTAAGTTAACGACCATAAAAAAAAAATTTAAAAAAAAATCGGAACAAACAGACAAAAACACATTTAGATTAGAAACATGATTGGGGTAAAGGTCAAGCTGTATTAGGTGGCAGATGAAAACTAAGCAAAGAAATGATTATGTCACTGTTAGGCACACTCTCGTGCGCTTGCGCACGGGCACGCGCACGCGCACGCTCACATGCACGCTCACACAGGCACATAGGCAGGAACAAATAGGGCCTACGTAGACAGAAAACGCGATTGAATGGGGAAGTGAGAGAAGAGAAACACAAGGCACATGATGCAACGCAAGCCAAATCCCAGACCACGTGTAAGACACCCGTCGAACATTATAGAAAGCATAAATTGTCCGTCATGTCGAAATTATACACAATCATATATCATGATGAAGAGAATTGTGCGTACTTCTGTGCGCGTACATGTCTGTGTATGCAGGCGAAAGGGGGTTCATGTAGGTGTGGGTGTTGGTGTGTGTGTGGGGGTGGGTGGGGGGGGGGGGCGGGGCGGGGGGTTATATTTGGATTATGTTCATGTATCTGCGGGCAAAATAACTAAAGTTTACTGGTAAGTGTTGATAAGTGTGACAGTTCCGCCACGTTAGGGAAATGAGCTTGAAGGATGGAATCATTTTGAGCATCAGAGTCTGAAGTAAAGTCCAAATCAGTTGTTGTTTTATTTTATTTTAGTTTATTTTATTTTATTAAAATTAATAGGAGTCACTGACCCAAGACCCGGTGACATTGGATTGGTAATTGCCCCGAGAAATCGCTGTCCTCGCATGCACAGAGAGAGAGAGAGAGAGAGAGAGAGAGAGAGAGAGAGAGAGAGAGATTCACTGTACTATACCTATCAGAGTGGGTTTCTTCTTCTGCCAGAGGACAAACTTTTTTTTGTTGCCATGGGTTCTTTCTTTATCAGTGCGCCGAGCGTGTGCTGCACACGGAACCTCGGTTTACCGCACTCATCCCAGTGACTAGATGCTCGACGGGCGCAATAGCCGAGTGGTTAAAGCGTTGGACTTTCAATCTGAGGGACCTGGGTTCGAATCACGGTGACGGCGCCTGGTGGGTAAAGGGTGGAGATTTTTCCGATCTCCCAGGTCAACGTATGTGCAGACCTGCTAGTGCCTGAACCCCCTTCGTGTGTATACGCAAGCAGTAGATCAAATACGCACGTTAAAGATCCTGTAATCCATGTCAGCGTTCGGTGGGTTATGGAAACAATAACATATCCAGCATGCACACCCCCGAAAACGGAGTATGGCTGCCTACATGGCGGGGTAAAAACGGTCATACACGTAAAAAGCCCACTCGTGTGCATACGAGTGAACGTGGGAGTTGCAGCCCACGAACGAAGAAGAACAAGAAGAAGACTAGATGCTCGGTTTGATTTTCCAGTGAAATTTGGGATAAAGGACGAAACTGGGAATCCAACCCAGACTCTCACGGATACTGTATTAACCGTCGGACTAGCTAAAATTGATAGTTTCAGTTTCAGTTTCGGTAGCTCAAGGAGGCGTCACTGCGTTCGGACAAATCCATTTACGCTACACCACATCTGCCAAGCAGATGCCTGACCAGCAGCGTAACCCAACGCGCTTAGTCAGGCCTTGAGAAAAAAAAAAAGAAAAAAGAAAAAAAAGCTGAATAAATAATAGATAAGCTTACATAAATAAATAAATAATAATTATGATATAAAAAGATAGTAGTAATGATAATAAAAAAAATAAAAAAAAGACAACAATGATGATAAGCAAATAAATGTAAAAGTGAAAACGATCGGTTAAATAAAAAAAAACAAAACCTGTTCATATCATGTGATACTGGCTGTGTATCATATAGTTCAATAGCAAGCAAGCAAACAAACAAACAAACAAAAAATCAAGACAACAACAACAAAAGACAAAAAAAAACAACAACAAGAAACAAGAGTGTCAATGGAAGTCTTTCTGTGGACACGGATCAGTTTATAGACAACACGTCTGCGAGCGAGCTGTACATATTCAATAAATCATTTCCCAGTGTGTGGATCCCCGTTAACTAATTAATGTGTCCTTAATAACGGAAGCTCTTCTCTGGCGTCCTGTTTCAAAGGGATCCTCTGGATAACTTTTTTTTTTTTTTTTTTCGGGGGGGGGAGGGTGGGTGGGTTGGGGGGGGGGTCGACAACTATTGTGAGATGCGTTATGGTGCTATGGGGCTCTGCTCTTGTGGTGATTGGCGACATTACCTCCCCTTGTTGAAGAAGCCACTAAAGGGAGTTAATTGGGGGACCACGTGTGCAAGGAGAGGGCAACCACGTGCGAGCTGCTTTTTTTTTTTTTTTTTTTTTTTTTTTTTTTTTAACATGAGTCAAATCAGCCTCGTCACATTGTGTTTTCCGCCTCAGTGTCATAGGGGTAGCTAGCTTGGATGTCCCCGGCACTGGTTTCTCGACGTCTGTGAGCATTATTTTAGAATGATGATTTTTATTGAGTTGTGTATATATATATATGGCATGTATAAAAAGAAAAAAAAGGAGACTGTGTGTGTGTGTGTGTGTGTGTGTGTGTGTGAGAGAGAGAGAGAGAGAGAGAGAGAGAGAGACAGAGAGAGAGAGAGAGAGACAGAGAGAGATGGTGGGATGCAGTATATGTATGTACGGCTGTTTGTGTGCGGGAAAAGAGCAAGGCGTGTGATGTGTTCCAAGTGGACAAAAGAATCAAACATCAAGAAATATCACTCATTTATTTCAGTCATCATCAAACAAATAGACTGCATATGTATGTATGTATGTAAATTAAACACTTCATGAACACATACTGATGTAAGTTTTTCATTGATCACACTCACAATAACAAACCCTCACGTAAACACACACACACACACGCGCGCGCACACACACGCATGCGCACACATGCGCGCGCGCCGCGCGCACACACACACACACACACACATACACACACATACACACACTATTCTTTATCACCGATCTTAGGATATGTTTTCGATATCTAAACATAACATCAAGAAATCAAATGACACGAGAGAGAAATAAAAAAAAAGGAAGAAGACGCCATTGGAAACAAAAGCAAAATGTATAATAACGAAAAGGCACAATGTGTTTTGACCCTTAATCGTGGGAGCAGTGAACACACACACACAGCAACAAAAACACCACACACACACACACACACACACACACACACACACACACACACACACACACAGAGCGGATGAAAGAGAGAGGAAGAGGGGAGAGGGGGCGTATGTATCATTTGGTAAAATATTTCCTTTAATATAAAGAAAACGATTTCAATACTTCATCATCCGTTCACACATACATGCCCAATTGCTTATACATGTCTACAGAAAGGCACAATAATGTGTATATGAACATTTTTCATTGTCACTCAGTGACACACACACACACACACACACACACACACACACACACACACACTTCATAACGAGAGACATTTTCGTCATATTCGGCACAACACAAAATGCGACTTGAACGACAGCAGAAGTCGTTAGGACTATCAGCAGATTCCGTAACATACAAACAAATAAGGTTCTCCTATGACTTCTACAGATACTGATGACAACTTTGATGACTCATACGCAGACGCTCACAGCACTGGGCGAACCAAAATCTCCACGTAAGGACTAGAGCTGGAATGGCATATGGATATAAACAATATAATGATTTTTGTTGTTTGTTGTTTGTTTTTTGTCTGAAACAATCCTCAAAAACATCTTGTGCATTCAGATATAGAAACGGTTTTTGTGCGAGAAAAGCATGAAAGAAAACATCATCATCATCATCGTCCTCTCTCTCTCTCTCTCTCTCTCTCTCTCTCTCTCTCTCTCTCTCTCTCTCTCTAACCTGTTAACTTCTCTTTATTCCATTATTCATTATTATTTTTATTATTGGAAATTAACAAACAATGAGGCCAGGAGATGAAATGATTAACAAATAGTAAAGGCTATGCCAGTCTTGAATAAAAGCTTTTTGTGTTTGCACATTTCTTTTGTCTTTGCTGCTGTGTGCACATGTCAGATGAGCGGTACAAGGATAGGCCCGGTGCTTCCTTTTTTGAGGAAGTGTCTGGGTTTGTTCCAATGTACCTTTTCTTTACCTGTGTGCTAGCTGAATCGGTAGCGTAAGCGGTACTGACTTGAAGTTGTGTACCTTGTGAATGGAGAGAGTTACCACTCTTTACTATCTGTTAATAAAAAAAAATTATCTATTTATTTTGCAAGGGAGGAAGGCGAACTGAGAATTAATCATTCAAACCCTACTGTGCTGGAAGACATTGTACGTCAGGAAATGATTGAAGCCATCGACTGTAATCGTTTACAGTTAAGTAAGATTCTGGGAATCGACTATAATCATGGTATAAATCTGGAAGAGAAAATTTTGAAAGGTATATCTGGCACTACGTTCCCAAGTCCTACAAGCAGTCTTTTTCAGATGTTGACTGGTTACTTTCTTTTTTCATGCTGCCTTTGCTTTGGCTTTCTTTCTCTCGTGATATAGGTCTAGCTTGGAGTGTACACACTGACTGCATGCTGCATCGGTTTCGTTCATACCTCAAATCTCACGTCTCCAATGTGTACATACGCATGCGCGCTGAGTCTCTTAAATGTTGTGCATCTTGTGCAAAAGCTGCCTCCGGGAAATGTGCGTCTCTGTCAGAGCATTCGATATGATAATTATACACCTTGGCTGGGGTACCTTATAGCAATCATAGCAGCGCTATGGTTACTTTAAGTCCACGCCAATTTCAAAGACGTGGGAAAATTCTCAACGCTAGGGCGTAGTCGTTGTATTGGCTCGTGCAGGCCGGCCCTGTATGGCCCAGTTTTAAGAAACATGAACCGCGCAGTTCAGTCCAGTTCAGTTATTCAAGGAGGCGTCACTGCGTTCGGACGAATCCATATACGCTACACCACATCTGCAACGCCGCGCATTCAACCGGCAACAGTCGCTGAATAACAAAGAAACAGCGGTTCACCGTTGTTGTCGAGCCGGTACCAGTGTCTGAACTTGTCGTGAAGGACGATGCCTGTTCCTTCCTTCAGCAGTCGCTGCAGTACGAGGCCAGGTTGATGAGGTCGGACTCTGTGGGGTTCTCCGGCACCCAGATCTTGGCCACCCGTTTGGAGTTGGGGTGGTGCTGTCGGTGTTGGGGGTCCTCCTCCCAGGACAGCGAATGCCCCAGCAGCGCCCCCTCCTCCGCCCCGTACACACCCTCGTCCTCTGCAACGACACAAACACACAGAGTTGTATCGCTGTTGTAATATAATTATTATTTTGTCACAACACGTTTCTCTGTATCAGATTCAGACTGTTCTCCACATGGAGAGCGCGCCGCTAAAGTGTTGTGCCACAATTTTTTTTTCCTGCCTGCAAATGTATTTGTTTTCCTGTCAATGTGGACTTTTCAAAATGATTTTGCCAGGGACAACTCTTTTGTTGACGTGGGTTCTTTTCTGTGCGCTAAGTGCATGCCGCTACACACAAGTCCTCGGTTTATTGTCTCTTCCGAATGTCGTCGTGTTTGTCATGATGATGATGATATCATCACTATCATAATCATTGTCATCGTCATCATCTGCTCAGGCACCATCATCATCATAATTGTCATCATCACTCTCTGCGCCCACGGCGTCCTTAACTCTGCTCCCTCCCCCTCCCCGCGCCACTCACTCACCCCAGCCTTCCCCCCACCCCCCCCCACCCCCCTGCATCATATATTATATACACATCGTCACCAGCAACATAGGTATTATTGTTAACACCGTAGGAATTGTTGAACCACTAACTTTCAGAACTACCCGTTGTTCACGGACACTCACAGGCAATTACAGACGAACAGGGTGTATGGGCAAGTAGAAACCAACGATGCAAAGCTAACGGTGCAGCCACTATGATGTTACCATATTCGATAACAACGTTCATACATATCGACATGAGTCCACAGGTGTGAGAAAAGGATGATGAAGGTGGTGATGATGGGAAAGAAGAAGAAGATGATGATGATGATGGTGACATACAAGTGAAAAGATGTACACACGGACGTCAATCTTGATGACTAATCTGTGGCAGTCTGGGGTGCCATTTCACTGTCCATAGACAACGTATAACTATGTGATAAATTATGGTAGCTTGTACAGGTATTTCCCATCGAGTTTGCCTGCATTCTATGTCCTTTCCTTTCTTATTTCATTGTTTCTTAAAAACAACAACAATAACAAAAGAGTGATTCTTGTTTCATTCTTTTTTATATAAAAAGAGAAGACAAACTGACAACTGTATGTATGTATGTGTGTGTGTGTGTGTGTGTGTGTGTGTGTGTGTGTGAAAGATATACAGAGGACGACAGGACGAAGGGGAAGGGGATGAGTGAAGACAGAGAGAGAGAGAGAGACAGAAAGACGCAGAAAGAGAGAAAGAAAGAGGGAGGTGGAGGGTCAGGTATTACAGCAAAAGTCCCTTCGCTGTACATATAAATGTTAAGACTTTTTATCAGCAAGTCTCCTGGCGAAAGTGACGGCAGCAAAGAACCCTACAAGACTACTCCCTAGATAAAGATAACAGGAGCCGAGGAGACAATGTCAGAGAGCTTATCGGCAGAGTTCTGAGGAGGAAAGGAGGACGGGAACTCACCATCTGGCAACGGACGGGAGCTTGGAACCTGCGGGGGTTGGGGTGGGGGTGGAGGGGTGGGTCTTCTATCAGTCGGTTTACGTAATATAGTTCGCTGAGTGTGCTGCTTCTCGAAAGACTACGCATGGAAGGCTATAATTATGACCGTAGTAGTAGTAGCTTACAGTTTCAGTTTCAGTTTCAGTAGCTCAAGGAGGCGTCACCGCGTTCGGACAAAACCATATACGCTACACCACATCTGCCAAGCAGATGCCTGACCAGCAGCGTAACCCAACGCGCTTAGTCAGGCCTTGAGAAAAAAGAAAAGAAAAAAAGTTTGGCCAAAGGCAAAGTGAAAGCTGTATGATCAATGTTGTTGGGCTTTTTTTCCACTACAATGGGAAGTCATTTACAGCTAGGTCTTTTGTGAAAGACTATGACTTGAGAGGCAAGATTGCATTGGCTCTTAGTTTTCGTGCTGCAGCATTGGAGGCTAGTTGGTCTTTATGAACCGTTCCAACGCCGACTGTCCTAAAACCATCTTGGCCGAGAAAGTAGGGGTGTAACTTGGGCAAGACAATCTCCGCTATTATCAAATTCTAGCCCAGTTACTACTACTGCTACTACTTGTAATAATAATAACAATACTACTACTACTAATGATAATAACTGTAGTAGTTGTAGAAGTAGTAGTAATCATCATGATTGCCTCTCGGGAGGGGTCTAACAGAAAACAAATGAAGACTTTCACTATGATGAAGACAGAAACGATCATATTCTGCGCGAAAAAAGGGGGGGTGGGGGGAGGGGGGGGAACAACAACAACTAAATGTCGAAAGCGAACACCATCGGAGATTATTGTTGCAAGAGGTTTGCTAGCCTTTTCCTACTGAGAGAGAGAGAGAGAGAGAGAGAGAGAGAGAGAGAGAGAGACAGAGACAGAGACAGACTGGCTGACTGCCTGGCTGACTCAAATCCATTATATCGTTCATATACGCATGCAATTCCACGCCAATGTCTTTTAAGCAGAGAAACTAGCGTGTACTAGAAAATGGGTGAACAGTCGGACAGGTGTCCCTGTTAACACGGTATGCAAGCACCGATGACAGCAGAACTCCTTCAGTACGACACTGCCCACTGCAAAACGTCGGTACGCGACACGACATACAGGCATCATGGCTAGTCCCAGTACTGCTGAAGGCCAAGTTTTACGCGGAAAATTTGGTGAACTTCGATAGGACCTCTTCGTTCTACTCACTGGTTGAAGAACTTTTTTTTTTTTGTAACAGCAGTTGCAGAAGAAGAAGAGGGAGGAGGAAAGGAGGAGGAAAGGAGGAGGAGGAGGAGGAGGAGGATGGAAGTAGTTGAAGGAGGATGGAGAAAATAAGGAGGAGCATGAGCAGCAACAGCAGCAGGAGAGAATGAATAGGTGGAAGAGAAGAAAGGAAAGAAGGAAAGAGGGAAGGAAGAAGAAGAAGGAGGAGGAGGAGGCGTCTGTGCGCTCACCTGCCAGACGAGAGCGCACGATGATCTTCTCCTGCAGCCGCTGCCCCTTCCTGCCCCCAGGGCCCCCCACCCCGGCCCCACCGACGCCCCCAGGTCCACCGCCGCAGTAGTCCCCTCCGCAGGACTGCACGAGGTCGGACAGGAAGCGGATATAGCGCATGGCCAGTCGCAGCGTGTCCACCTTGGACAGCCTCCGCTCAGCCTGCACCTCGTTCGGGATGCACGTGCGCAGCGTCTCGAAGGCGTCGTTGATGGACTTCATCCGGCGCCGCTCGCGCATGTTGGCCGCCTTTCGCTGGAACACCTTCTTGCCGCCCACCACTAAGGCCTTGCCCTCCCTAGCACCATGTCCTTGAGGGTAGGGGTGGTGGTTATGGTTGTGGTGGTGGTGGGGGTGGAGGGCGAGGGTAGGGTCGTGGTAGAGGGAGGAGGAGGAGGAGGGGAGGAGGTTGTTGGTGTTCGTGTCGTACACCAGCTGGTTTTCGATGTCGGAACCAGCGCCAGAGGACGAGCTGCCAGGGGAGGCGAGGCCCGAGTCGCAGTAGTCGTAGTAGTCTCCCGGCTCGCCGAAGTCGAAGAGGTCGTCGGTGAGCGAGCAGAAATAGTTGCTGGTGTCCATGTCGGCTGGGTTGCTGGGTGACGCGTAAACTACTTGTTGCACGTGCTCGGACTCTTGTATGTCACCTGCTCGCTGTCACAAGTTCTTGTTGTTGTTGTTGTTGTTCCTGTTGTTGTTGAACGTTTTCAAGTTGTTGTTGTTTATGCGTTTTTGTTTTCAGATAGTTACTTGCCAAGACGTATTCAGTCTACCACCACAACAACAGTGAATCCTGAAAATTATGGAAGTTGCACTGTTACCAGTCCCATAACAGCTTAAACCGAATGCGTTTATCCTTCAGTGCAGATGATTACAGTGTACTTAGATATCAAGTTCTTCCCATCGTTTGTATCCTCGCTAATATTCTAGAGAACCGAGCTCTCGAAACAAATATGAGCTGGTGACTAATAGTTATCGAAACGGAATCAACACCTGTCCAATCGTTGACGTCACTTTCGATGAATTGTGTTCTTTGACATCTTTGCCATTTTCTTATTTCATTTTGTGCGAAGCGTTTCTCCCTGTTGTTTGAAAACTGATGGTCAGTTTTTGTTTTACTGACCTGAAAAGGAAAGGGGGAAAAAAAAGTTTTAAAAGTATGACGCTTGAGGTGCTTCGTAACAATGTTACAACGGTGTTCAGTCAAACTGACAGGCTTATAGATACTTCAGTCGTTCTTTTGTCCACAAGTTTACTTATTGGACAAAACCCCTCTGCAGTGAAAACCCAGCGCACAGGGTTCGGGGTTGGCCGTCTTTAAAAAGAGTAGAACTGGAATAAACACCGACGAACAGCCCAAAGGCAAAATCGTGCGTTACAGACAAGCGGCAGTTTCGTGTGACGGAATTCGCTGCCTGTCCAGATGTCCAAATTCACACACACGAGCAAAACGATAAGAAAACTGGGATCCACTACAACGCTACTCTAGTGCAAAGTGTCTCCACCACATACACACACACAGACACACACACTCCCCCACCAAGACAACAAGTCACCCCTTCTCTCCTGTCGCGCACGCGCCACTTTATGTGGCCACGAGCGGGCCACGCGTCACTAGCCAACCGCACGTGAGCGGCGCGCGACAGCACGTGTCTTGGTCTTGGCCCCGCCCCCTCTGAACCAATGACAGCGGCGCTCCCCTTGCGCGTGCTTTTGTTTTGTGTGTGTGTGGCCACTCCCCACGATTGGTTTCCCACCCGCTGTGTTGGGGTAGGGGGCGAGGAGAGGGGGGAAGGGAGGACATGGGAGGGAGGATGGAGGGGGGGGGGTCTTGATTGACAAGTCGATGGTACAAGATTGTCACTTACTTTGTCGTGGACGGTCATGTGTTTTTCCTTCTGAATTTCGTATTCTACAATTGACCTGAGCCATTTGCGTCGAAGTTCATCTTTTCTGTTCTTTTTTTTTCTTTTTCTTTTTTTTTTTGTTTATATTATTATTATTTGTTTATTTATTTATTTATTTCTGTACGCTTATCTATTATTTATTCACCTTTTTCTTCTTCTCTCAAGGCCTGACTAAGCGCGTTGGGTTACGCTGCTGGTCAGGCATCTGCTTGGCAGATGTGGTGTAGTGTATATGGATTTGTCCGAACGCAGTGACGCCTCCTTGAGCTACTGAAACTGAAACTGAAACTGTTCAGTGTTGTGATGGCTATCTCGTTTCTTATATTACGAGGTCTGATGTACTTAGCTGGTTTTTGTTTGTTTCTTTGTTTGTTTGTTTTTTCTCCTCTTTTCTTTGTAAGTTATCATTACGGCAACGCTCACCATCCCAACCCCCCCAGCCCCCACCCACACTGTGTGTATGTCTGTGTCTGTCTGAGTCTCTGTGTGTTGGTGCATGTGCGTGTGTGCAAGCACGCGCGAGCATTGTGTCAATTGTTATTTAATAAATAAATAAATAAAAATAAATAGATAAAACCACGACCGAAAAGCTCTTTGCTTTTTTGCTGACTCGGTTTCTGTGTTGACGGTGTGGTAACTGTTTCTGGTAATAATTTTGCAACAGCAAAAATTTGTCTGCCTCTCTGTGTTTTGGACACTGACAAAGGTTTCTCGTAAAACTGACTTGTATTATATTTGATCGGAAGGCACTTGTGTTAGAGCACTCATTATACTTCGCCCTGTCTCAAGACCCTTACAGAATCGTAAGTGTTCACAAAAGATGACAGTGGTGTATGTGCACAAACGTTAATATGTAGGCTACTATGTATATGTGTATATATCTATATGTGTATAATTTTATTATATATATATATATATATATATATATATATATATATATATATATATATATCGGGTGTCCCCCCAAAAAGTGAACCGCTTTTTGACAAGTATCTTCTCAGTGATAGAGAGACCGAATTCATTGCAAATTTACACACAGTAACCTTAGGGTATTATCAACACGTCTGCAAAATATCTAAACGTTCGGACGCAAATTAAGCCAGTATAGTCAAATTCGAAACAGCACGTCAAAAAAATTCAATATCAGCGCTGTGCAATGTAACCTTCATCATGTTCATGCCAGCTGCCAGGTGTTGGCATCTGTCAATCAATGTCAGTAAGTGTCAGCGGTTCACTTTTTTTTGGGACACCCGATATATATATATATATATATATATATATATATATATATATGCTTGTGTGTGTGTGTGTGTGTGTGTGTGTGTGTGTGTGTGTGTGATTGAGACAGACAGACAGACAGACACAGAGAGAGGGAGAGACAGACAGACAGACCAACCAAACAGACAGACAGAGAAAGGCGAATCGGACAGATCTGCATCCCGAATAAAGGACTGCCACCGTTCAAACTTGTATGGGCTGAGCCTGACAGCATCCACGTGTATGGATTATGGGTGTTAAATGTTAACGTCACCCGAACGGTCGCGCGTTCACAGTACAAAGTGTGGATGCCTTTGTTTCTCTGGAACTCTTTTTCTTTCTTTCTGTCTTTC
>NC_134877.1:60076315-60081315 GCF_041734735.1 Babylonia areolata
TCTTTTTCGTGAGTGTGCAGTCGTGAATATTTTGTGCTTCGTAACTGAAGCCAACGTGTGATGAATAGCAGTATGTATTACGGGGTCTGTAAGGTGTGCATGTATACTTGATTATCTGCATGTTTGTACACACGAACGTTTCCGTGCTCTGCATTATGTTATCCCCTAGAAGATAGGAAGATGACTTTCCACCACTAACCCGCCAGGCGCCATAAGCAGGATCTTCTTCTTCTTCTTCTTCTTCTTCTCTGTTCGTGGACTGCAACTCCCACGTTCACTCGTATGTACTCTTCTTTTTCTTATTCGTTCGTGGGCTGCAACTCCCACGTTCACTCGTATAGTTCACGAGTGGGCTTTTACGTATATGGCCGTTTTTACCCCGCCAAGTAGGCAGGCATAATCCGTTTTCGGGAATGTGCATACTGGGTATGTTCTTGTTTCCATGACCCACCGAGTGCTGACATGGATTACAGGATCTTTAGCGCGCGTATTATGTTGATCTTCTGCTTGCGCATACACACGAAGGGGGTTCAGGCACAAGCAGATCTGCACATATGTTTACCTGGGAGATCAGAAAAAAATCTCCACCCTTCACCCACCAGAAGCCAGCACCGAGATTCGAACCCGGGACGCTCAGATTTGAAAGTCCAACGCTTTAACCACTCGGCTGTTGCGCCCGTCTAATAACATAGCAGGATCGAAACCAGGACCTTCCGATTGAAAGTCATATGCTCTCAACCCTGGGCTTTTTACGTGACCTCATAATCATCATGGTGCAACCATCCTGTAATCCATGTCAGCACTCGGTGGGTGATGGAAACAAGAACATACCCAGCATGCACATTCCCGAAAGACAGACAGACAGACAGAGCCCAAACGGAACATTGTATTTGTATTTCTCTTTTTACCACAACAGATTTCTCTGTGTGAAATTCGGGCTGCTCTCCCCAGGCTACACTACAGCGCCACCCATTTTTTTTTTGTATTTTTTCCTGCGTGCAGTTTTATTTGTTGTTCCTACCGAAGTGGATTTTTCTACAGAATTTTGCCAGGAACAACCCATCTGTTGCCGTGCGTTCTTTTACGTGCGCTAAGTGCATGCTGCACACGGGACCTCGGTTTATCGTCTCATCCGAATGACTAGCGTCCAGACCACCACTCAAGGTCTAGTGGAGGGGGAGAAAATATCGGCGGCTGAGCCGTGATTCGAACCAGCGCGCTCAGATTCTCTCGCTTCCTAGGCGGACGCGTTACCTCTAGGCCATCACTCCACTTGTCTCTCGGGTCTTATATCAAAACAACCCCGAACTCCATTGAGCCAGTCGCAGGTACAGGTAGATAACCACGGACTTATAAATAGTTATTGATAATAATAATAATAATAATAAGTCCGTGACAGATAACCCAATCGTGTCACTTGTCACCCACCCCAAAGACTTGCTTGCCGACAGTTCCACAAAGGGAGGCTACCCTCTGCCATGCAGCTCCACGACAAACGGATTGCTCCCCCACCCCGTGTTTCCCCGGGTGATAAACCCTTTAATTCTCACTCCCATTACCTGATAACCTCACGCCTCCCCACCGTCACCGCCTCCGGTGCCATCAAAAGTCTTTATCATGTCACGGTGGTGTTTGATTAGAAGCACAGGCAATTCCAGCAAGCAGCGCCGCGCGTAGTGGTCGTTTACTTTTGCCGTTCTCACGCTAATCATAATCCGCTTCGAAAGGCTTTAGGAGTTTCCGAGTTATTATTGATGTTGATAGTAGTGTGTTGGTGTTTGTGATCGGGGTGTTGGTGGGTGTTTATATTGGTGTGTTGTCACACTGGTGGCTGTTCTGATGGCTTACTGATCGGCAGGGGTGGAGGGTGGCGGGGGACGGGGGGGGGGGGGGGGGGGGGGGGGGGGGGGGGGGGGGGGGGAGAGGAGAGAAGCGGGGACGGGGAGAGGGTTATTTTAAAAGGGTGTGGTAATGATGCGATTGTAACCCATTGCAATCCAACACACACACACACACACACACACACACACACACACACACACACACACACAGAGGAGATCAACGGAGCTGATACCCCCAAAAAACGGAGTATGGCTGCCTACATGGCGGGGTAAAAACGGTCATACACGTAAAAGCCCACTCATGTACATACGAGTGAACGTGAGAATTGCAGCCCACCATCGAAGAAGAAGGAGCTGATGAAGCAGCATTGAAACAGGTATTGCCAGGTGCTTCACCTGCCTGTCTTTATCCGTGTGTTTATAGGCTATGAAATATTGATAATTGATTTTTTTTTCCCTCTGCCTCTCCACCCGCGCGCTCTCATACGTCGTGAGTCCTCTCACGCCTCTCGTTCCGGAAACCGATCCCATGTCACTCGAACGCCTCTCACTTCCCCCCCGCCCACCTCCCTCATCCCGATCCCGCTCACACATAACAGCCACACACCCAAGACAAGTTCATCATCTTCCAGTGTCCCAGTGCCAGACAGTTACTGGTTTTGTTGACGATTGTTATTTTAGCAATCTATTGAATATAAATGTTAGTGGTCTGTTTCGGCACCATCAATGATAGCGGGACGTTTGAGCGGACAGCGGTCCACCTGGACGTTTTCTCACGGGTATTGTTGCCTTCACACTTGAAAGAGGGGAGGGCAGGGGGTGTGGGTGTGGGAGAAGGGAGCTGTGGATGCGGTGATGGGTGTGTATAGGTGGGGGTGTGGGGGGTGGGGGTTGGGGGCAGGTGGAAAGAAGGAAGGAGGGTTCGAATGGGGAATGGGAAAGAGAGAGAGACAGACAGCGGGATGAGAGAGAGAGAGAGAGAGAGAGAGAGAGAGAGAGAGAGAGAGAGAGAGTCCTTTTTTCGTTCAACGCACGCGTGGCGGCATCGGTGCAGTAGAAAGAGAAGCGTGTGTATCTATCTTGTTTGATATTAAAACCGTCGTCTCCACCGTCCACAGAGATACAAGCTCCCGAAACCAACACCCTTCTATTCCTCCCACGTCGCGGGTAAGTTCTAAAGTCGCTTGATCTCTTCCAGATCTCTTGACTTCTTGCCCAACGATAGTTTAGGACGGACGGCGAAGGTAGGCTGTAGTGAAAACCCTTTGTTGCTCCCTACCCACTCTCCTTCACGTTGTAGACAGATTAGGGGCTCGATGGTTCTTGGTAGCGTGGTGTGAGGGGCGAGAACCGTTATAGACAAAGGACCGTCGCGTGGTTTGTCTCTTTGGTGGTGGTGGTGGTGGTGGGCTTTCAACATACCGCCACAGACTCCGCCCGTCAAAGCACACGCCACGCGCACACACTAAAACACACACACTCCAGAAGTGGTGGAGAAAAGGGGGTGGGTGGTTTGGCCGGAGGATGGGGTGGGAGGTAAGACCCCATCTTGAGGTGCTCAGGCCCTTCACGAAAGCTGCCTCTCAAGTGTGCGAAGATGTCAGCCGGAAAGCGGGGTGGCTGCTTGCTCGCTTGCGTGCTTGCTGCCTGCCCACTTTTGAGGTCCGCCGCTTCCCTCCAGGTATATGGCTCATAGAAACGTCAGGTGACGGTGTGTAGGCTACCTCTGAAGCTCACAGCTGAGAGATAGGGGTGGGTTGCATGAGACGAGATCTTTGCAGGGTTAAATTTGCTAAAGCGTTCAGAAGTTTCCGACGTATAAGGACTTTGTGTGGAGTTCGGGGACGTTCATAACGCTTACAGCAAACTTAACGCTGCAAAGATCGCTATGTAACGCTTCTTTGGACTCTCTCTCTCTCTCTCTCTCTCTCTCTCTCTCTCTCTCTCTCTCTCTCCCGTATCTTATGATTAGAATGAGTAGGTATGTTAAATGGGCTTTGACTAAATTTAGATTTGGTATTTCTGATATTGCCAGCCATCGTTTAAGATACAGGTCCAAAGGTGAACGTGAACAGATGTGTCGCTTGTGTCAAAAGGGAAAAGAAGATGAGATCCATTTTTTGTTTTGTTGTCCTGCCCTGTTAGACCTTAGACTATAGTTAATTGAACCCAAATATTATAACAGCCCTTGTACGTTTAGATTGAACTTCTTGTTATCATCCAGAAAGGAAACTACCTTTGGTGGGCTTGCAGTCTATATTTACAAATCTTTGTGAAGGTTGAAGGCGATACTATCGTAGTTGTTTTTTTGTGGTTGTTGTCGTTGTTTTTGTTTGTTTGTTTATTTTGTAAGTGTACTTTATGACATGTGTGGTATATTGCCTTGTAGTAGTTCGACTTTGATTGTGAGCAATTTAAGGTATACAAAGTATGTTGCTGTTGTATTCAGTATGACTGTTATGATTCCTATATTTCAATGTACATGTGTCACACCCCTTCAGTAAGGGGCTATGGCCTTTATTTGAATAAAACATTTCGTTTCGTTTCGTTTTCGTTTCTCTCTCTCTCTCTCTGTTTCAATGGGTTATTATGGAAACGCAAACGTACAAGAAGCACGTACCACCTATGAAAACATGTACGGTTGCCGAAATGGTAGATTGGTAGTTCAAACCCGTAAGAACGGCCATAAACACACTCAGCTTTTAATCACAGATTGACACAAGCTTACATTTGGGCCAACAGCAAAGTGAGAACTGTATGATCAAAGGTTTCTCCATTTCACAATGGGAAGTCAGCTACAGCTTCATCTTTTTTGAAGGACTATAACTCAGACCAGGAGGCAGGATTGCACTAGCTCTTGGTGCTGCAGCCGACGCATCCCAACGCCGACTGTCCTAAAACCGTCTTGGCCGAGAGAATGGGGATGTAACTTGGGCAAGACATTCTTAGCCTAATCAAATTATATCTCAAATAGTTGGGACAGCAGTTACCTCCTCTGCTGTTCTGATGGTCATAGTAAAAGAACCCACGGCAAAAGGATTGTTCCTAGCAAAATTCTGTAGAAAAAATCCACCCACTTCGATAGGAAAAAAACAACAACAAATAAATCTGCACGCAGGAAAAAAAAAAACAACCACCAAAAAATGGGTGACGCTCTCA
>NC_134877.1:60083815-60088815 GCF_041734735.1 Babylonia areolata
GTAGCGTTTCAGTTGACTGAGAGACTGGGTCTGTTGAACAGAAAGAGGAAGGGTGTTCTAAATAGCCGTGGCTGAAGGGAAAAAAAGATCTGTTGTAAATGTCAGTGTGGTGTGGAGGGACGATTCGTTCAAATGGTCTTCGCCTGTGGTATGGGTTTACTGTTGATACGAGAGGGGGCAATAAGTGGGTAAGGTACTGAGGACAAAATATTATTGATAATTCTAAAGAACATTATTATTTTATGTCTACGACGCCTTTCTTTTAATAAATTAGTGTGTATGTGTGTATATGTATATATATATAAATATATATATATATATATATATATATATATATATATATATATATATATGGAGAGAGAGAGAGAGAGACAGAGATCGAAATCGAAACTTTTCATTGAGGGAAAAGGAATAGGCACTTACCGGCCTGTTTTCATCCTACCCTCGTAAAGAAAACATATACACTAATCTAGGAAATACAAGAAGACTGAAAAAAAAAAAAAAAACGTGGGAAAAAAGTACATATACATCGCATGAGAGAGAGAGAGAGAGAGAGAGAGAGAGAGAGAGAGAGAGAGAGAGAGGTTGCTTTGGGAAATCGTCAGTGTGACTTTTCCACACACTAAACCATAACTGGTGTCTCTGGATCACTTGCCATTGGGGATGACGATGCACTGCCAACGCCGAGGTAGATGTCTGAGGAGTCCATAGGGATCGGCACTGCAGCTAGACGTTCAGTACAGCTGGCTATCACCAACACACTGGAGAGAATTCAATGGCCTCAAGCTGCAGCTTTTTGAAGGGTCTCCATTTTGTATTTCCCTTTTCTGATACATGCAAAGTTTTTTTTGTTTTTTTTTTGTTTTTTTTTCAAAATAATGGAAGGTGTGTTCAGTTGTTTTCTTCCATTGTTGTGTTTTACAAACAAAAAAACCCAACAAAAAAACAAAAAAACCCAAAAAAACCACCACTACCTGAACACATACAGGCCAATGTGTGTCAGAACGTGCAAAATTATGCGCACAAGCACGTGCATGTTAAGGCACGGAACAATTATTCTGTTCATGTCTGAATCAATCTTCCTCCCCCCTCCTCAACACCCTTCCCCCCCCCCCCACCCCACCGCCTCTCTTCCCAAGATGCCCCCCCCCACCATCACCCCTCCACGCCCCTCCCCACTAACCCCCTCCCCCCTCCTCCCCCCCGGTCCCCCCCCCCCCCCCCCCCGCCTGTACCTGGGGGTCTGTTTACCCCCACCTTTACTTTCCATGTTAGCCCTGTTGGTCTGTTTGTCTGTGGGTCACAGTTCACACACCTCTGTTAAACGGGGCGAGGAAGAGAGAGAGAGAGAGAGAGAGGGGGGGGGGGGAGGGAGGAGGTGGTGGAGAGGGAAGGGAATGGGGGTGGCGAGGCTGGGAGCTGCAGGGTGAAGGAGGGTAAAAGTAACGGGGGAAGGGGAGGAGAGTGGAGGAAAGGAGGGAGAGGCGGAGGGAAGGGGCGGGCATTATTCCACAAGAAGCAGGAGAGGCTTCTGTAAAATCGCAGGTGAGTGGTCTGTGATGGAGAGTTGGGGAGTGGAGGTGGATATCCGATCATAACCCCCTCTTAACTCCCCAAACCCGACCCCTCTGGCCCCCTCAAAGAAGAATGACAAAGAAGAAGAAGAAGAAAGTTGAATCGGGCTGACAAGCCGAGGGGCACGATACGAGGCAAGGGGCCGTGGAACTTCACCTGTGTGGGGCCGCGCCCAAATACAATGCACCACACGATCGTCGGCACGACGAATGGGTAACAGATAGACGAAGCATACTGACGGGCGCAATAGCCGAGTGGTTCAAGCGTTGGACTTTCAATGTGAGGGCTCGGGTTCGAATCACGGTGACGGCGCCTGGTGGGTAAAGGGTGGAGCTTTTTTTTTTTCTCTGATCTTCCAGGTCAACATATGTGCAGACCTGCTTAGTGCCTGAACCCCCTTTGTGTGTATACGCAAGCAGAAGATCACATACGCACGCTGAAGATTCCTGTAATCCATGTCAATGTTCGGTGGGTTATGGAAACAACAACATACCCACTGTGCATACCCCCGAAAACGGGAGTATGGCTGCCTACATAGCGGGGTAAAAGAACGTCATACACGTGTAAACCCAACTCGGTCTACGTGAACGTGGTGCAGCCTCGAACGAAGAAGAAAAAAGAAGCACAGAAAGACTTATCTGTTGTATTTTTTCTAGGATGGTCTCAGTTACTAAGACCTGTTCTGATGCACACAACTCAAATCAAATCAATCAATTAAATAAAACCACTTATAATCCACATGGAATTAAGTTGCAATCACATGCCGTTTAAACACTGCATAAAATCATACCAAATGAGAAGAGATTAATAACTATCAAATAAAATCCAATAGCTGACATATACCCCCCCCCCCACCACCACCACAAAACAGACAACTCATGTTAAGACAATAGGTATTGCACAAAATATTAAAATGAAGAACATTCACAAACAAAGTTTGATTACTAAATGCATGCGCCACGAAGCCACAACACACAACACACACACACCACCACCACTGCACACACATGCCTAACACACACCGGCACAGAGCACACCGACAGGTAGGCACAGAACTTTAGAGAGCTCAGCCATACATCCGGTAGAGCCGGGTCTGTTCGAATGCCTCGACCCTTTCTTCTCCCAATAAATCATTGATGAGAAATAAATCTCAGCTCTCATTCCATTCACAGGAAACTCACCTTCTTCCTCACTGCTTTCTTCGTTACTGCTCTCTTCTTTGGCTGCTGCCTTCTTCTGTGCAGCCGCCTTGGCAGGAGCTTTGGCTGGTTTTTCTTCTTTCTGTGATGGAGAGTTGGGGAGTGGAGGTGGATTTCCGATCATAACCCCTCTTAACTCCCTAAACCCTACCCCCTCTGCCCCCCTCCCCCACCCCCCTCCCGATTCCCATCTGACCTCTCATCTCCACTCCCTCCCCCCCTGTTTCTTTACGAACACACACGACCTTCTTTTTCCTCAGCACCCCACTTCCACCCCCCCGACCCTCCCCCATTAAAAAAAAATATATATATATATATTCACCCTTCCCCTTTTGAGTCACTCTCTTCAGTTTATCGAAGTCACATACAGTGGCTAGCGAGACAGAATGATCGATTCCTTTTGTTCTCAAGTGTCTCACACACACACACACACACACACACACACACACACACACACACACACACACACAACACACACACACACACACACATGCGCGCGCGCGCACTTCGATGACGACAATGACAAAGAAGAAGAAAGTTGAACCGGGCTGACAAGCCGAGGGGTACGATACGAGACAAGGGGCCGTGGAACTTCACCTGTGTGGGGCCGCGCCCCACTGCAATGCACCACACGATCGTCTGCACGGTTTCAGTTTCAGTGTCAGTAGCTCAAGGAGGCGTCACTGCGTTCGGACAAATCCATATACGCTACACCACATCTGCCAAGCAGATGCCTGACCAGCAGCGTAACCCAACGCGCTTAGTCAGGCCTTGAGAAAAAAAAGGTGAATAAATAATAGATAAGCTTACATAAATAAATAAATAAATAATAATTATAAAATAAAAAAGGTAATAATAATAATAATAATAATAATAATAATAATAATAATAATAATAATAATAATAAAATAATAATGATAATAATAAATAAATAAATAAATAAGACAACAATGATGATAAATAAGCAAATAAATGTAAAACATGAAGACACACATTCACACATACACCCACACATGCATAACAGATATGCACCAAGCATGCAGTTTCACAGATATGAAAGCACAGTCAAAATACATATAAACGTACATGAGCATGAGCGTCGTCTGCACGACGAATGGGTAACAGATAGACGAAGCAGACTGACGGGCGCAATAGCCCAGTGGTTCAAGCGTTGGACTTTCAATCTGAGGGCTCGGGTTCGAATCACGGTGACGGCGCCTGGTGGGTATAGGGTGGAGCTTTTTTTTCCTCTGATCTTCTATGTGCAGACCTGCTTAGTGCCTGAACCCCCTTTGTGTGTATACGCAAGCAGAAGATCACATACGCACGCTGAAGATTCCTGTAATCCATGTCAATGTTCGGTGGGTTATGGAAACAACAACATACCCACTGTGCATACCCCCGAAAACGGGAGTATGGCTGCCTACATAGCGAGGTAAAAGAACGGTCATACACGTGTAAGAGCCCACTCGTGTACATACGAGTGAACGTTGGAGTTGCAGCCCTCGAACGAAGAAGAAGAAGGAGAAGCAGCAGATTAAGACTTCATCTGGTTTTTTTCTCTGTTGGAGTGGGTCCTCAGGTGTGTCTGAAGACCTGTTCTGGATGCACACAACCGTCCACAATCAAATCAGTCAATCAATCAATCAAAAACACTTTATTAATCCACATGGAAATTAAGTTGTGCAATCACAGGCTCATTGTAAACATTGGCATAAAATCATCATGCGCAACATGAGAAGAGATTAAAACTAGTCAAATAAGAATTCCCAATAGCTGACGATATACACCCCCCGACCCCCCCACCCCCCCACACACACACATACTCATGTTAAGACAATAGGGTATTGCACAACAATATTAACAAATGAAAACATTCAACAAAAAAAGGGTATAGATTACTAAAAATGACATGCGCGCACGAACGCACACACACACACACACACACACACACACACACACACATGCACACACATGCACACACACACACACACACACACACACAGGAAGGTGGCAGAACGGTTAAGACGCTCATCTGCCAGTACAGTCCGTGAGGCCGGGTCTGGGTTCGAATCCCGCTCTCGCCCTTTCTCCCAATAATTTGACTGGAGAATTCAAACTGAGCGTCTAGTCATTCGGACGAGACGATAAACCCGAGGTCCCGTGTGCAGCACGTCACTTGGCGCACTGAAAAAAAACAGAACCCATGGTTACGAGAGTGTTGTC
>NC_134877.1:60091315-60098815 GCF_041734735.1 Babylonia areolata
TCACTTTTCTTCTCCTCCCTCTTTCACGCAGAGGTGAATGGAAGTAACACCTGAATGTCATGCAGTCTTCCCCTTGGAGTCCCCACTCCCCCTCCATTCCCCCCCCCCCCCCCCCAACCCCACGGTCCACACCCACACCCTCACCCTCACCCTCTCCCTCTTCACCCTTCTTTCAGTCCCCTCTCCTCTCTCGTCATCACCTCCCACATCCCACGTCCCTCAGAAAATGGTTAATCGAAGTTATATCTGAATACCAAGCACCTCTCCCTCTATCCTACCCTTCACACACACACACACACACACACACACATACTCTCTCCTTTCCTCCCTCTCTCCCTCCCTCCCTCCACACCCTTTCCTTTCTTTTTCACTTTTCCTCTCTCTTGTCCATCTCCATCACCACCACCATCCCCACTTCCACCTCTCCTACTAATACCTCCTCCTTCTCTTCTCCCCTCTCACACGCTCACGTCTAAAAGCAAAGCGCGCTCGCCATGCACGCACGCACGCACGCACGTGCGGGCTGTGTCTTTATAGTTGTTAGTATAGTTGTCGCGCGGACACAGTTAACTAACACAACAAGGCAACGCCATAGCCCCCCCCACCCCCCCCCCACCCCCCCCCCCCCACACACCCACGCGCGCGCTCGTTTGCTTGTATTGTGGGGGGTAGCCCGGGTGGATGTTATTACCTGACCGCTATTTGCTGTGGTCAAACACAACTCACAACTCACTTCCCTGAGGCAGGGGAGGAGGCAGGTGAGAGAGAGAGAGAGAGAGAGAGGGAGGGAGAGAAGGAGGAGGAGGAGGAGAAAGGGGGAAAGGCGAGTAGGGAAGGGCGGGGGGGAAGTGGGGGTGGGGTGCTGGGGCAGGAGGACGGGTGTTGATGTAGTATTGGGGAGGAGAGCAGGAGGAAGAGGAGGAAGGGGGTGGAGTGTGGATGGTGGTGGTGGAGATAAGAGGGGTCGGGAGGGTGTGGGTGGGGTGGGGTGGGGGGAGCTCGTGAACAATGTATCGCTGAACTGACCGTGGTGAATGGAGTGAGACAGACAGACAGACAGACAGACAGACACACACACACACACACACACACACACAGATAATCGAAGGCCTGTAGAACAAAAGTTTAATGATTCAATATCATTTCCAGATGATGGAATGGACAATGATCGCTCATTCTTCTGCGTTCACTGGTATGCACACGAGTGGGCTTTTACGTGTATGACCGTTTTTACCCCGCCATGTAGGCAACCATACTCCGTTTTCGGGGGTGTGCATGCTGGGTATGTTCTTGCTTCCATAACCCACCGAACGCTGACATGGATTACAGGATCTTTAACGTGCGTATTTGATCTTCTGCTTGCCGTATACACACAAAGGGGGTTCAGGCACTAGCAGGTCTGCACAGTCTGAGAGATCGTAAAAATCTCCACCCTTTACCCACCAGGCGCCGTCACCGTGATTTGAACCCGGGACCCTCAGATTGACAGTCCAACGCTTTAACCACTCGGCTATTGCGCCCGTCGATCGCTCATTCGAGTTTTCGGCTCTCTGTCTCTGTCTTTGACTCGGTGTATGTGAAAGATGAGAGAGCGTGTGTGTGTTTTGTGTGTGATGTGCGTGTGTTTCTCCTCCTCAAACAACAACAACAACAGGCACACGCAAAATGAACTGAAGAAAAGCAAACTTTTGCCAGCGTTATCGCCGACAGAAATAGAAAGGTACCACAGCTCAAAATGAAAAAAAACAAACAAACAAACAAACCAACAACAAAAAAAAACAAAAAAACAAAACAAAAAAATCCCACGTGTATCTCAATTAAAGCAGGGCACAGCGAAAAAAGGGATTAGATGGACAGCAGTGAAAATGCTATTGTACAATGATTTAACAACAGCAACAACAACGTTAATCATGATAATAATGATGGTGATGATGATGATGATGATGATAATCATGATGATCATCACTATCCTACTACTACTACTACTACTACTACAACTACTACTACAACTTACGAAGAAGGAGGAGGAGGAGGAGGAGAAGGAGGGTTACATTACTCTGATTCCGTCAAGAAGACACGGGCAGCTGGGCTACGAGTAATAAGACGGCCAACGCTTATATAATCAGTTACATTCATACATCACTCGGCGCTCTGTTGAGCGCCTGCGCAACTAACACAACTCAGCTGGACGATCTTCTTGTTCTGCTTGGCAGATGTGGTGTAGCGTATATGGATTTGTCCGAACGCAGTGACGCCTCCTTGAGCTACTGAAACTGAAACTGAAACTGAAACTTGTTCTTCGTTCGTGGGCTGCAACTCCCACGTTCACTCGTATATACACGAACGGGCTTTTACGTGCATGACCGTTTTTACCCCGCCATGTAGGCAGCCATACTCCGTTTTCGGGGGTGTGCATGCTGGGTATGTTCTTGTTTCCATAACCCACCGAACGCTGACATGGATTACAGGATCTTTAACGTGCGTGTTTGATCTTCTGCTTGCCGTATACACACGAAGGGGGTTCAGGCACAAGCAGGTCTGCACATAATTATGCTGACGTGGGAGATCGGAAAAAAAAAAAAATCTCCATCCCTTTACACACCACAACGGCGCCGTTACCGAGATTGGAACCCGGGACCCTGAGACTGACAGTCCCAACGTTTTAACCACTCGGCTATATTGCGCCTGTCAGAAATAGACGAATCGGGATAACACCTTCTGGTTGCGACCCCCACCCAATCCCCACCCCCAAGTAAAAAAAAAAAAAAAAAGAAAAAAAAAAGCTGTACAGGCCAGCACCATGACGTGGTCGTCGTTGTGACCGTGCCAGTGCGGAGGGGTGGAGACAAGAGGAAGTAAAGAGGAAGAGCACAGAGAAGAGGAGGCGCAGAGGAGGAGGAGGAGGAGGAGGAGGAGGAGGGGGAGGAGGATAATAACAAGGAACACACAGCAATCGATCAACTTGAAGATGGCTCTGTCTGCTGACGCTTCGCTTTGAACTAGAGGGCTTGCACGTGCGGTGACACACACACAGACACACACACACACACACACACACACACACACACACACACACACACACACACACACAGAGAGAGAGAGAGAGAGAGAGAGAGAGGAGAGGGAGAGACAGACAGACAGACAGACAGACAGATGATCCGCGGCATTGAGTTGTGACACCCACGTCGTGTATGAGTGTTGGGGGTGGATGGCACGAGGGGATCCGAGGGGAGGGGGGGCGCTTGGAAATTTGTGAGAAAGAAGTAAAGAGAGCATTGCTGAGATGGACAGGATGAAGACTGGGGGGAGGGGGTGGGGTGAGGGCTGAGGAGAGTGGGGGAAGGGGTTTGCTGAGCTTGGGAGGGGGTTGGGGGGGGGGGGGTTCTGAGGGGGAGGTTAAGGATGATGAGATATGACGGCAATGGTGTGCGATGTGTGCGAAGATGCGGGATTTGACGATCTGAGAGTGAATTTTACGTTGTGTTGGTGGGAAGGGTTATGGGACCGGAAGGGGTGAGGGAGCGGGGGGTGGGGGGTGGGGGGGGGGGTGGGGACGTGAATCGTTTGGGGAGGAGAGGGGATGGGGGTGGGGGGGGGTCAGAGAGGAATGAGAGCAGTATGGAATTTCCACTGGCGTTTCGGCAAGTTTACAGCCCCACTGACTGATAGTGGAAAACTGTTCAGCTCGGTGGTTTGGAATAATGGAGCGCTGCTCTTTCTATCTGTCTGTGTAGTTGTTTGTCTGTTTGTCTCTCTGTCTATTTTCCTCTTCTCTCTTTTGTCATTGTCAATGCTTCAGTTGCGAGCCACAGACGAGCGCGTGCGGGCACTCACACACACACGCACGCGCACGCGCGTACACACACACACACAAACACACACACACAAACCTTAAGGTTTCATGACAAATAAACTTTCTATTCTGTTCTGTTATATTATCTGCTGTTCTGTTCTTTTCTATTTATACATATACGTACAGGCACATGCCCTCGCACGCGAGCACACACACACACACACACACACACACACACACACACACACACACACACACACACACACACACACACACACACAAGTTCAAAATTAACAAGACGAAAATATCGCTAGATGGAAGCGGTTGCCTTTCCTGAAATGCCTTTCGCTTAAAGGACTGGCATCGCATAGGGACATCGTGCAAAGCTGTCAAAGGGTCTGGGAAAATACCAATGTATATATTTCGACACAAAATTTAATGATGAATTTATGATAGCCTGGCCAAAAAAACTTTCGTCAACATCCCTTCCTTTCCTGGCTGTTCTGATCAACAGCACACCTGTTTCACTTTCTCCTGTTCGCAGTCTTGGTGTAATCCCAGACCAGTCTCTTTCCTCCCAACATCACATTTCGAATATCTGTAAAGATGCCAATTTGGAACTGCGTAGAATCACTTCTATCCGCCACTATCTCTCAACTGATGCAACGTAGACACTTGTATGCGCTTTGGTTCTCTCAAGATTGGATTACTGTAATTCTCTCTTCGCTGGCCTTCCCAAAATTAATATCTGCCAGACTTCAACGAATTCAGAATAACGCTGCCAGACTCATTTGCAGAGCTTCTAGATTTGACCATGTTTCTTCTCTCCTTCAGTCTCTCCACTGGTTGCCTGTTTCTGATAGGAGGAAGGTGGCAGAATGGTTAAGACGCTCAGCTGCCAATACAGAGAGTCCGTGAGGGTGTGGGTTCGAATCCCGCTCTCGCCCTTTCTCCTAAGTTTGACTGGAAAATCAAACTGAGCGTCTAGTCTTTCGGATGAGACGATAAATCGAGGTCCGGTGTGCAGCACGCACTTGGCGCACTGAAAAAGAACCCATGGCAACGAGAGTGTTGTCCTCTGGCGAAATTACGTAAAATGAAATCCACTTTCATAGGTACACAAATATGTAAGCATGCACTCAAGGCCTGACTAAGCGCGTTGGGTTATGCTGCTGGTCGGGCATCTGCTCAACAGATGTGGTGTAGCGTGTATGGATTTGTCCGAACGCAGTGACGCCTCCTTGAGAAAGTGAAACTGAAACTGAAACTGATCGAACAGACTAAAAGCTATCCACTCTGAACTTTTCTGCAGTCAACGCATCTGGCCCAAAGTATCTTTCTGAACTCCTCCATATCTATACCCCGCCTCGCCAGCTCCGTTCTTCCTCTGATACTCGACTTCTCAGGATACCTCACGTCAGAAGTCAGACTGATGGGGCACAGATCGTTTCCTTTTCAATCGCCAAAGACGTGGAACAAGCTCCCTGATAACCTCGGTCATTCTGACTCCCTTGCATCCTTTCAAATCTCATCTCTTCCTCAGCAATAAGTTCAGTTGTGACAGGTCCATTTCCTTTGTGTGAGCCGTGCTTGACTATGTGTATATACATATGTATGTGTACATAAATACATGCATGTGATTGAATGTGTGTGTGTGTGTGTGTGTGTGTGTGTGTGTGTGTGTGTGTGTGTGTGTGTGTGTGTGTGTAGCTTGTCAATCACAATTTGGTGTTGGTGTGTACATAACATTGATGTAATGTGTTATGCAAACAAGTGTTTTTGTAAAGCATCTAGTGCAGATTTCTGGATAGTGTGTTCTGTAACTATCCATTATTGTTATCATTATCATTATCATTATCATTATTGTTATTATCATGAAGCACTTGACACGCTTCGTGCACTTACATGGGAAACAACCCATGTAGATTGAGTCTTCCTTGGCCAAGCAGCAGTTGCTCCCTTAACCACTGTTCCACATCGAAAACTTCGGTCGGTGGATGGGCATGTCTGTCTGTCTGTCTGTCAGTTTCTTTGTCTGTGTCTGTTGTTTGTCTCTCTGTCTCTGTCTCTGTCCGTCTCTTTGTCTGTCTCTGTCTGCCCTGTCTCTTTCGTATCTGCCCCCCCCCCCCGCCTCCGCTCTCTCTCTCTCCCTCCCCCCACCATCTCTCTCTGTTTGGGGACGAGTGTGTGCATATGTGTGCGTGTGTGTGTGTGTGTGTGTGTGTGTGTGTGTGTGTGTGTGTGACTGTGTTCCCTTCATTACATTTTTATGATGATGATGGTCCGTTGATTAGTATTATAATTATCATTAGTAGTAGTAGTAGTAGTAGTGGTGGTGGTGGTGGTAGTGGTAGTAGTAGTGGTAGTTGTAGTATTCACCATTGTTATTATTGTTGTGTCTTATCGTTACTGTTTTTGTTTGTCACAAGGACAGATTGGAAGACTAGGCAATGCCTAAAATCTTTATCCTTGAGTAATAAAGTTTTTGAATCTCTCTCTCTCTCTCTCTCTCTCTCTCTCTCTCTCTCTCTCTCTCTCTCTCTCTTTTCTCTCAACCATCCATGTTTAAACTTGTACTTCTGCTTGCCATTGTAAGCGAAATAATTGTTTGTAATCTGTCCTTTTTGTTTTCAAAGCGTTAAAAATCAGACAAAATTTTAATGTGTGAATGTGATTTCACGTCGACGTATATAATATTCATTTTTTTTTTTCATAATGATATGCTTACTCCGTTGTATGGGCAAATGGCATGACAATTGATTAAACAGTCCTGCGTCCCCCCCCCCTCTCTCTCTCTCTCTCTCTCTCTCTCTCTCTCTCTCTATGCATCCATTACTTTGTCAGTCTATCCGTCTCTCCCTCGATCCCCCCACACAAGAATGAACTAAATCAATCCCTCCACACAATAGACCCCTCCCCAAACCCCACCTCCACCCCCGCCCCCACAAAGAGAGCTATTTGTCTTATTGGAGTTCTCTTGCAGTCCCTTTGATGATGATTGCGGTCAGACTGCGTCATTGACAACTCAGCAGACTGCTGTGGACACTAAATCTTTCCCCAAAATCTAACTTGCCGTTTGTCAGTGTTCCACCACGGTGTGAGAGACTACTGCTAAATAAGAGGTGAGGTATTCCATAAATCTGCCGCCTATTTTTTTTTTTTTTTTTGCTCTCTGGCCAATTTGGTTTTTGTTATGGGTTTTGAATGAGCGGTCGCTGTTTCGGCGACCCGGCCACATGGAGCATTTCTGACGGTAAATCTTCCTGTAAAAATGAGTGTGGTGAAGCGGTTGCTATCTTTAGCGGTTAGGGGATACATCAATTATCACTTTGTTTATATCTTAGCTTAGTTTTGTTGAAACTCATGTATGATCACGTTTAAAGTTCTAGCTATGATGACGTACGTCACATACTTAGTACGTACAAGTATGAGGACAGGACTTTATTTAAGGTTTTTTCTTGTTGTCCTGTTAATCTATATCTGTGTTGGATTGTGACATGTCTCAGGTAAAATAATGTTTAAACCAGCTGGCGCGCGTCAAACCGTCTGTCGTTTTTGTCCTACCCCCTTCTCTCTGTCTGTCTCTCTGCTTGACTTTATTTTATTTCATTTTATTCTATTTAATTTCATCCTTTTTTATGTGTGTGTGTGTGTGTGTGTGTGTGTGTGTGTGTGTGTGTGTGTGTGTGTGTGTGTGTGTGTGTGTG
>NC_134877.1:60101315-60111315 GCF_041734735.1 Babylonia areolata
GACGCTGATATTTAGTCTGTAAACCAATGATTCCTGAAAACAAGATGTCATCCTCTGAACGTTTGTTTAAACACTCTCGCATTCCCACTGTTTCCGTTTCACCCGTGATTGCCGAAAACGGTATGTCATCCTCTTAACTCACTCAGTACGGCCAGTCCTCTCTTCTCCTCTACACAGACCCCTCGGATGTCCAGTGGGTGTTTGAATGACCCAACCTTTAGCTTCCGTCGTCAGAATTGTGATATTCTTTGTCAACATTCACCTCTTCAGTATAAGAGCCTTCCGCTTGCAATATTTTGATGATGGTAATTGGGGTGAAACGCTGTTGACGTCGTCTCTTTCGCCGTTCGTATGGAGAGAGTTAACATGTGTTTTAAGCACTCTCTGATTTCCGCTATTTCCGTTGAGCCTTGAAAGTTATGCCCCCTGTTCCTACACAGTTACCTTCACCCCCCATTCTTTCACCCCCCCCTCTACGTGTTTTAGATTCGTCATGTGGCCGTAGTCTTGTCTTGTAGTTTTTGTTATAGAGACATGTGTGACTTTCACACGGAGAGTCCGTGTGTGTGCAAATGATACTGCGCGTGTGAATCTGTAGTGTTTTGGCTTCTTTGACGGGCAAGCACGTTCGGTGTGTGTGTGTGTGTGTGTGTGTGTGTGTGTGTGTGTGTGTGTGTGTGTGTGTGTGTGTGTGTGTGTGTGTGTGTGTGTGTGTGTTCTTTGTCTTCTCTCTCCTCACCCCTCCGATGTGTGTGTGTGTGTGTGTGTGTGTGTGTGTGTGTGTGTGTATAATACACATGTGTGTGTATTGTTTTTTTTTCTTCTTTAGAAGCTATCGGGAACAACAGTGCCATATGCACATGTACGCACGTACACATACGCGAGCGGACGCGCATTCTCACGTGTATGTACATAATTACGTACACATGTACATATTCCATACCCTAATACACATGCATACCTTACAGGGAAGGGAGGGAAGGAAAGAAAGAAAGAAAGAAAGAAAGAAAGAAAGAAAGAAATACGCAACACACAGAGACAGATAGTCAATCGTGGACAGGGAGACAAGAAGAGAGGCAGAGGTGGCGCGACAGAAACTCTAGGTTCGCGCACACAATAATACGCAAGTCCCCCAACATGATGATTATACCTCGAGGGTCCACCACTTTCCATCCGATCCCATACCTCCCCACACCCACAGCCCACCCCACCCCCACCCCCACCCCCACCCCCACCCCCACCTCACTCCATCAGCCCCTCTTCCCCCTCCTCACCAGAGCTCTCGACAAAATTTGATCATCTCTCTCTGTTATTCAAAAGCGTCAACACAGGTATCAGTTGTCGTACCGAAAGTAAGCGATAACTTTGTTGCTTGTGTGTGTGTGTGTGTGTGTGTGTGTGTGTGTGTGTGTGTGTGTGTGTGTGTGTGTGTGTGTGTGTGTGGATATTCATATCATAATTGATATTGAGTGTAATGATCATCTTTCTTTTATGTCTGGTTGTCAGGGCGGAGACAGTTGTGTCCGGTCCTTGTAAAAGGGATCCATCCTTTCTCCCCCTCCGACGTAGGACTGGCAAGGGAGATACAGAGGAAGGGGGGTGGGGGGGTGGGAGGGAGAGAGAATGGTATGGTCGGGTAGTGAGAGAGGGAGAGAGAGAGAGAGCCAGAGAGAGACAGCGAGAGACAGAGAGAGAGAGGTGGGGGGGGGGGGGAGAGACAGCCACACAGGGAGAGACAGAGAGAGAGGAAACAGAGCCACATAGAGAGAGAGAGAGAGAGAGAGAGAGAGAGAGAGAGAGAGAGAGAGAGAGAGAGAGCGTAGGCCTGTCGGGAAAAAAAAATCATGATCATAATCATCATAATCATAACATGATGATGATGATGATAGTAATAATAATAACACACACACACACACACACACACACACACACACACACACACACACACACACACACACACACACATACACACAAAAAGTAATAATGATGATGATAACGATAGTGACAATAATAATTCTTGATGATGGAACAGCCGACGGTTCCTCATGCCAGTTTCCGATATACCTTCTCCCTCTGTCTCACCCTTGCTCCCAGCCTCCTCTCTCTTTCCCCCTCCCCCCATCCCGCCAACTCTCTCCTCCTTCGTGTGTGTGTGTCTGTGTCTGTGTCTGTGTGCCTGTGCCTGTGTCTGTGCCTGTGTGTATCTGTGTCTCATGTCTGTGTGTGTGTGTGTGTTCAGGTTGTGGATGCTATAGTGATGGTGTAAACGGGCACCGCTGGGCTATGATTACAGGGCAAGGACGTCGAGCTTTTGGACACTGCGATAACAGCGGAAAGCACCAACAATAGGGCTGTCCACTTTGTCTGTGATCACTTTGCTGGTTCGGCTGTGCTTTTCCTCTCTGCCCCTTCTTGTTTTTGTCTGTCTCTCTCTCTCTCTCTCTCTCTCTCTCTCTCTCTCTCTCTCTCTCTCTCTCTCTCTGTGTCTCTCCTCTCTATCTGTCTGTCTGTCTGTGTCTACTCCCCCTCTCTCTCTCTATCTCCCTGTCTCCCCCCTCTTCCTCTCTTTCTCTCTGTGTCTGTGTCTACTCTCCCTCTCTCTGTGTCTGTCTCCCCCTCTCCCTCTCTGTCCCTCTGTCTGTCTACTCTCCCTCTCTCTGTCTCCCTGCTCTCTCTCTGTGTCTCTGTCTGTCTCTCTCTGTCTGTGTCTACTACCCCCATCTCTCTGTCTCCCCCGTCTCCCTCTCTATCTCTTTGTGTCTGTGTCTACTCTCCCTCTGTCGCTCTGTCTCTCTGTCCCTTTCTCTGTCTCTCTGTCTCCCCCCTCTCTGTGTCTATGTGTTTCTCTGTGTCTGTGTGGAGGAAGGTGGCAGAATGGTTAAGACGCTCAGCTGCCAATACAGAGAGTCCGTGAGGGTGTGGGTTCGAATCCCGCTCCCGCTCTCGCCCTTTCTCCTAAGTTTGACTGGAAAATCAAACTGAGCGTCTAGTCTTTCGGATGAGACGATAAACCGAGGTCCCGTGTGCAGCACGCACTTGGCGCACTGAAAAAGAACCCATGGCAACGAGAGTGTTGTCCTCTGGCGAAATTACGTAAAATGAAATCCACTTTCATAGGTACACAAATATGTAAGCATGCACTCAAGGCCCGACTAAGCGCGTTGGGTTATGCTGCTGGTCAGGCATCTGCTCAACAGATGTGGTGTAGCGTGTATGGATTTGTCCGAACGCAGTGACGCCTCCTTGAGAAAGTGAAACTGAAACTGAAACTGTGTCTGTGTCTGTTTCCCCCCCCCCCTCTCTCTGTCGCTCTGTCTCTCTGTCCCTTTCTCTGTCTCCCCCCTCTCTGTGTCTATGTGTTTCTCTGTGTCTGTGTCTGTTCCCCCCCCCTCTCTCTCTGTCGCTCTGTCTGTCTGTTTCACCGTCAGTCTCTATGTGCCTCTGTTGTATCTATGTCTCTTTGGTTCAGATAATCTTTGATTGTTCAGCAGTACACATGATTACAATGCAAACAAAGACAAAGGAGCATCAACAAGCGTGACTCTTATACTGCGCTCTCCACTTTGCACTTCAGTTTTAACATGACGGCAGATAAACCATATTATCATTTGTAATCAAATAACTTATTAATAGACAGTAAGTAAAGAAATAAGACAAATGAATACACAAGTAAGTAGAATAAGGCTATCATCAATATTAACATTAAATTAGATTTATAGTCACCAACTGTATCGGCCTAATGGAAGAGAATCACGAAAGGCAAAAAAAAAAAAAAAAAAAATGAAATGGTGGGTAAGGTGGTGGGGGCGGGGGAGCAGAGGGGAGAGGAGAAATTCTGACAGATCATTGGCCAGTCCATTGAACTTTGAACGTTTGGTCAGTCAATGATATGATCAGGACATCCAACACATAGTTAGCAAATAGAATCATGTTGTACCCGTTCTTCAGAAAGACTTTTTAAAGTTAAATTTGAATCAGACATAAACAGGTGAACAGTTTGAAATATGATAATATTTTGTATGATTTTTGGAGATCAGGAATTCCATACGATAGGGTTTGTAAGTGGCTGTAGGTCGGCGATAAAGTTAGGATTGTTTTTGCCCCGAGCCACATGTTCAGCAGTTTCGCTTGCAGTGCCACAAGCACAAAGTGGGTCGCTTATCAAATGTCTGTTGAGCATATCTTCACTCCAATCACAAATCCCTAAACGAAGTCGACACTGAGTGAATGATTTGTTCCTCCCGTTTTACAAAAGTAATGAGCTAGGCACTACAGCATCGTTAGCGCACACGATAGGAAAAACAAATAAAACTGCATGCAGGAAAAAATACCAAAAAAAAATGGGTGGCGCTGTAGTATAGCGACGCGCTCTCTCTGGGGAGACAGACATTGCCACCAGAGAAACTGAGTTTGGTAAAAAAGAAATAACACATAGCTAGCAATTAGAATCATGTTAACCCTTCCTTACAACGGAAAGAGCGCTTTAACTCACAGTTCACCCAGTCCTTCTCATCTCTATCACGAAGCCCTCTGAAGTCAGGTGTGTGTCAGAATGACCCAATTTGCTACCGTCGCAAATGGTATTGAATCATTCAGATAAGACTCCCTGCATATCTGAGGTGGTATTGTGAAAGTGTAGCGTCATCTCTTGCGCCGTTCTATGGAGAGTTAAAGTAATTGAAGTTAGACATAACTGTGAACATTTGAATATATAATTTGTGGACATTGTGAATCAGATTCCATAGATAGGTTTGTAAGTGTGATTTGGTCGGTAAGTTAGATGTTTTGCCCTAGGCCACATTTACGTTACTCCTGCTGACAACAACAAAGTTTCGTTATAAATGTCATTACCGTTGTATGTGATGAGTGTGTGTGTGTGTGTTGCGCGCCTCTTCATGTCTACTTGTCTCTTTACTCCTAATATACTGTCTCTTCACGCGGTTCTTTTTGTTGTCGCGCGCCTCTCTCTGCCTCGTCTCCCTCTCTCCTTACTCTCTTTATCCCTCTTTCTCCTCCATCTGTCTCTCTCTCTCGCTCCTCCTTTTCTCTGTCTCTCTCTTTCTTTTTTGTCTCTTTATCTCTCTCGTACCCCCACTCCCCCCTGTCTCTGTCTGTCTCTTTCTCTCTCTCTCTTCCTCTCTCACCTCCACCTCTCTTTCTCTCTGGCAGCCAGCAGCTCGACTTGCCCCCTCCCTCCCTCACCCACACACATCGAGCGCCTCCGGCCGTTTGGACAGACACAGACACACACAGAAACAGACACAGATACACACAGAGACACAGACACAGACACAGACACAGACACACACGCACACAGACCCACCAACCCCCAAACACACACACACACACACACACACACACACAAACACACACACACACACACACACACAATCAGCGCCATATCGTCTCTTTCCCACCGCTGTCGATCCTCCTTGGCCGCCATCTTGGATGACGTCAGAGACCGGGGTGACTCAAATTCACGTCAAATCATGTTTGATGTCATGTTTCCTGTGATGACCTGCCAGTGGTGACGCACCCACCAAGGAAGCGAGAGAATCCGAGCGCCCGGCATCGAATCCCACACAACTCGTCGGCAGTAATTTCCTTCCCTTCCACTCAGTAGACCTTCAGTGAGGGTCTGCTGGAGCCAGTTGCGTTGCTCGGACGGAAGAGCCTAGAATGGTCGTAACCCGCTACTAACTGTGTGTTAGTATGGAAATGACCAATGGCGTAGTTCGGTCAAGGTAAGCATTTTAGTCACGTTTAACTCACTCAGTACGGCGAGTCCTCTCTTATCCTCTACACAGACCCCTCGGATGTCCAATGGGTGTCTGAATGACCCAACCTTTAGCTTCCGTCGTCAGAATTGTGGTATTCTTTGTTAACATTCACCTCTTCAGTATAAGAGCCTTCCGCTTGTAATATTTTGATGATGGTAACTGGGGTGAAACGCTGTTAACGTCGTGTCTTTCGCCGTTCGTATGGAGAGAGTTAACTGTCAAAAAGTCAGAACCCAGCAATGCAACTGGCTGCTAGGACGCTGTATACTCATTCTGATAAGACGATAAACCGAGGTCCCGTGTGACCGTGTAGGTTGGGCTTAGCGCTCGTAAAAGATTCCGCAGGCAACGAAAAGGGTTGTGTCCCCTGCCCAAAAAAATCTGTAGGAAAAAAAATCCACTTTGACAGGAAACCAAAAACACTTGCAAGCAGAAGAGAAGAAGAAGAAAATAGTGGCACGTACTACACTGCACTGTATGTATCGACGCGCTCTTCCCGGAAAGAGCAGCCTGGGTTTCTAGTGGAGTGATGGCCTGGAGGTAACGCGTCCGCATAGGAAGCGAGAGAATCTGAGCGCGCTGGTTCGAATCAGGGCTCAGCCGCCGATATTTTCTCCCCCTCCACTAGACCTTGAGTGGTGGTCTGGACGCTAGTCATTCGGATGAGACGATAAACCGAGGTCCCGTGTGCAGCATGCATTTAGTGCACGTAAAAGAACTCACGACAACAAAAGGGTTGTTCCTGGCAAAATTCTGTAGAAAAATCCACGTCAATAGGAAAAACAAATAAAACTGCTTGCAGGAAAAAAATAACCCCCCCCCCCAAAAAAAAAAAGAAGAATGGGTGGCGCTGTAGTGTAGCGACGCGCTCTCCCTGGGGAGAGCAGCCCGAATTTCACACAGAGAAGTCTGATGTGATAAAAAGAAATACAAATACAAACAAAAAATACACTACACAGAGAAATCTGTTGTGACAAAGAGTGATGAGAGTGATACCGGACATAAACTGGATATCCGTCAGTTCTTGAAACCAGACAAGAGGTAAACCAAAATGATGTTTCGACGGTCAGTCAAAAACAGCGTATAACTGTGTACTTTTTTTTTTTTTTTTTATAGATTTCTTCGTAGTCTTGTTTGTATGTATATAACTGTGGTATGTTCCAAATAAAAGTACTGTTTAAATCAAAGCAATGTTTATATAAAAAGTGAATTAACATATATATTATATATATATATATATATATATATATATATATATATAAAGTCAAGTTCACACATGTCTTGTTCACTCTCGCCAAAAATGTGAATCAAGTGGAAAAATATTACTTCCTTTGGGAAATAAAAAAGTAATATTAATGTGATGATGATGATGATGCTAATAATAATAATAATAATAATAATAATGATAAAAGTAATGATGATAATCATCATCATCAGAAGAAGAAGAATAACGATGATTATGATTATGATAATAAGCATCGTGTGGAACATTCAGGAACAAGGTCTTCAAGAAGCGGGCTGTAAAATGTTGGACTACAAATGCTTTGAATTGTTCTTTCTTTGCTTGTCCTGTGTCGTTGAGGTGGAGTTCGCAGAATTTGGCGTGCAGCTGTTTACAAACTTGGGTTATGATGTTTATAGTCAGTCGTGTCCGACTTGGGCCATCAGAACTGCAGAGGAGGCCACTAGCTGTCCGGACATTCTGCACAATTTGAAGTTTAGGCATATACGAGGGTGGTTGTTTTTTCTGAAGAAAATGTTCGATGATATCTGTATCTGTCTGCTTTGTTCTTTATCAGAGACAAAGTCTTCTTTCTTTTTTATCTTTTTTTCTTTTAAGATGATATTTGAATAAGTAACAACTGCTCTTTTTTTTTCTTTTTTTTTGCTTTTTTTTTTTTTTTTTTTTTTTTTTTTTTTTTTTTTACATCAAGGCATCACGTCTGCCTGTCTGCTTGTCTGTGTCTTTCTGTCTTTCCCCATCTGTCTGTTTCTGTCTGTCTGTGTTTGTCTATTTCTGTCACTGTCTCTGTCTGTCTCTTTCTCTGTCTCTGTCTCTGTCTCTCTCTCTCTCTCTCTCTCTCTCTCTCTCTCTCCTCTCCTTCTCGCTCTCTCCCTTGCCCCCCCCCCCCCCTTATCCATGTTTCTCCGTCGCTCACTACTGTCTGTATCTCTCTGTCCGTCTATGTCTGTATCTGTGTCTGTCTCTGTCTCTGTCTTGTCTGTCTCTCGCACTCTCTCTCTCTCTGTCTCTCGGTCTCCCCCTCCCCCTCTTTCTCTTCCTCCTTCCTCCCCCCACCACCATATTCCCATCTCTCCTTCTCTTTCCTCCTTTCTATCTATCCCCCCTCCCACCTCCTGTCTTCCCCCCTCCTCCTCCTCCTCCACCCTCACTCTCTTTCCCCTCTACTCTGACCCCCCCCTCTCTCTTACTCTAGCTCTCACTTTCACTCTTTTCCCTTCCCCGTCTCTCCCTCCCCTCCCCCCCCTCTTTCTCTTCCCCTCTCCACCCCTCTACCATGCCGCCCCTTCCCTCTCCTCCTCCACCCTCACTCTCTTTTCCCTCTACTCTGACCCCCCCCTCTCTCTCTCTTACTCTAGCTCTCACTTTCACTTTTTTCCCTTCCCCGTCTCTCCCTCCCTCCCCTCTACCCTCTTTCTCTTCCCCTCTCCCCCCCTCTACCATGCCGCCCTTTCCCTCTCCTTCTCCACCCTCACTCTCTTTCCCCTCTACTCTGACCCTCTCTCTCTCTCTTACTCTAGCTCTCACTTTCACTTTTTTCCCTTCCCCGTCTCTCCCTCCCTCCCCTCTACCCTCTTTCTCTTCCCCTCTCCACCCCTCTACCATGCCGCCCCTTGCCTCGTATCGGTCCTCCAGCTTTCTCACTATCGCTCTCTCCCCTCACTTCTCACCACTACCCCCCCTCCCCCCCCCCGCTCCGCCCCTCCCCCTCTCTCTCTCCCTCCTCTTCTGTCATCTGTAGTGTGGACAGGGCAAGTCGAAGTCCTCGCCTTCCATCGATCCATTGACACAGGTGTGCTGCATATGGCTCGGGTTCCAGCCCTTCCCTATACTCTCTCTGCCCACCCCTCTCTCTGTCTCTCTCCCTCTCTCCCCCCTCTCTCTCTCTCTGTGTCTCTCTCTCCCTACCCCCCTCTCTCTCTGTCACTCTCTCCCTCCCTCTCTCTCTCTGTTTCTCCCTACCCACCCCTCTGTCTCTGTCTCTCTCTCTCTCCCCCTCTCTCTCTCTCTCCCTTTCTCTCCCTCTCTCTCCACCTCCCTCTCTGTTTTTCTTTCTCTCTCTCTCTTCCTCTTTCTCGCAGTGTTTGGCCTAGTCACTGTTTGTTTCTTGCTCTCTCTGTTCTCTGTTTTGTCGGTCTGTCTGTCGGTCTGTCTGTCTGTCTGTCTGTCCAGTCTCTCTCCCCCTTCTCTCTCTCTCTGTCTCTCTCTCTCTCTCACTCTTTGTTCTTTTCTCTCTCTCTCTCTCTCCCTCTATCACCCCCCAAGACCCCCTCTCAGTCTGTCTTTGTCCCTGGCTCCGTCTGTCTGTTTGCCTGTCTGTCTGTCTGTATGTCTCTGTCTCTGCCCCCCCCCCCCTCTCTTTCTCTTCCCTTTCTATCTTTGTCTCGCTGCCTCTTTCTCTGTCTCACATTCTCTCAGGGCGCGCGTGTGTATGTGAGGTGTTTGCAAAATGGGGGTATTTCCATATGACTGCGTGTATGTATGCACAAATGCAGAGATGGCTCTTATAGGAGAAGAAAACAGAGAGAGAGAGAGAGAGAGACAAAGATACAGGCGCAGAGAAACAGAGAGATTGACAGAGACAGAGACAGAAAAAGACGAAACGAATTTTTATTTTTACAAGGATAGTGGAGGAAGCATTACTTTAAAAAAAATATTTTTTACATCCAGCCCGCAAGAGAGAGACATACATACATACATACATACATACATACATACATGCATACAGACAGACAGACTGACTGACTGACTGACTGACTTATTGTCAGAGACAGAGACAGAGGGATACTAGACAGCTGAGAGACACAGATGTTACTGACACAGACTCTTCCGCTGAATTTGGAAGGCCGCTTTTTTTTCTTTTTTTTTTCTTTTTTTTTGCGCGTAAGGGATACAACTTCTCCACACGTCCCGGCAGAGTACTGGGGTTATCGCCCTTCCCTTTCCCTTTGACCCCTGCCCTCTTGGTTTGATTAGT
>NC_134877.1:60116315-60118815 GCF_041734735.1 Babylonia areolata
TGTAGAGGAGAAGAGAGGACTGGCCGTACTGAGTGAGTTTTAACCCATTCCTGCCTCCGCTCCCATTTGATGCCTAGATGCCACTGTCTCTTTCTCTCTTTTCTCGTCCCCCTCCCACCCCCCCCTCTCTTTCTCTCTCTCCCTCGTCTTTATAAACACTTAAGTATGGTGTTCCACAAGGTTCTGTCCTAGGTCCTTTGCTCTTCACATTATATGCTCAATAGTCTCCCCCTTCATATTCAAGCCTCCTTTGAACTTTGTGTAGATGACACATTACACACGAGTCACCGATTCGATAATCAACTCATGATATTTGTGCAGCATAGCGTCAACAACATAACAGAATGGACTGTACATAACTACGTGGCAACCCATCCTCACAAAACCGAGTTTATGCCAACAATGACAAGACATCAAAGACAAACTCTCACACGTACGCCCCAAACTCCCATTGATATCAGTACCCAAACCATTCAGGAAGTAGACAACCACAGGGCGTTTGCAATAACAATTGACAACAACCTTTCTTGGATTTATCACATATCTAACATATGCAAACAGAGCAGATTTCTGTTAAAAACCCTACCAACTATCGAAATTTAAACACTTTCCTGGTCATCACTCAAAACTAGTTGTTTTTTCCAGGCCTATATCCAATCCACTATCGACTAGGCATCAACCCGATGGGATACTGCAAGCTTCAACACCCGGAAGCCAGTTCTCAGCCTTCACAAACGTGCACTTAAACTTGTGCTGAGCAAAACACCTACTGTGACACCATCTGACCAAAGAAAAATAAAAACAATTACAGCTGAACTAAAGTATGACTTGCAAATAGGATAACAGATGTCACAAAATAATGACAGGTCTTGATCCAGACGGTCAACTGAAGAAATGTTCCGTAAATGAGAACCGAAATCAAACAAAACTAAATGTTCTAATTCCCAGAATGGACTTATCTTGCCTTTTCTGCTTCACGACTCTGGAATTCAATGCAATTATCCATCAAACAACATGAAAACACCACGACTATTTAAAAAAAGAAACACAACCCATTATTTCCCCCACCGTCTCCAGTAAATAAGGAACAGTTCACAGTGTTGCAATTCACACTCAAAAAGTAATTGATATATATTTTTTAATTGCTGCTTTGGCAGCACATAGTAACAGTGATATGAAAGAATGAGCTGACTACTCTGTGTATATGTAGTATTATTCTAGTTTGCAACGCTCTCTCTCTTCCCTCCCCCCTCTCTCTCTAATCCTTTAGAATCGTAAAAACTGCCACCAAGATTACCGGGGCTGATCTACCTTCTCTAGAAGACATATATCATAAGCAGCTACTCAGAAAAGCAAAACCAGTCAGCTAGGACGAATCACATCCAGCTTTTGGGATTTTCGAGATGCTCCCTTCTGGTCGACGGTACAGAAGTATAAGGACGAAAACCACTCGATTCGCCAATAGCTTTTTCCCCAAAGCAGTCAATGCCCTGTCTCTCGAACAAATCCAGTATGATGAATAGAATTGCGCAATCAACAACCACCAACCTGAAGATCTAGTCATCAACCCCACCCACATGTAACATGCGGCTTCTATTCTAAACGTGTGTATGTGTATGAGTGTGTGTGTGTGTGTGTGTGTGTGTGTGTGTGTGTGAGAGAGAGAGAGTGTGTGTGTGTGCAGTGCGTGCATGTGTGAGTATGCACAAGTTTTTAGATTGATATGTACTTGTATGTATCCTAATTTCTACTGTATCTGTGTTTGTGTATGATTTTCGATTTATGCTCGTTACCTTGTTATGTACTACCCCCCCCCCCCCACCCCCTACCCCCCGCCCCCCAATATTCCTTATGAGCCCGGTACACTTTGTAATAAAGACATATTGTATTCTATTCTACTTGATCCCACAATGGTTTCAGTGGCGTTGCATTTCATCTTTACATTATCATTATCATCATTTTTTTTTCCTTAAACATGTGCACGCTTTTTTGTCTTAGACATTGTTACCTGACATTTAAATTTCTCTCTCTCTCTCTCTCTCTCTCTCTCTCTCTCTCTCTCTCTCTCTTTCCCTCTCCCACCCTCCCTCCCCATCCCCGTCTCTGTCTATAATATGTCTGACTGTCTGTCTCTGTATGTGTGTGTGTGTGTGTGTGTGTGTGTGTGTGTGTGTGTGTGTGTGTGTGTGTGTGTGTGTGTGTGTGTGTGTGTCGTCAGCCTTTTTCTCTCAGTCTCCTTTTGTCCCAGGCTGAGAAGAGAAGAAAGCTCTCAGTGTGAAGTGTGACAGCGCTCTTTTTTATCTCTATTCACGCTGTCACAGTAGTAATACCCCCCTCCCCCCGTCCCCTACCCCCCCCCACACACACCCCTTGTGGTATGAGTGAGTGTGTGGGTGTGGGTGGGGGGGGCGTTGGATGTGGTGGGATCCGAGTAGGGGGTAGAGGGTAGTATGAACGGTACTTCTGTTGTCTCTTGCTGCAGCACCCTCAGAGATGACCC
>NC_134877.1:60123815-60138815 GCF_041734735.1 Babylonia areolata
TCCTCCTCTTGTGCGTGTGTCTGTCTGTCTTTCTGTCTGTTTGTCTTTCCTTCTCTTGTGCGTGTGTCTGTCTTTCTGTCTGTTTGTCTTTCCTTCTCTTGTGCGTGTGTCTGTCTGTCTTTCTGTCTGTTTGTATTTCCTTCTCTTGTGCGTGTGTGTCTGTCTTTCTGTCTGTTTGTCTTTCCTCCTCTTGTGCGTGTGTCTGTGTTTCTTTCTGTTTGTCTTTCCTTCTCTTGTGTGTGTGTCTGTCTTTCTGTCTGTTTGTCTTTCCTCCTCTTGTGCGTGTGTCTGTCTTTCTGTCTGTTTGTCTTTCCTCCTCTTGTGCGTGTGTCTGTCTTTCTGTCTGTTTGTCTTTCCTTCTCTTCAGTGTGTGTGTGTGTGTCTGTCTTTCTGTCTGTTTGTCTTTCCTCCTCTTGTGCGTGTGTCTGTCTGTCTTTCTGTCTGTTTGTCTTTCCTCCTCTTGTGCGTGTGTCTGTCTGTCTTTCTGTCTGTTTGTCTTTCCTTCTCTTGTGCGTGTGTGTCTGTCTTTCTGTCTGTTTGTCTTTCCTCCTCTTGTGTGTGTCTGTCTGTCTTTCTGTCTGTTTGTCTTTCCTCCTTCTTGTGCGTGTGTCTGTCTTTCTGTCTGTTTGTCTTTCCTCCTCTTGTGCGTGTGTCTGTCTGTCTTTCTGTCTGTTTGTCTTTCCTCCTCTTGTGCGTGTGTCTGTCTTTCTGTTTGTCTTTCCTCCTCTTGTGCGTGTGTCTGTCTGTCTTTCTGTCTGTTTGTCTTTCCTTCTCTTGTGCGTGTGTCTGTCTTTCTGTCTGTTTGTCTTTCCTTCTCTTGTGCGTGTGTCTGTCTGTCTTTCTGTCTGTTTGTCTTTCCTCCTCTTGTGCGTGTGTGTCTGTCTTTCTGTCTGTTTGTCTTTCCTCCTTCTTGTGCGTGTGTCTGTCTGTCTTTCTGTCTGTTTATCTTTCCTCCTCTTGTGCGTGTGTCTGTCTGTCTGTCTTTCCTCCTTCTTGTGCGTGTGTCTGTCTGTCTTTCTGTCTGTTTGTCTTTTCTCCTCTTGTGCGTGTGTCTGTCTTTCTGTCTGTTTGTCTTTCCTCTTGTGCGTGTGTCTGTCTTTCTGTCTGTTTGTCTTTCCCCCTCTTGTGTGTGTGTCTGTATATCTGTCTGCTTGTCTTTCCTCCTTCTTGTGCGTGTGTCTGTCTTTCTGTCTGTTTGTCTTTCCTCTTGTGCGTGTGTCTGTCTGTCTTTCTGTCTGTTTGTCTTTCCTCTTGTGCGTGTGTCTGTCTTTCTGTCTGTTTGTCTTTCCTCCTTCTGAGCGTGTATCCTTTTCCTCAGTCCGCCTTCGTCTTTTCTTCTTCTTCTTCTTCCTCCTCCTCCTCCTCCTCCCTTTTTTCCTTCCCTGTCTTCTTTGGGCCTGGCCGTGTTTCTTTCAGGCGACACCCAGTGACTGACTCTGAATCCTGGTCTGGGGCCCAACCAGCCCAAGCCGTCTTGCCAACAAGGGTCCACGTGTCGGGAAGATGAACGAGGTGGGTTCTCACTTGCCGAAGACTATCAATTGTTCCGTTACGGCCCCCCGCCCCTCCCCTTCCCCCTTTCCTCCACACTCTCCTTCCCCACACAATGGCACGCGGCGGGGCTTGTGGTTGACCGTGCCGACCGAAATCCCCAACCACCCGTATACGTCTCCCCGCTTCACGTTTAACTCGCGCCCTCGGCGAGAGGCCACGTGGCTCACGCGACCCGTGAGATGTTACGAGACTTTGCGGGGGAGAATCCAATCAAGGGCGGCAGTCGCGTGCAGGCCCAAAGTTTTCATTGGCTCCTTATAATCCTCGCGCGAGCTTCCGCCCGCACGGGCGGCGCCCGCCCCGGAACAATGGCCAGCCAATCAAGGGGAAGGGAGGGAACAAAATCGCAACCTGGAAGGGGAGACAAATTAGGACAGGGCGACCGTTTGTGTGTAGGCGGCGGTACGGGAGCGTGGGTGGGGAGCTTGCAGAGCGGACTGTATCAATTTGCCGGGGTGTGGGGAAAACTTGGGCGATTAGCGGTCCCGGGTGCATGTATCCAAAAAGGTTAATCCCTGGATGGAGGGTTTGGATGGGGGAGAGGGAGGGGAAGGAAAGGAAGCGTACAGCGTGTCACGGAGTCGTCTCCCTTTAATCCCCCCCCCGCCCCCCCTGCACCCTCGTCTTTTCAGAGAGGGGAACGCCACTGCGCGCACAAAAAATGATAGAGGATGGGTGTGTGTGTGTGTGTGTGTGTGTGTGTGAGTGGGGGGTTGGGGGAGGTGGTGTTGTCGCCTTTGTTACTTTTCTTTCCCCAACTTTAACAAGGTGTCCCGTGATTCCTAACCTACCCCCCATCACACACACACACACACACACACCCTTCCCACACTCACACACTTCTTGTGTGCCACCTGGAAAAAGATGAGGGTGGCGCTGTCAGCGTAACCTGTAAGGAGAGCGCTTGATTTGAATGGAGCAAACCACGGTTCGGTAGAATTACCGGAGTGCAGATGGACACTTGTGAGAAGTAGGTCAAAAGTTCTCGGGAGTGAACGAAAGAATCGATGTCGCATTTTGCAGAGAGAGGGGCCGCGCGTGTATGGAAAAAAAAACAACAACAAAAAACAAAAACAGCAACAACAAAACATGCGGACACTTTAGAAACTAATTATGCTCACAGCAAACCATAGACCCATAACCCGAAACGTTTAAGAAAGAAAGAAGGAAAGAAAAAGAAAGTAATGAAAAGAATGGGGGGAAAAGAAAGAAAGGAAAAAAACAAAAAAAAACAAAAGAAGGAGTAAAAGACCGCAACAAAGAAATGGCAAGCAACTTACGTTAGATTCGTTGATAACCCCCACATTACTCATTACCGTTGTTCAGTAAAAGTGTGATAAAGTTTAAAAAGTGATATCTTCATTCTTGTTCTTTGTGTATCGTTTTGTGGTTTCCCCGAATGAAATATGTTTACCCCCCCCCCCCCCCACACACACACACACACACAAACACCCTGTTCAATCGATTTTCCTCTCGTTCGTATTTTTGTGAGGCGTTTATTAGTATCATTTATTTTTTTAGAGAACACGTTAATGCTTTGTTTAACTCACTCAGTACGGCCAGTCCTCTCTTCTCCACTACACAGACCCCTCGGATGTCCAGTGGGTGTCTGAATGACCCAGCCTTCAGCTTCCGTCGTCAGAATTGTGGTATTCTTTGTCAACATTCGCCTTTTCAGTATAAGAGCCTTCCGCTTGCAACATTTTGATGATGGTAATTGGGGTGAAACGCTGCGCTGTTAACGTCGTCTCTTTCGCCGTTCGTATGGAGAGAGTTAAAAACAAAATAGATACGAAGAAAAGAAATGCTGTACACTTGTGATAGCCCCCGCATGCATGTTATCTACTTTTGTTTTCATTCTGTCATATTCATCAGCTGAGATGCACGGTATCATCTGTTTCTCTCTGTCTCTGTTTCCCCTTGCATTCTCTCTTCCTGATGTGTGTCGATGTTAAATGTGTAAATATTTATCATATGATTTATATGTACTTTGTTTTCTTTGTTCGTGTTGTTATGATGGGTTTTTGATGTTGAGGAATAAATAGTTATTTCAGGATTTATATGTACTTAGGTATATGTTTGTAATGGTATAATGTGTGTCGATGCTACATGCGTAACTATTTATTCTATGATTTATATGTACTTTGTTTTATGTGTACTGTCCAAACCTTGGAGACGAACAACTGGGGAAAAAAAAGGCACATTACCACCCCTGTCACATGTACTTTAAGCCAATGACAAAGTGCCAAAGTGTCGCAAATCTCTTATAAGTTTATGCTGTTTCAATTCTGTCCCCCCCCCCCTTCTGTTCCATCTTATCTGTTTGGCACCATTTTTGTTCTGATTTGTACCTACTATGTCACTAGAGCTTTTCAGCTGATGACATGAAACATTTCGGTATTCAGTGTGTTCTCTCTCTTCCTGTCCATCTCCCTCTAATGCAGACGGGAGATCCGCAGAAAAATGACGATGCGACAGAAGGTAATGATATTACAGCGCTAAAAACGGAGGCTCCATTATCTGTAATGATTCCAGCCCAGATTTCCAAAAGAAAAACTCTCTCTCTCTCTCTCTCTCTCTCTCTCTCTCTCTCTCTCTCTCTCTCTCTCTCTCTCTCTCTCTCTCTCTCTCAGTCTTTGCCCCAGTCTGCTTGTCTGTCTGTCTGTCTGTCAGTGTGTTTCTCTGTCTGTCTGTCTGTCTGTGTGTCTCTCTGTCTGTCTCTGTCTCTTTTTGCACGGTGTGTGTGTGTGTGTGTGTGCGGGTGTGTGTGTGTGTGTGTGTGTGTGTGTGTGTGTGTGTGTGTGTGCTTCTGCGCAATGTAAAAAAATGAAATCCGCTCAGCACCGTACTTTTTAGAGAAAGAGGAGAGAGAGAGAGAGAGAGAGAGAGAGAGAGAGAGGGGGGGGGCGGGGGGGGGGGGGGGGGGGGTAGAGAAAGAGAGAGACAGAGAGGGGTGAGATGGAAAGAGAGATACAGAGATGGGGGGTGGGGGGAATGTATTAAACTGAATTGAAAGGTGTGTCATCGGAGACATCACTCGCTTGCGCACGCTCTCCCTCTCTCCCTCTCTCCCTCTCCGTCTTTCTCTTTTTCTCTCACTATTTCTATCTCTATCACACACACACACACACACACACACACACACACACACACATAGAGGAGAGAGAAGAGAAGGGGGAGGGGGGGGGGGGCAGATCCCGGCAAATAACACCAGCGTTTTAAAAAAAATTTAATCTAACGAACCAAACAACAATCGTTGACCCTTGGACAGATGTGTGAAGTTGCGACCTCCTCATCTCAAACAAGGAGGGGGTGTGGGGGAAGGTTAGCGGGGGGGGGGGGGGGGGGGGGGGGGGGGGGGGGAAGAGGGAGTGGACGGGTGAGGGGTGGTCACTTGACACGACAAATCACACAAACTCCACAACACCTAAAGTGGGTGTCCGAGCGATTTGCAACAACACTCCACAACAATTTGGTTCGCGCGTCTTGTTAAAAGAGGAGTGCCTCCGTACTCACCCCCCTCCCTCTATTCCCCTCCACACAGGGGAGAGAACTGCTGCACTCTCGTGTGTTGAGAGTCCGAAATTTCCCCCTTGGGCGTTCGTTCTGTTCCATGTTTTGAAGAGGTGAAGGTTTGAGAGACCGTACTTTGAACCGTAGCTGTTGTTTTGGTGTGTGTGTGTGTGTGTGTGTGTGTGTGTGTGTGTGTTCTGTACTGGCTTTCCATCGAAAATGATTCGTTTGTTTTTTGTTTTTTTTGTTGGATGTTATTTTCGTCCATCTCTCTCTCTCTCTCCTTTTTTTTTTCTTCTTTTTTTTGTGTGTGTTCCGTTTGCTGTGTTGTTCTCTGCTTGTCTAATGGTCACGTTGCTCGTGCATAAGGTCTTGGTTTATTGTTATTTATTTGTATTTCTTTTTTATCACAACAGATTTCTCTGTGTGAAATTCGGGCTGCTCTCCCCAGGGAGAGCGCGTCGCTGCACTACAGCGCCACCCATTTTTTTGGTATTTTTTTCCTGCGTGCAGTTTGATTTGTTTTTCCTATCGAAGTGGATTTTTCTACAGAATTTGTGTGGTTTTGTGAAGGCTGCGTTGTCCTAGAGCCAGCTGCATTGCTTGGTTCTAACTTTTTGACAGTTACACGTGACTAAAATGCCTGCGTTGATCGAACTACGCCATTGGTCAGTTCCATACGACACAACAGTTAGTTGCGACATACTAGGCTCTTCCGTCCGAGCAATGCTACTGGCTCCTGAAGATCCGTTTTGGTGGGGGACGGAAGGGTGAAGTCCTGGATTGTGCAGTACATACTCACGCACACACGCACGCACACACACACACACACACACACACACACACACACACACACACACACACACACACACACACACACACACACACACACACACACATTCGACATAGTTGACACGCACGCACGTGGTGCACGCGCACGTTACAGAATCATCAGATTCCACTCCGTCATCGTAAAACAGAGAGAGAGAGAGATAAATAGACAGTTTGGTATATAGTGAGACAGATAGACAGCAAAAGAGGGAGAGAAAGAGAGAGAACGACAGAGACAGACAGACACGCACGGACACAGACACACAGACACGCGCACACACACATACACACACACATACACACACACACACACACACACACACACACACACAGAGAAGAGAGAGAGAGAGAGAGAGAGAGAGAGTTTTGAATTTTACACTAATTACTACCCTCATCCCGACAAAATCCCAAAGTACCCTGAACATCAAGACAAGCCGCCGAGAAGGGAACTAATCACCTCTGTCAAGTACACCTCGCCACAATGGTCATGTGAACCAATCGAATCCACAGCCCCCCCCCCCCCCCCCCCCCCACCGACCCCCCTCCCCCCGCCGACCCCCCTACTCCCTCTATCCCACACCGTCCCTTTTTCACTTAAAAGTGCAGCTTACCCCACCCCCCCCCCCCCGCCCCCCCACTCCCCACTGCCCCCTGCATGGAAAACAAAGTTAAACAAAACAGGGGACAGCAGCAATCTTTTTTTTTTTTTTTTTTTTTTGAATCGTTAGCAGTCTCCCTTGAACTTTCACGCGCGGAAGTCGAGAAGCCGTCTCTCTTTTTGATTTTGAGGCCCCAGACAAGACTCGCTGAGGCCATTATTGGGTTCAAACGTCGCTTAGACTCCGGCAGGTACCAGATGGCCCGAGGTGCAGCCTTGTTCAGGCCCTCCCCGGCCTCCCCCCCCCCCTTACTCCCACCCTAGCCACCCCTCTTCCCCACCCACCACCACTGCTACCACCACCACTCCGCACTCTCCCTCTCCTCAGGTTGGTTCCGGCTCATTAGGCGTCTAGCTGTTTAATATTTTCTTTTGAAAATCGTTGTTTAAAAAAAAAAAAAATTCTTTAACCGTTTTTATTATTTTTTTTCTCTCTACTCAATATGCACTTTCCTCGCGCAATTGACGTCCTGGACAAAACGGTTGGTGGTGTTTATGAAAAAAAACAACAACAAAAAAAACAACAAAAAAAACTTTCTTTCGTCCGGTTCTGTTGATTGGGTCTTCTCTGCTCTCTCCCCCCCCCCCCCCCCCCTGCTCCCTCCCCACCACACGCAGACACTTTTCCACCACCTCCCCAGTACACACACACACACACACACACACACACACACACACACACACACGCACGCACGCACGCACACCTGCATTCCGGTCGTAGTCAATGGGGTGTAGCGCATATGGTCCGCGCACGCAGCGGCTGTTCGACGTCTTGAAGCAAACCGGAATTAACTGCGTGTCTGCGGGAATTATCATCTTTATCGTCATTATGATGATTTTTCATCTGCCGTTCAGATACTTAATTTTTTTGTGTGTGTGTGTATTTTAGTGCTTGCTTTGCTTCCCTTTTCGTTATTTCTTTCTTTGCCTCTTTTCTTTCTGTCTCTCTTTCTTTTTTGTTTCTTAATAACTCACTCAGTACGGCCAGTCCTCTCTTCTCCTCTACACAGACCCCTCGGATGTCCAGTGGGTGTCTGAATGACCCTTAGCTTCCGTCGTCAGAATTGTGATATTCTTTGTCAACATTCACCTCTTCAGTATAAGAGCGTTCCGCTTGCAATATTTTGGTGATGGTAATTGGGGTGAAACGCTGTTAACGTCGTCTCTTTCGCCGTTCGTATGGAGAGAGTTAACAGAGGCGGAAGAAAATGTTGCCACACACTGTTCTGTATTGTCCATGTGTTCTGTGTGGCTTGTTCACGATTAGAAAGGCTATGCCAGTCTTGAATAAAAGCTTACTTTGTGTTTGCACATTTCTTCTGTCTTTGCTGCTGTGTGCACATGTCAGATGATCGGTATAAGGACAGGCCCGGCGCTTCTTTTTTTTTTTTTTTAGGAAGTGTCTGGGTTTGTTCCAATGTACCTTTTATTTTCCTGTGTGCTAGCTGAATCGGTAGCGTGAACAGCACTGACTTGAAGTTGTGTACCTTGTGAATGGAGAGAGTTATCACTCTTTATTATTTGTTTACCACACACTAAACTATTTTTGACTCACTTGTGTAAACAAAGTGAGTATGTTTTAACCCGGTGTTCGGTTGTCTGTGTGTGTGTGTGTGTGTGTGTGTGTGTGTCTGTGTGTCCGTGGTAAACTTTAACATTGACATTTTCTCTGCAAATACTTTGTCAGTTGACACCAAATTAGGCATAAAAATAGGAACAATTCTGTTCTTTCCAGTCATTTTGTTTAATACAATATTGCACCTCTGGGATGGGCACACACACACAAAAAAATGAAGCCTAATTATATGCAAACTGCATTTACTGTTATATTTATATTTTTTGTATTCTCTAAACTTGGCACTTTGATCTGATATTCTGACCCAACAACAAGAGCAGTCATTGTTATCATTTTTTGTTCAAACAGGAACTTCTTTTGCTAAGCATGGAAGTTTTATTTATTTTGCAAACGTTTTGGTGCAGATAGTAAAAAAAAAAAAAAGGAAATTACTCTGTAATTAATGCTAGGGGACTTAATTCGAATCTGGTTAGGATTTTTTTTTTTTTTTTTTTTTTTTAACGCGAAGCTTTATAATAACAAATGCAGAACACATTTTAATGATTAGATTTTTTTTTTTTAAAGTGTATCACAAGTGAGTCTTGAAGGCCTTGCCTCTCTTGTTTGTATTGTATTGGATTACCTTACTTTTTGTCACAATAGGTTTTTGTGTGTGGAAATTCACTCTTCTCTCCGCGGAAAGAGCGTGTCGGCTTCAGTGCAGCGCTACCTATTGTTTTCTTTGTTACTTTCTTTCTTTCTTGTTTTTGTTTAACTGTTTGCAAGTGTTTTTGTTTTGCTGTCAAACTGTATTTTTCTCTCCGGAATCTTTCCAGGGACGACCATTTCCTGTTGCCGAGAGTTCAGCTATCGCCGTGCGTTATATAAGTGCATGACTACACACGGGACCTCGGTTTATAGCCTCATTCGAAAGACGGACATCCAGACCACAACCGTTCAATGTGTAGTGGAGGAGGGCGGTGTTTGGGGATAGGGGAGGGTGTAGAACGCCTGGTCCTTGTGTGTGTGTGTGTGTGTGTGTGTGTGTGTGTATTTCTTTTCATCACAACGGATTTCTCTGTGTGAAATTCGGGCTGCTCTCCCCAGGGAGAGCGCGTCGCTACACTACAGCGCCACCCATTTTTTTTTTGTATTTTTTCCTGCGTGCAGTATTATTTGTTTTTCCTATCGAAGTGGATTTTTCTACAGAATTTTGCCAGGAACAACCCTTTTGTTGCCGTGGGTTCTTTTACGTGCGCTAAGTGCATGCTGCACACGGGACCTCGGTTTATCGTCTCATCCGAATGACTAGCGTCCAGACCACCACTCAAGGTCTAGTGGAAGGGGAGAAAATATCGGCGGCTGAGCCGTGATTCGAACCAGCGCGCTCAGATTCTCTCGCTTCCTAGGCGGACGCGTTACCTCTAGGCCATCACTTATGTGTGTGTGTGTGTGTGTGTGTGTGTGTGTGTGTGTGTGTGTGTGTGTGTGTGTGGAACTCGAACCCTTGGACATTAATTTTGCTTCCTAGTCGGGCGCATGATCACTGTAACTCGGCCACCGACCGCTCCACTGTCTTGGAATAGTTTTGGCAGTCCTGACGCGAGACACTCACTCTCCTTTCTTTCTTTTCCTATTTTCTGCTTCCCCATCCATCTCACTGTCTCAAGGTTTCTCTGGCACGCGCCAAGGAGGAGTTTGGTGGAAGAAGGGGGTGGGGGGGAGTCACGTGGGTCCTCAATTAGCTCGTGGATTGGGTCACGCGCCCCGGGTGGACCACTTGCCTTTTGCCTTGGAGGCCGGGTGGGAGTGGGTGTGTGGAGGTGTGGGGTGGGGTGGTTCCTCATCCCGTATTGTTGTCGTTTATCTTCTCTTCTTCTTTTTCTTCTTCGTCTCCTCCTCCTCCTACTCCTCCTCCGCCTCTTTCTTTCCTGATTCTTTGCTTTCGTCACAATTTGTCATTCCCATTGTTGGCGCCGTGACAGTCGGGCCGCGACACGTACCTCTTGGCCGTTCTGTCTTCCCTCTCCCTCCTTCCCTCTCCCCTCCCTCTCCCCGCCCCTCCCCCCCCCCCCATTCCTCCCCTCCCCCCCCTTGTTGACTGAATACAGTGGTAGTTTGTTCTCCAGCTTGTGTGACCTTCCGATTTTCATAATTATAACGTTACAAGAGGGGGCCACTGGCGCGTCCCTGCCCGTTTCTAATTATAGACCTTCCGCGTGGGGGGCGGGGGGAGAGGGGTGGGGGGACGGCAGCGCCGTCTATACTACTACTACTACTACTACTACACCTGTGGCAAATTGTTGGAAGGGTTGACAGATTAGGATGGGGGTGTGGGGGAGTGTGGGGTGGTGGTGGTGGATAATCTGTTGATCGGCTTACGCCACGCGCTGGCTGCTCTTGCATTTTGACTTGTTCCAGGGGAGAGCAGTTGAGAGGGAGTTGGGGGCGGGGGGGAGGGATGGGGGTTGGGGAGGATATATGACTGGGTGACAGCTGTGAGTGATGAGAGAGAGAGGTGTCGGACGCGGCGGGTGTGTGGTGTGGTGTGGTGTGGGTGTGGGTGTGTTGTTCTGGAGGGAAAAGGGTGTCGTATTATAAAAACGTGTTTTGAATTATTCAGCTATTCTTCGCGTGATGTGACTGTTTATGTAATAATTGATATGATTACGATGATGAGGAGGAGGAGGGGGAGGAGGAGGAGGATGACGATGATGATATGTGCTGTTTTTCATGAATGATAGGTAATATAGTGGATTTGGATATATATATATATCTCTCTCAGACACACACACACACACACACACACACACACACACACTCATGAGAGAGAGAGAGAGAGAGAGAGAGAGAGAGAGAGAGAGAGAGATGTTTGGCAGTCTTCGTCAAATAGCAGCCTATGCTCTATCAAAAAAAAGAATATATCAATATTGATCAGGAAGCAGTATCTCTTTCTGCTATTTCGATGCATATTTGAGAGTCTACTGCTCAGTTGCATGCACTCACAATATATGTCGTTTAATTCCCAGGTACCTTCCATTTCTACCTATGTTTCAATGGTAATATTCTTTATTGTTGAATTTATTTGACTGACCAAATATTCAAAGTGAATGGATTGGCCAATGATCTGTTAGAATTTCTCCTCTCCCCTCTGTTCCCCCTCCTCCACCACCTTACCCACCATTCTTCAAAATTTTCTTCTTCTTCTTCGTGTTTTTCTTCTATTAGGCCAATTACTTTGGTGATAATAAATTTAATCTCATGTTAATATTGATATTAGCATTATTTTACTCTATTATGTACTGTTTGTTTATTTGTTTTATTTCATTACTTACTGTTTATGAATGTTATTTGATACAAGTCATAATATGGTTCATCAGCCGTCATGATAAAATTGAAGTGCAACGTTGTGAGCACAGTATAAGCTTTAACTCACTCAGTACGGCCAGTCCTCTCTTCTCCTCTACACAGACCCCTCGGATGTCCAGTGGGTGTCTCAATGACCCAACCTTTAGCTTCCGTCGTCAGAATTGTGGGGGGGGGGGGGTTGTCAACATTCACCTCTTCAGTATAAGAGCCTTCCGATTGCAATATTTTGATGATGGTAATTGGAGTGAAACGCTGTTAACGGCGTCTCTTTCGCCGTTCGTATGGAGAGAGTTAAGCTTGTTGATGCTCTTTTGTCATTCATTGCATTGTATTGCTTGTATTGTTGAATAATTAAAGATTATTTAAACCAATATTCTATATATTATGCCATCGTAAGCCCTTTATCCGTTGGTTACCTAGGCGTTGCAGTCTCGTGTTGCTTTGGTGCAGAGCTGGTAGGTATCGGATGAACGTTGGAGTTTCATTTCTCGGTTTGCGTGACTGATCATGGCATGTGATGTACTGGATTGGTCAGCGCAGGACTTGGCTCTTAGACTGTATATCAGTATAGCAATGCTGGAAGTTTGAGTTTGTGTGTGGTTTTGAAATTTTAAACTTGTCATGAGTTAGTCTTTTATAAACTGAGGTCAGAGCCGATAAAGCTATTGGCTGTGTATGATAATCATCATCATCATCATCATCATCATCATCATCATCGTCGTCGTCGTCGTCGTCGTCGTCGTCTTCGATCAGAGAGCAAACTCTGACCACTTTACAAAGACAACTATTTGCACAACAGGCTGCTTGGCAGGGTGGAGCCGACTTAGAGCTGCCTTTAGTCGCTCATCATTCGTTTCTTGTTACATCCAGCCACTTCAGTTTTCAGCCACGCGCAACACATGCACAAATTCATTGAGTGGATTTTAGCTTGAGAATTTTGTCAGGGACTCTTTTGTTGCCGCGGCTCCATTGTATGTGTGAATGTGTGTCTTCATGTCTTACATTTATTTGCTTATTTATCATCATTGTTGTCTTATTTATTTAATTATTTATTTATTTATTATTATTATTATTATTATTTTATTATTTTCATTACTACTACCTTTTTATATCATAATTATTATTTATTTATTTATTTATTTATGTAAGCTTATCTATATATTTTTTTTTTCTCAAGGCCTGACTAAGCGCGTTGGGTTACGCTGCTGGTCAGGCATCTGCTTGGCAGATGTGGTGTAGCGTATATGGATTTGTCCGAACGCAGTGACGCCTCCTTGAGCTACTGAAACTGAAACTGAAACTGCCGCGGCTTCTTTGACGCGCGCAAAGTGCATGCTAAACATGGGGCCACTGTTTATCATAATTATCGTCCGAATGACTGGCGTCCAGACCACCACTCATGGTCCGGCGGAGGGGGGTATACTGACGAATGTGCGATTCGAACCCGTGCGGTCAGATTCCCTCGCTTGTCTAGGCTGACGCTTTACAACTGGACCAAGGTGCACCCTGGGCCGTCGCTCCTTACCACTTAGGCTTATGTGCGTGCGTGCATACGGTCTCAATTCAATTCACTTCCATAGCATAGCATAGCATAGCATAGCATAGCATACAGTGCAGCTCCAAATGATATTGTAGCTTCAACATCATTTCGTTTTCTAATTTCTTGCAGTTACTGATAACTTATACCTCTCTCTCACTCTGTGTGTGTGTGTGTGTGTGTGTGTGTGTTGGAAAAGGAGGCTGAGGGGTGGTGGTGTTGGTGGGGTGAGGGTGAGGGTGTGGCCGGGGGAGTGCTTGATATTTAAAATTGTTTGGATTATTTTTTTTCCCTGCTGTTTCCCCCGGGGTGGGTTTTTCTGAAACAAAACTCCTCCCTGTGTCAGCATTGTTCGTGCGTCACGCGCTTTCAGTAGGCACGCACACCTTCGTCATTCACACGGTGAATACCTTCCACGCTGTGTCCCAGCCGTCATACACACAGTTATTTCCAACACTGTTCCTTGATGTCATGATTCGGGTTATTTTATTCTATTTTATTTTATTTTATTTTTTGATGGAGTTTGTGTTGTTAATGTTTTTTTGTTATGTTTGTTTTGCTCTTTTGTTGTTGTTATGATTATGCGGGGGTTTTGGGTACTTTTTCGCTTATGTGTATGTCTAAAAATGAATTTAAAAAAAGTTTGAAAAAAAACACCAAAAACGGTGTGTGAATCTTCTATTTTCGACATCTTCGTGGGCGTAGCAGGGTAAAGATTGGTGGATAGACGTGCATGTTTGGCGTCAGTGCCGGTAATCCGCCGTTTGTTTGTTGTTGGTTTTGTGCGGTAGTCGTTGTTGCACACGACGGGCGCAATAGCCGAGTGGTTAAAGCGTTGGACTGTCAATCTGAGGGTCCCGGGTTCGAATCACGGTGACGGCGCCTGGTGGGTAAAGGGTGGAGATTTTTACGATCTCCCAGGTCAACATATGTGCAGACCTGCTAGTGCCTGAACCCCCTTCGTGTGCATATGCAAGCAGAAGATCAAATACGCACGTTAAAGATCCTGTAAATTCATGTCAGCGTTCGGTGGGTTATGGAAACAAGAACATACCCAGCATGCACACCCCCGAAAACGGAGTATGGCTGCCTACATGGCGGGGTAAAAACGGTCATACACGTAAAAGCCCACTCGTGTGCATACAAGTGAACGCAGAAGAAGAAGAAGAAGAAGTTGTTGGACACGCACAGAGAGTCAATGCTGCAAAGAGCGGAGGTGATTAAGGGTTGCGTTTTACTACATGATGATGACGGCAGTTTCTTGGTATCCGAAGATCACTGGGAAGAAGGCTGAGTTTGTATCGTGCTCTTTGGTTTAAATAATCTTTAATTATGCAACAATACGCATGATTACAATGCAATGAATGACAAAAGAGCATCAACAAGCTTAAAGCTTATACTGTGCTCACAACGTTGCACTTCAATTTTATCATGACGGCTGATGAACCATATTACGACTTGTATCAAATAACATTCATAAACAGTAAGTAATGAAATAATGAAATAAAACAAATAAACAAACAGCACATAATATAGTAAAATAATGCTACTATCAATATCGTGCTCTTTCATGTGTCACAAGCGATCAACAAACGCAACAGGGAGAATTAGAAGAGAGTTGAGGTCACAGATCAGGATAGCAGTCTCTCTTCCTTCTTCATTCGGATTTCTTCCTTCTGTGGATTATATCACTACGTACCTTTGTTCCGCAGAATCAATGAAATGATTGTAAAGTTTAGATAAACTATGGCTTGCAGTTAACACTAATGTCGCTCTCACTGATCTTATTTCACCAAGGTTCGCAGACGCCGGGACAAGGGGTTGTTCCTAGTAAAGTTAGTCATGTTAATGAACAGCAGTGGTCTGTCTGTTGTCAGGTCGGGGTGGTTGTTTTTTCAGTTGTGGTGGCGGTGATCGGAGAAGACGAGAGAAGAAAGGAGAAGAGCCTTGATTAGCATAGTCTGTTGTCGTTTACTGGGATGT
>NC_134877.1:60156315-60158815 GCF_041734735.1 Babylonia areolata
GCGTGCGTGTGTGTGTGTGTGTGTGTGTGTGTGTGATGAGGGGAACGGAGAGGCCGGGGGCCACAACATCGTGATTACCGGTAGGGGGATATTCAGGATTGTCGTTCTTTTTTTTTTGTTTTGTTTTTTTGTTTCGCTGCCGCGCCCCCTGGAAGGATTGATTAAATCTTCTGCAGGAAATTCCTTGATTCCGGTAGCGCTTGTTTGGAGTGACAACAACAGCTCGGCCCTGCGCCTGCCTGTCTGGTTTCTCGTCTTCTTTTTCTCCATGCGTGCTGTTTGCTGCTTGCTGCGGGCGTGGGCAGATCGAAGTATGATTTAAAGACAAGTTGGGTTTCCTGCGTGCTGCAGAGAGAGAGAGAGAGAGAGAGAGAGAGAGATAAGGCACAGAGAGAGAGAGAAGGAAGGATGGGTGATTGTTTTCGGATGGGATGGGATAGTGTGTTAATGATGAGAAGATGAAGAAGCTGCTTGATGAGATGGTAGTCCGCAATCATCTCGGCATCCTTCAAGAAGCGGAGGGAGTTGACGGTTCCCAGATCAGCTGAGAAGTGTCGTCAGGATATAGATAATTATGTGATTTGGTGTGTCGGGGGGGATAGAGGGGGATGGTAGGTGGCGGGGGGGTAGGGGTGGGGTGGGGTGCGGGGGGCGTTAAAGGAAAAATCCAGTGGCTTGAGGAATGCGTGTGTCATATGATTATGTAGTTTTGTGCAGACGTAGAATGAAACATAACATAACATAATATAACATCAGATCAGACCATATGATATCATATGATTTGATATATCATATCATATATCACATCCCATCAGATCCATGATATATGATATAATACGTGATGAAAAGTGATGATATGACATGGTATTACTTTGATATTGATGATAACCACTCTCGTCAACCAGCTCCCCCCCCCATCACACACACACACACACACACACACACGCGCGCGCGCGCGCGCGCGCGTGCACACACACACACACACACACACACACACACACACACACACACACACACACAGATAGAATAAAGTAAACGTCGCCATATGGACACCTAACAACACCCACTTCCCACCCACGCGCCAAACAACTCTGCAATTTTTTTTTTTTTTTAACTTTTGTCTGTGATATACTTTTCAGTCATGCTAACATTTCCTGATAGAACGTTGTTGTTTTACCCCTGTGTGCAGGCATGGCGGAGGAAGAGGCCTACGGGTACCCTCCCTTGGCGGGCCACTCACTCTCGTGGACAGACGAGAAGAGACGGGGCCTGGGCCCCAACAACACCATGGTGGCCAAGATCTGGACCCCGGAAGACCCCCGCAAGCACAAGGTCCAGACGGAAGCCGACTGCTCGGGGCTGCTCGATTCCTCCATGGACTACTGATCAAGACTCGCCACACGCATACACGCACGCACGCACGCACGCACGCTCGCGCGAGCACACGCACACACAGTTACGCACACACACACACACACACACACACACACACACACACACACACACACACACACACACACACACACACACACACACACACACACACACACACACACACACACACACACACACACCCCCTGGCAAGAGCAGCGTACAGTCACGAAGCAATAAAACCGTTGTCACGCTTTTTTTTTTATTTTTTTTTTTTTCTTCGGAGGATGGGTGGAAAGTTTGTGTAATTTACTGGACTTGGACTTGGCACACACACACCAAGAGGAAATCTTCAGAACATTTGTTGTTTATTTCAGACCCCCCCCCCCCCCCCCTTTTTTTATTCCAATATCAACACTCTTGTGTCAGATATTTTGTGGTCTTGCTTTTGTATGGAGAAACAATGAGGGAATTGTGATGATGATGGTGGTGATGGTGGTGGTGGTGATGATGATGATGATGATGACGGCAACGACACAAAAACGAAAAAAAAAGGAAAGAAAGAACGTGATAACGAAGAAGACATCAGAACTTTAAAGTCGAGAAGCTGATCTTTTTTTTTTGTTCCCCTCAGACTTTGTTCGACTTTTTGATGCTGGTATTTTTTTTTCTCCGAAAAGAAATGTCTTGGATGGACAGACGATCAAGAATGACGTTTTCTTTCACTGAAGACAGTTTCTGGAAGACTTCCGTGGAAGACCTCAACAGAACTCCCGAGACAGCTTGATGACGTAGTACACCAGGAGGAGATGACAGGAAGGAGCCAAACATACTGTTCACAAAAAAGAGGGCATCTCTGGCATGATGTATCGTGGAGAGGTGGTTTGGGGGGGTGGAGGGGAAGCGTTCTCCAGTACTGAACGTTAACTCTCTCCATACGAACGGCGAAAGAGACGACGTTAACAGCGTTTCACCCCAGTTACCATCATCAAAATATTGCAAGCGGAAGGCTCTTATACTGAAGAGGTGAATGTTGACAAAGAATACCACAATTCTGACGACGGAAGCTAAATGTTGGGTCATTCAGACACCCACTGGACATCCGAGGGGTCTGTGTAGAGGAGAAGAG
>NC_134877.1:60163815-60166315 GCF_041734735.1 Babylonia areolata
AGGGAAAGTAAACAGATATTCAGTTACAGATAAGAGACAGACAAAGTGAACACACTGCACCACCCTTACTCCACCATCATACATATCGACCCGAATCTTCTCTCAGTTGTTGTTAAACAAAGATAATGCAATCGAAGAGTGCGACCCGGTGGGACAAATGGCTGGAAACAAAATACAGACTTCACTACAAGTTATGGATCACTTCATAAAAGCGGATATGTTTCCATAAGATGCTAAAAAAAAACAACAACCCTTGCACAATTATCTCTAATATAAATGCAAAATGAAAGAAGAGATGCCTCAATTCAATGTGCGTAGTAAATTACTGAAAAGCAAATATGAAATAGAAAAAAAATATTGCTTTTTTTTAACTTAAAACCTGTTGAATTCCACATAAATTGGTGTCACTACAAGTAAATAATCTAAACCGGAGAAAAATTTAAAACTGACCATACTGTTATTAAAAAAAAAATGTCAAAGCTAATAACAGAAGGTAAAAAAGAATGAGTATTCTACTTCGTGATCTCTCTCTCTCTCTCTCTCTCTCTCTCTCTCTCTCTCTCTCTCTCTCTCTCTCTCTCTCTCTTTTTAACATTATAGTTATTATTTATTTATTTATTTATTTGTGTAAGCTTATCTATTATTTATTCACCTTTTTTTCCCCTCAAGGCCTGACTAAGCGCGTTGAGCTACTGAAACTGAAACTGAAATTCTCTATCTATCTATCTATCTATCTCTTTATCTATCTATCTCTCTCAATCTCTCTCTCTCTCTCTCTCTCTCTCTCTATCTATATATATATATATATATATATATATGTGTGTGTGTGTGTGTGTGTGTGTGTGTGTGTGTGTGTTATGCTGAACCTTTATCGTAAAAAGAGTAAGTTTATTATTTCATGTACAAGATAACTTTTCAGTGCAAGTGGGTTTTTGTTGTTGTTGTTGTCGTCGTTTTTCGCTTTAAAAAAATCTTTTGTTGATTATAATTTTGAAAATAATCGAGAGATTATTTGAATTATGCAGCCGCCAATGGTTTTGTACTGGCGTCTCACTAAACACGCAAACGATTGTGTGAAACACACGTGCACAGATCAAGAACAGCTTGATAGATGCGTTTGAAAAAACAAATCATTGTTTCAGCCCAAAATGTATTGTATTCAATGGTTTATAAACGATAGCTGAGAGTTGTCATCGCTAGGAAAAGACGGGCGCCATAGCCGAATGGTTAAAGCGTTGGACTTTCGATCTGAGGGTCCCGGGTTCGAATTACGGTGACGGCGCCTGGTGGGTAAAGGGTGGAGATTTTTACGATTTCCCAGGTCAACATATGTGCAGACCTGCTTAGTGCCTGAACCCCCTTCGTGTGTAAGCGCATGCAGAAGATCTAATACGCACGTTAAAGATCCTGTAATCCATGTCAGCGTTCGGTGGGTTATGGAAACAAAAACATACCCAGCATGCACACCTCCGAAAGCGGAGTATGGCGGGGTAAAAACGGTCATGCACGTAAAAGCCCACTCGTGTACATGCAAGTGGACGTGGGAGTTTGCAGCCCACGAATGCAGAAGAAGAAGAAGAAGAAATCGCTAGGAAAAAAAAAACGAAAAAAGAACGAAAACAAAAAGACTGGAAGTGGACGTATAAGAAAGTATCTCCCTTGGTTATGAGAGGGGCACATTACACTGGCTACACACCGCTGTTTGCTGAAAATTCAGCATCATTATTTCACCACGTACCCCAAGCAAAAAAACAAACAAACAAACAAAAAACAACAACAACAACAACAACAACAACAACAACAAAAAACACACCTGTACAAGTTCCGACGTGATCCATAACTTATTGTGAACTATGTATATATAAAAAATATATAAGCTATGTTATACACAGAGCAACAGACAGATGGATCATCACAACACACATCACGGTGAGCAACACCACACACGTCCTCAATGTGGGGAGGAAGGTGTGGGATGGGGGTGGAGGGAAGGGGGGGGGGGTGTCGAGGGGGTCAGGTGGACGGGGGAGGGGGACAGGGGGTGGGGGAGAAGATGCTGTTAGGTGGATGGGTGTGGGGGGTGTGGGGGAGAGTGTGATGAGGGGTGGGGGGGGGGGGGTCGGGTACTGATGTGGCGTTAAATGGCGACACCATTGTGAAAATCGATGGTACCGTTGAGTAGCTGTTGTGGTTCATTTAATTAGGTTCATTCCTCGAAAGGCTATCTCTTTGTCTGTGTCTGTCTCTCTGTCTCTGTCTGTCTCCTCTCTCTCTCTCTCTCTCTCTCTCTCTCTCTCTCTCTCTGTGCCATCTGATGACGGTGTCATACGAAATCTCGCATTGTGCGTATGTGAAGCTTTTATGTTAAGAGAGATGGTATTGTCCTTATTTCTGTAGTTTGACTGTTAACAGTTGAATGTTTATTGTGATGTGATAAGAAACTATAGTGAGAGCTGGACAGTACAAGGTCTTCAGAGAAGAAGCCCCCCCCTCAGTCAAG
>NC_134877.1:60171315-60173815 GCF_041734735.1 Babylonia areolata
AAACTATCTCAACCTTTCTGTTTCCTTTATTTGTAAATTAATTGGTTGAGGTGGATACTTATATAGCGCCTATCCTCGATCGGAAACCAAGCTCTAAGCGCTTTACAAGCACGGGGTCATTTACACAACAGGCTGCCTTCCTGGGTACAGATGACTGACGGCTGTCATTGGGCGTTCATCATTCGTTTCCTGTGTCATTCAGATTTCAGTCACGCACACATACACACTCAGACAAACATATAATATTTAACATTTTACGTCTAAGACCGTTTTAATTATTTACCCCGCCATGTAGGTAGCCATACTCCGTTTTCCTTTTTTTTCTTTTTTTTGAGGGGAGCGGGGGTGGGGGGTGGGGGGGGGGGTATGGGGCGGGGGCGAGGGTGGGTGCATGTTGGGTATGTTCTTGTTTCCACATAACCCACCGAACGCTGACATGGATTACAGTATCTTTAACGTGCGTATTTGATCTTCTACGTGTGTATACACATGAAGGGGGTTCAGGCACTGGGCAGGTCTGCACATAAATGACCTCCAAGAGTATCTTATTGATAACTGATTGTCCTCTACTTAAAATGGTTACTCTCTACTTTATCTAAAAATGACATAGCCTCGTCAGGATTACATACTGAGATATATTCGGTTACATGTTTGTTGTTGTTGTTTCTTTTTTCTTTTTTTTTTCTTTTTTTTTTTTTACACTCATTATGTTTGCTAATTTTGGACTGCTTTGCAGAAAACAGCCGATGACTGGCTTGGAAAATATCGCCAGATATGGAAACTCAAATTGAATCCTCCATGTGATAAATGACGAACGAGACAACAACAACAAATTGAATCCGAGTGAACGGAGAGTTGTTATATTTTTCCATCGTTCAGAAAAAAAATTCCTCGCGATGTTTTCACTTCTTATGGCCAAAGATTAGGAGTTGTTGATTATTTCAAATATTCTGGATTTGATCGATTGGAACTGATACAATTTTAAGGAAAGAAAACTGCCTATGAATGAACACTGAAGACAACATATTCATTGAACGTTTTCAAAGTAAGGTGTTGCCGGTTTTGTTGCATGGTTATGACAATTTGGTGTATGGAAATGTAGATATTTTAGAAATTTTAAAAACTTTCATTTTTCGCCGTCAGACAGAAATAATATGACTCATCTGATGTATGGAAAAACAGGCATCTGTCTTCTCTCTCTCTATGCTGGTGGGTGATAAAATGACAAGGAATTGGACTGGTATTATATCATCCAGCACACAGACATACACAGACACAGACAGACAGACAGACAGACACAAACACACACACGTACTCGCGCGCCCGCCCGCAGACATATATCCACGCGCGCGCACGCACACACACACATACACACACTCGCGCTCCCGCCCGCAGACACACACACACACACACACACACACACACACACACACACACACACACACACACACACACACACACACACCACAACACACACACACACACACAAACACATACACACACACACACACACACACACACACACACACACACACACACACACACACACACACACACACACACACACACACAGAAGAGAGAAAGAGAGACAGATACAGACAGATAGCTACAGACAGATAGAGAGAGAGAGAGAGAGAGAGGACAATAAAGTATTTTGAATTTGAGAAGGGTTGGAGGAGGGTGAGTAGACAGACACTGAGGTAGACAGATATATAGATAAATAGATACAACAGCTGTAAAACATTCGAAACTTTCCCATTCGGATCATATCAACATCGCCTTGGCTACCAACCACCACACCCCTTTCACCACCTCACACCCTCTATCCACCCAGCTGCCCACAGCTCTTCCCCCCCCCCACCCCCCACCCGCCTCTCTCTCTCTCTCTCTCTCTCCCCTACACACTCTTCTCAGACCTCGCAAAAAGAACCCTCAAATTACTTTCCATTAGCGCTATAGTCCTCCATTAAATCTTTGTATGGATCTCTGTGCGTTGCTTGTCTTGTGGGTTCGTCTGTGTGTGTGTGTGTGTGTGTGTGTGTGTGTGTGTGTGTGTGTGTGTGTGTGTGTGTGTGTGTGTGTGTGTGTGTGTGTGTGTGTGTGTGTGTGTGTGTGTGTGTGTACACGTGTGTGTGTGTGTGTGTGTGTGTTTGTATGTCTGTTCTGTATTTCTGTTTTGTGTGTTTTTTTGTTGTGTTTTTTGGTGTGGTTTTTTTTTTTGTTTGCTTTTTTTTCTCACCCTCCGCCTCCTTCTGTCTGTCTCTGCCTGTCTCTCTGTCTCTGTCTGTCTCTGTCTGTCTCTGTCTGTCTCTGCCTGTCTCTCTGCCTCTCTGTCTCTGTCTGTCTCCGTGTATTTACCATCTTTCTCTTTTTCTTCTCTTTTTCTTTTCTTCGGTTATGTGTCTGTATGTCTGTCTGTCTGCCCTTCCGTCCGTCTGTCTGTCTATCTATCTATCTATCTATGTATCTATCTATGTCTGTCTATGTCTGTCTGTCTATC
>NC_134877.1:60183815-60186315 GCF_041734735.1 Babylonia areolata
TTTTTTTTGTATTCTCTAAACTTGGCACTTTGACCTCTTATTCTGACCCAACAACAAGAGGAGTCATTATTATCATTTTTTGTTCAGACCGGAACTTCTTTTGCTAAGCACGGAATTTTTATTTATTTTGCAAACGTTTTGGTGCAGATAGTAAAAAAAGGGAAATTACTCTGTAATTAATGCTAGGGGAGTTAATTTGCTTTAAACTGATCTTTCTCATCTTAAACATTACATTTTGAAATTATACTCAATACATGAAAAGCTTGGATTTTTAAAATTTTTTTTTTTTAAAGTGTATCACAAGTGAGTCTTGAAGGCCTTGCCTCTCTTGTTCTACTTTATTGCAAGCCTCCTCCCTTGGCTTAAACAAAACTTTATTCAGTAAACATGTCACACGTGTACAGACAGACAGCGGAGCAACAACAAGCTAACAGCTTATACCGTGCTCAGGAATGTGGTTAAATACATCTGTTTCGTTTGACGGCTGGTAGACGCTACACAATTGCAATTATATTGAAATACACATTTTTCCAAGTGCATATAAATGACAGTCATTGCAGGACATCCATTGTTTCCCCCCCCCCCCACCCACCTCCCACCCCACCCCCCCCCCCTTTTTTTTTTTTTTTTTTTTTTTTTTTGAGCAGCCGTGGAGAATAATACATCTAAAGAATTTACAATTAATATGAACATCATTTTTAAGATACGTTGTTCACAACAGAAAGCAGATAGAGGTAAGAAAAACAAGAAGTCAATGCATAAGACAAAGAAAAGAGAGAAGAAAAGAAAAAAAAAGAAGAAAAAGATAGACACGGAGACGGAATAACATTACACAAAATCATACTTGATTAGACCGACTAGACAGGAAGTATGGAAAGATTACATGTTCAGTATAGAGGATATAGTGAGTCATACCTACACACTTAGAACAGTGCATATGAATTTGTGTACAGTTTCAAATATCAGCATATTTATGTTAAGTTGAAAATTGGAATTGCCATTCAGGAGAGTATATATCTGAATATATTCTTGGGGAAGCTTCAAGACAGTATTTCTACGAGCCACGCTAAAACGCGGTCACGATAGCAAATAGTGCTCAGCTGTTTCTTTACCATTGCCACAATCGCAGAATGGATCATCCACTAAGTGGCGATGAAACCTGTCATTTCTAAGATCACTTATCTGAAGACGGAGTCGACAATGAATTATTTGTTCCTTACGTTCACCAAAATAATTATAGCCTCCCCCCCCCCCTTCTTCCATGGTTTGTCAGCTGCCCAGTTCTGTTTGGATCATGATCTAATTGATTAAGAGATTATTAATGACGGACGCCGCAACTGCCGAGTGGTTAATTGTAGCGCTGGACTTTCAGTCTGGGAGAGGAGGGGGGGGGGGGGGGGTGTTGGGGGGGCGGAGGGTATTTTTCCACTCTCATGCGAAGAAAAATGCTCTTCATATACACACGCACATACAAAAAAAAAAACAAAAAAAAAGGGGGGGGGGGGGGCAGTGAATAAACAAGAGAATATCAAGGATTTTTTTTTTTGTGTGTTTTTGTTGTTGTTTTTCTTGTTTTGTTTAGTTTTGTCTTGCACCTTCTTTTCATTGTCAAATATTGTGTGTATTTTCGCCATTGCGTTTGTGTATTGCTTGTTACATATGAACGAGCACGATATAAGCTCATGCTTGTTGTTGCTCAAGTCTTCTTAATTGAACACTGTATTGCACCTTGTTTCTTGATATTAATTTTTTTTTTTTTTAAATATCAAGGAAAACATATATGAAAGACGAGAAGAAGAATAGGAGGTAATTTACATAGATAGATGGAAAGAGAGATAGACAAGCAGACAGACAAATAGGCAGGCAGAGAGAGCGAAGAGAGAGAGAGAGAGAGGGATGGAGAGAGAGAAAGAGAGTGAGAACGAGGATTGTTCCCATATTTGTTCATTGAAGTTCATATACGGTACATGTGCGTTTACTCAAAGAATAATAATAATAATAATAATAATAATAATAATGGATACTTATATAGCACACTGTCCAGAAATCTGCTCTAGGTGCTTTACAAAAACGCTTTTGTTAACATAAAACATCATATCTATGTTACATACACACACCAAAATGTGACTACACACACACACACACACACACACACACACACACACACATACACACACACACACACACACACACACACACACACACACGCACGCACACACACACACACACACACACACACACACACACACACACACGCTGCATACATACATTTTAACATACATGTGTATCTAACACATACGCACACATAGGCAGGCACGAACTTACATAAACACACGCACACGCACCCACAATACACATTCATATACATGCATGTAGTTATGTATACATACATATGTATACACACATAGTCAAGCACAGCTAACGCAAAGGAAGTGGACCTGCCACAATTGAACTTATTGCTGAGGGAAAAGGTGAGTTTTGAGACGAGATTTAAAAGATG
>NC_134877.1:60193815-60203815 GCF_041734735.1 Babylonia areolata
GCCTATACATAGACCTTCCATCCCTTTCCAATGACAATTCAGTTATAATCTATGCAGACTCCTCGCGTGCGTGCGTGTGTATGTGTGTGTGTGTGTGTGTGTGTGTGTGTGTGTGTGTGTGTGTGTGTGTGTGGGTGTGTGTGACTAAGAAATGTAATAGGCGGAGTCTTTGAATGCTTTGCGTGCGTGTGTGTGTGGGGGGGGGGGGTGGGGGGTGGGAGTGGATGTGGATGTGTGTGTGTTATGTTTATCATAAAGCTCTTTGAGCTCCCTTTCAGGGAGGAAAGCGCTCAACAAGTATCCCGGCATTATTATTATTATTATTAAGTGCATGCTCTCTCTCTCTCTCTCTCTCTCTCTCTCTCTCTCTCTCTCTCTAGTCTCTCTCTCTCTCTCTCTCTCTCTATATATATATATACATATATATATATGTATATATATATATATATGTATATATATATATATATATATATATATATAATTATATCTCTGAGAAAGGCTATGTATGGCCATATGATTATACAAAATATGAGAGTAAATAAAATAGAAGAAAATGAATAAGCCAAATAGACAATTGAATGAATAAAACAGATTAATGATACGGAACGGTACATGAAGATAAACAAATCGGTGGGTGGGGTGGGGTGGGGAGGGGGGAGACAGAGATATAAAGTCAGAAAAGAAACAATTAAAATACTACAGACCAATGGTCCGCGTTAGCCAAACGCACACACACACACACACACACACACACACACACACACACACACACACACACACACACACACACACACACACACACACACACACACACACACACACACGCCTCGCGCAAGCACGCGCACACGCTTTAATGTGCCCTTTTTGACAAACACACACGCTCGCATGCACTCGTTGTGTAAACTAACCGCAAAACGTGAACCCTTGATAAATACCTCTCCTGACCCCATTACAATCAGTTATAAACGGTGCATCGCTGTAGGTCTGACTCCCTCCCTCCCTCCCCACCCTACAAACCACATCCCCATCACCCCTCCTTCCCCCCTCTCTCTCTCACACACACACACATTAAAAAAACACGAGTATCGTCTGTCAAAAAACGCACGCGACCGGCGCGGCGAGTCGGCGCGTGATTGAAGCGACGCGTGCAATGGCAAGCGGCGAAGCGTCGTTATTTTTCTGTGTGCGTGTGTGTGGGGACGGAGGTCTGCTTGTTTCGGAGAGAGGTACGATCGTATGGGAGACGTTGTAAAAGCGGTATTCATGACAGAAGTCCGTCATTGTAGGGCCAAATGGGCGTGAGTGTCGAGAGGATGTGTGTGTGTGTGTGTGTGTGTGTGTGTGTGTGTGTGTGTGCGTGCGCGCGCGCGCGTGTGTGTGTGTGTGTGTATGTCCGTGCTCGCGCTAGTTCGTATGTGTATGTGCGTGTGTGACGGGAGAGAGAATGAGAGTGAGTGAGAGAGAGAGAGAGCATGCATGTATTATATATATATATATATATATATATGTTTTTATGTGTGCTTTTGTTGTTGTTGTTGTTTTGTGTGTCTGTGTGCGTGCGTGTGTGCGCGCGCGTGTATGTCTGTATGTATGTGTGTGTGTGTGTCTATGTATGTGTACGCGCGCGCGTGAGTCGAGACCGTGCGAACGCATAACGTACGTAGAAATTTATGAGCTTGAGTTCGCGCGTGTGTGGGTGTTGAACGTATTTTGTGTGCAGGTGCATGTGCGTGCACATTCGGGAAGATGACACGTGCGCGAACGTGTGTGATAAAACTCAATCCGGTGCGACTCCAGAAAACATCATTTATAATCATGATAATAACAACAACAACACAAGAAAATAAAATGAAATAATAATGATAACAACAACACAAGAAAAAAAAAGAAAGAAAGAAGAAACTGCTGCTAGTACTACCACTACTACTACTACCAGATAAATAAATTAAAAAGCCCCGTCACAACTATTTCTTTGTTTCTCTGTCTCTGCGTTTCGTTTTGTTTATTTATTCATTATTTGTTCATCTGTGATGATGATATTAGACTATTATTATTATTATTATTATTATTATTATTATTATTATTATTATTATCATTTATTATTATTATTATTATTATTATTATTATTATTATTATCATTTATTATTATTATTGTTATTATTATTATTATTATTATTATTATTATTATCATTATTATTATTTCCATCACCGTGATCAATATTTGTATTATTTTAAACTTAGAAATCACCATTTCTGAAAATTAATGTCAGGGGAAGAATTATTCAACTGAAAAGGGGGGGGGGGCGGTTGAGGTGGACGGGGAGAGGGAACTGAAGAAGGAAGAGAAAGAGAGAATAGAATGTGGAAAAGATAGAGTACAGAATGTAAAATGGAGAGGGTGAGTGCCAGTGATTGGAGAAAGAAAAAAAAAACAGCATAATATTGGACGGGCGTGTGTGAGAGGGTGGATTTGGACAGAAAATTAATCAGCAATCAAATATTGTATGCAACACTTCTATAGATTATTATTTGAAAATAGGATGACGTGGGGACTTACAATAACCAACCAACTGGACTATTCAACACATAACTAGCTAACTTTAATTACAGACATTTGGAAATACGTAACTTTTTTTTTCCAAAAACAGTTAACATTTGAAACTGGTAACATGTGTTCAATAATTTCTGGAGGCTAAAAAGGTCATAGTTGAAACTTTGTTTTCCAACACAAAAAATAAATATGTATCTATTTGAAAAAAAAAAAAAAAAAATGAAGGTACCTCTGAAAATCGAAGAAAAATTATCCAGAGCACAAAACAAAGTGTAGGAACCCCGGTTGAAGTGTCCTATGGATTCCAAGGGATGGTCGCCGGTACAATGGTTTTCCCCAGAGACACAGCACGACGCATTAGATGAATACTTACAAGTAAGCTTCCACCGAGGTCACCGCGCAAACTGGAGATATTGATCCTGAAATCCAGAGATAAGCTAACACACCGATGCCACTGTATACAACTAAACAATATAAACACAGAAAAAAAAAAGTTGTAGAGCTGTTGATTCCTGTTCCGGCCACTCTCTGTCTCTGCCTCTCTCCCCCTTTTTCTGTCTCTTTAACTCACTCAGTACGGCCAGTCCTCTCTTCTCCTCTACACAGACCCCTCGGATGTCCAGTGGGTGTCTGAATGACCCAGCCTTTAGCTTCCGTCGTCAGAATTGTGGTATTCTTTGTCAACATTCACCTCTTCAGTATAAGAGCCTTCCGCTTGCAATATTTTGATGATGGTAATTGGGATGAAACGCTGTTAACGTCGCCTCTTTCGCCGTTCGTATGGAGAGAGTTAAAAGCTTTAGAAAGCTTCTTGCATTCCTTTCTGATACTTTTTTTTTTTTTTTTTTTTTTTTTAAAGGGAAGAAGTAGAAAAGCTGGGGGAGACGTGTGTATATGGTCGGACTTTCTAGTCTCAACAGAGTTTCCGTTGTGAATTTCCGGGCTGCTCGTCCCCTTGCGAAGAGCGCGTCATACATGATATTGTACAGGTTCTTTTGTGTCGCCACAGGACAGCGCCACATTTCCTTGCTTGAGGTTCTTTTTAGTCTTTTTTTTTTTTCGCCTGGACAATACATATTTGTGTGTCTTTTTTTATGCCGAAATTTGCCAGGAAAATGTTTGTTGTTGTTGTTGTTTTGCAGTGAGTTCGCTTACGTGCTTCAAGTAAAGTACTTCACGTCGGACACTGAATTGTGTTTAAATATTTATTTTTATTTTTTTTATTTTTTTTAACTACATCCAGTCTCCACAGGGGTGAGCAGCCCCAAGTTTCACGCAGAGAAATAATTTTGCTGTTGCTGAAATAAAATACAGTGAAATACATCGCAACGCAACGCAACGTGACGGAACACAGTGCAATACAATGCAATACGATACCGATATCAACATCCAAATAACCACTCAAGGTCAATACGATACGATACGATACGATACGATGCGATGCGATACGATACGATACGATACGATGCGATGCGATGCGATGCGATGCGATGCGATACGATACGATACGATACGATACGATGGGATGCGATACGATACGATACGATGCGATGCGATGCGATGCGATGCGGTACGATACGATACGATACGATACGATACGATACGATACGATACGATACGATACGATACGATACGATACGATACGATACGATGGGATGCGATGCGATGCGATGCGATGCGATGCGATATGATATGATATGATATGATATGATATGATATGATATGATATGATATGATATGATGCGATGCGATATGATACGATACCATACGATACCATACGATACGATACGATACGATACGATACGAAACGATGCGATGTGATGCGATGCGATGAGAGAGAGAGAGAGAGAGAGAGAGAGAGAGAGAGAGAGAGAGAGAGAGAGAGAGTAGCCGTTATCTTCCTCATCCATCACCCCATCGCCCTCTAACACCCGCATACTCGGGGTGTGCCCTATCTTCCGGTGCTTTCACCCCCCCCCCCCCCTACCCCCCCCCCCCCCCCCCCCCCCTCGCCTTCGTCCCTCTACTCCCGCACTTCCCTACCCCTTCTGTACGCTCTGATTCCACGAGAACAGGAACTGGAATTGGAATTTAATCATTAGTCATTCGGATGAGACGATAAACCGAGGTCCCGTGTGCAGCATGCACTTAGCGCACGTAAAAGAACTTACGGCAACAAAACGGTTGTTCCTAGCAAAATTATGTAGAAAAAATCCACTTCGATAGGAAAAACAAATAAAACTGCACGCAGGAAAAAAAAAGAAAAAAAAAAGGGGGTGGCGCTGTAGTGTAGCGACGCGCTCTCCCTGGGGACAGCAGCCCGAATTTCACACAGAAAAATCTGTTGTGACAAAAAGAGAAAGAAACAGAAATTGAGGCCAAAGCCCCATATGAAGGGGTATGAACATAACAACTTTTTTTTTCTTTTCTTCTGTTCAAACGGACCAGGATTTGCAAACACCCCCACCCCCCCGCCCCCACCCCCCCTCACACTAGATCTTGAGTTGTGGCCTGGGTGCTAGTCTTTCGAATGAGATGATAAACCCGGAGGTCACTTTTGCCAGCATGCACTTAGCGCAAGTAGACACATTAAAAAAAACAAAAACAAACCACGGCAACAAAAGGTTGTTCTTGGCAAACACGAAAAGAAAAATCCAATTTGATAGTGAAACAAATTGATACACTTGCAGGCAGAAAAAAAGGGAAAAAACTGGGTGACGTTGCGTTGCACTCTCTCTCTCAATATATATATATATATATATACCCCTCTCTCTCAATATATATATATATATATATATATATAGAGAGAGAGAGAGAGAGAGAGAGAGAGAGAGAGAGAAATATAGATAGTTAGATAGATAGATTCACTTATTCATTCTTTTTGTTGTTATTGGTTTACTGCGCTTCCATCGGGTGGTGTCGAGATAGCGTCACAATAAATATATCTTCAGAACAGTGTTCTTTATTTCTTTATTTCTCTAACGAAATATCATGGACAGCACACGTTGAGTATAGCGTCATTTAAAAGAATTTGTTTTTTTCCTGTCTGTACATTGCGTTTTAAACGTTCAAAACCTTTTTCTTTCCTTGATTTAACGTCTTTTCACTTTGAGTGATATCAGACGTTCAAAACTATGCACTGTGTTTGTGTGTTATGTGTACGTGCATGTACGCGCTGTTAAGTTTTGTGTATAATATATATTTATACTCTCTTGCTCCTCCTTTTTAAATCTTATTTTATTCTATTTTATTTCATTTTATCTTGTATTTTATTTTATTTTATTTCATTTAAAATCGGAACCCATGACCGCAGGTAATGTTCGATGGGCAGGAGACAACCACTCCAGGAAAATGGGGGGAAGAGTGTGTGTGTGTGTGTGTGTGTGTGTGTGTGTGTGTGTGTGTGTGTGTGTGTGTGTGTGAAGGGAGGGCACGTGGTGACGGAGAGTGTGGGGGTGGGGGGGGAGGGGGGGGCGGGGAGAAGGTTGGGGTTCAACTACTGACACCACCAACCAGAACGACACCACGTTAAGATGGATAGCGAACATGACATTATTATTATTATTATTTTCTTGTTGTTGTTGTTGTTCTTGCTGACTGTCTCTGTGTGATTCGAAGTAAGATGGATAGCGAACATGACATTCCTCTGCTGTTCTGATGGTCGAAGTCGAAAATGACGGACTATTGTACAGTACATAGTACATACTCAGGAAGACAGAGACAAAGACAAGATACTCACACACACACACACACACACACACACACACACACACACACACACACACACACAGAGTGAAAGTCACGGCAGACAGAGAGTCAGTATTCAACTATCCACCCACAACAAGTCAACACACACACACACACACACACACACACACACACACACACACAGTGAAAGTCACGGCAGACAGAGAGTTAGTATTCAACTATCCACCCACAACAAGTCAACACACACATACACACACACACACACACACACACACACACACACACACACCACAAAAACCCCAGAAAGAAAGAAAAGGAAAAGGGAGGTAAACAGTCCCAGTCACGGTACAATGCGTCTTTTTTTCTTTTTCTTTTTCTTTTTTTTTTCGACCCGCGCGCAAAGTAATCGCCTCTTTGTCACATGCGCGTGACAGACGCGTGCGCGGCCGCGCGCTTGCTTTTCTTGCTGCTTTGTGCATGCGCAGTTCGCTGGCGCAGTCGTCCTTCTTTCCCCCCCCCTCGCCCCCCCCCCCCACACCCACCTCCCGCTCTGCATGCTCCACTCCTCCCTCCTACCATCCCTTCCCCCACCCCCCACCCCCCCACCACCACCCTACCTTCCTCCCCCCGCCCGCCCCCTCGTTCGCATTCATAACTCATAGCGTTACCCCGCCAATTGCGCGCGCACACGACGCAACAAAAACCGATGCGCGCGCCCACGCTTTGCGAGACGGCGTTGACGACCACATTATAACGGGACTTTCGTTCGTTTTCTTTCTTTCTTTTTTTTTTTTCCCCCACACTAAAGACAAGGCAGGGTTTTTTCTGTTGTTTTTTTTTGATTTTTTTTTGAGGCCCTGTTAGGGATTTGAAAAAAAAAGAACATTTAATTTATTGACTGGGTTTGTTGTTGAAGCTCTTGTTGTTGTTGTTGTTCTTTTTTCGATTTACCGAGCGATTTCTTTGTTATATATTCTCACCTATTATATGTTTATTTATCTGTTTATTTGTCAATTATTTCATACATATATTTAGTTAGTTGATTAATTATTCATTCATTTAGTTGTTGTTTTTTGTTGGAGGGTGTTGCGGTGTTGTTAATTGTCTATATGGCGATGTATATTTTGTGCTATCTGTGTGTGTGTGTGTGTGTGTGTGTGTGTGTGTGTGTGTGTGTGTGTTTAGAGTCGAATCTCATTAGTTTCCAGCAATCTCTTCAGCATGTCAGGATGTGGTTTGCACAAGTTTTGCCCCTGGCTATTGATGTTGTCCGAAAGCGCTGGTTTGATAGGGGCGGTAATTTGATTCGATTGTCCCCCATTTTTAGGTGTGCTTTCTTTTGTTTGTTGTGGTGGTGGTGGTGGTGGTGGTGGTGGTAGTTCTGATTCAACCTGTTGGAAAACCGCCGGGGCTGGAAACAGAAAAAAAATGGTAATGAGATGTTTATTTGAATTGTAAATCATGAGGTTTCTTTCTCTTTGTGTTCTCCCCTTCACCCCCCTCCCCCCTCCCCCATTGCCCCCCGGCCCCCCAATAGAATTTTTTTTCTTGTCCCTTTTCCTTTATTTCTGTTCTCTTTTTCTCCTATATCATTTCTTTAATATTTTTGCTCTGTGTTTCTTTCTTCGTGTCCGTCTGTTTTTCCCCCCTCCTTTCTTTCAAGTCATTCATCTGTTTAATATGACTAAAAAAAAACGACACCAGTAAACAAACAGACATACACACACACAAAAAAAAAATTCTTGTTTTCTTCTGGTTAATTCAAAAGGCTTTCTACGCCCACCCCCCACCCCTCTTCCCCCCGGGCAGCCCCCCCCCCTCCCCCACTCCTCCTCCCTCCCCGCCCCCCTCCGCACCCCCGCCCGCCAGTCCTCAAAACCCCTTATTCAACACATACCACTATTTTTAGATAGACAGTTCAGGAAAAAAAGAGACTGAACAGCAAAAGTAAAAGTGAATAAATATTCACACACACACTTCAGAAAATACCTTCCAAACTGTTTGTTGGACTTTGGGCGCACTGATGTCAGTGGTCAAAGTAAACATCTTTGTTGTTGTTGTTGTTGTTTGTTTGTTTGTTTTATGGTGGTGTTCGGTGGGGGATCAACTTCGTCATGGTTTTTTTCTTTTTTTTTCCTTCTTAATAGCAGAAAAAAAGATCCAAAACAACATTCGTGTTCAACGCCAGTTTCAGTTTCAAGAATGCGTCAAAGCGAGCAGACTGACCCGCATACGCAACATCACGACTGCTTATAAAAAAGAAGCACACACACACACACACACACACCACACACACACACACACTCACGCACACACACACACACACACACATGAACGCCCTACGCATAAACCGTACATGGCGGTCAAGCTTTGAGAGCCTATCATAGGTAAACATGTATTAAAAAGAAAAAAAACAACTAAAATGAATTAAAATAAACAATCATGTAATCACGTTAACGTCAGTCTAGACGACGACCACGCTGTCGTGTATCTCTCTATATACGCAGCGGACAAAAATCAGCAACTGATGATGACAGCCGAAGACTACGCGATGGTGTGTGTGTTGCCTCTTGTCCAATAAAAGAACCCCCGATACTAGAGTGCCTGTCAGTGACCCTTTGCCGATCACCTGCAGCAGAACAGAGAACAGCCCCGCTATGAAAACACAGGGTCATTGTCATCTGTTGAGGTTGTCATAACCCTGAGACTCACACACACGCGCACAACACAACAACAACAACAACAAAAAACAACAACAGACAACAACCTTTTACGGCGTCGGACATGACAGCGAAGGTAAAACAAACGAACACCTCTCCGCGGCCAAGGAAATCAACAAAACAACAAACAACTCAAGAAACAACATAGCAACAAACAAACAAACGCAGTCTCAACAACCTACGACAAAATAACATACACTAAAAACAAGCCGAGAGAGAGAGAAAGACAGAGCCAGAGAGCCAGAGACAGAGGTGTCTAACTTAGCCGTTTGTGTGTGGGTAAAGGGGGCGAGGTGGAGAGGGAGTGGGAGGGGGGCGGAAGGTGTTAATCTGCTCGGGACGAGCGAGAGGGGGAAGGGCCAGGCCGGAGCAAGCAGTCGTGTGCTCCTAATGCCCCCCCTCCTCTCCCTCCCTTCCTTTCACTGCCGAAGCCTCCCCCCGTCCACGCATGCGCCGCCACCAGCCCCGCTGGAGTGGATTGGCGTGGCAAGGGGAGGGAAATTCAAACGGCAAGGTCTCTGAACATGTGGAGAGAGGGGGTGTGTCTCCTCCGTGTGAGAGTCTCTCTCTCTCTCTTTCTCTTCCCGTGCTGATTTAGTTTTGTAGAGTTAGGTTTAAGGTTAAGGCCCCGACACAGGGTAAGGGTTCTGTGATAGGTACGTGTAGGGGAGTGTCGTCTTTGTCGTGAGGTCAAAAGGGGACGACATAGGCCCAGTGCCACGCCCCCTCTCAGTTTTCCACGTGTGCACACAAGTCAGCAAAGCGAAGAAGACTGGTCGACCTGGGGCAATGTCCTCCTCAGTCGAAAAGCGTCATCTCTCCCACCGCCCTCCCCAACCCCTTGGACCTGTCTTCTCTCCCCCTCCTTCCTCCTCCTCTCCCCGGGGGAGCCAAGGGGTGGTAGTAAGGAGGGAGGGAGGAACTAACGGTACCTGACGCAAGTTAGTGGTTGCGAGGGAGGGCACAATGACTAACTACTACACGACTGCTGCTGTTCTTCTTCGTCTTCTTCTTCCTCCTC
>NC_134877.1:60208815-60211315 GCF_041734735.1 Babylonia areolata
TGGTGAGTGATGGTTGTGGTGGTGGTGGTTGTGGTGGTATGTGATGGTGGCGGTGGTTGTGGTGGTGGGTGATGGTGGTGGTGGTGGGTGATGGTGGTGGTCGGTGATGGTGGTGAGTGATGGTTGTGGTGGTGGTGGAGGTGGGTGATGGTGGTGGTGGTGGTAGTGGTGGTGGCGGTTTGGTGATTATGGTTATGGTGGGTGATGATGGTGGTGGTGGTGGTGGGTGATGGTTGTCGGTGATGGTGGTGGTGGTGTGTGATGATGATGGTGTCTGATAGTGGTGGTGGGTGATGGTGGTGTTGGCAGTGGTGGGTGATGGTGGTGGTGGTGGTGGGTGATGGTTGTGGTGGTGGTGGTTGTGATGGTATGTGATGGTGGCGGTGGTTGTGGTGGTGGGTGATGGTGGTGGTGGATGATGGTGGTGGTGGGTGATGGTGGTGGAGGTGGGTGATGGTGGTTGTGGCTGATGGTGGTGGTGGGTGATGGTGGTGGAGGTGGGTGATGGTGGTTGTGGCTGATGGTGGTGGTGGGTGATGGTGGTGGAGGTGGGTGATGGTGGTTGTGGCTGATGGTGGTGGTGGGTGATGGTGGTGGTGGGTAATGGTGGTGGAGGTGGGTGACGGTGATGGTGGTAGTGGTAGTGGTGGGTGATGGTGGTGGGCGATGGTGGTGGTGGTGCTGGTGGGTGATGGTTGTGGTGGTGGGTGATGGTGGTGGTGGTGGTGGTGGTGGTGGTTGTGGTGGTGGCTGATGGTGGTGGTGGTGGATGATGGTGGTGGTGGTGGGTGATGTCGGTGGAGGTGGGTGATGGTGGTGGGTGATGGTTGTGGTGGTGGGTGATGGTGGTGGTGGTGGGTGATGGTGGTGGGTGATGGTGTTGGTGGTGATTTGGTGACGGTGGTGGTTGGTGATGGTGGTGGTGGTGGAGGTGGGTCATAGTGGTGGTGGTTTGGTGATGATGGTGGTGGTGGGTGACGGTGGTGGTTGGTGATGGTGGTGGTGGTGGTGGTGATTTGGTGACGATGGTGGTGGTGTGTGATGGTGGTGGTGGTGGGTGATTGTGGTGGTGGTGGTAGTGGTGGGTGACGGTGGTGGTGGTGGTAGTGGTGGGTGACGGTGGTGGTGTGTGATGGTGGTGGTGGTGGTAGTGGGTGACGGTGGTGGGTGATGGTTTTGGTGGTGGTGGTGGGTGATGGTGGTGGGTGATGATGGTGGTGGGTGATGGTGGAGGTGGGTGATGATGGAGGTGGGTGACGGTGGTGGTGGTGGTGGGTGATGGTGGTGGATGATGGTGGTGGTGGTGGTGGTGGTGGGTGATGATGGTGTTGGTGGGTGATGGTGGTGGATGATGGTGGTGATGGTGGGTGATTGTGGTGGATGATGGTGGTGGGTGATGTTGGTGGGTGATGGTGGTGGTGGGTGATGATGGTGGGTGATGGTGATGATGGTGGGTGATGGTGGTGGGTGATGGTGGTGGTGGTGGTGGGTGATGGTGGTGATGGTGGTGGGTGATGGTGGTGATGGTGGGTGATGGTGGTGGGTGATGGTGGTGATGGCGGGTGATGGTGGTGGGTGATGGTGGTGGTGGTGGTGGGTGATGGTGGTGGGTGATGGTGGTGGGTGATGGTGGTGATGGTGGGTGATGGTGGTGGTGGTGGTGGGTGATGGTGGTGATGGTGGTGGGTGATGGTGGTGATGGTGGTGGGTGATGGTGGTGATGGTGGGTGATGGTGGTGGGTGATGGTGGTGATGGTGGGTGATGGTGATGATGGTGGGTGATGGTGGTGGGTGATGGTGATGATGGTGGGTGATGGTGGTGGGTGATGGTGGTGGTGGTGGGTGGTGGTGGTGATGGTGATGGGTGATGGTGGTGATGGGTGATGGTACCCATGGACCTACCTGTCTACCCTCCAGCCTACCTACCAACATACGTTCTCACTTTCCGTCAAACGAATCCGCCTTCCTGCCTTGCTTTCTACCTCCTTGCCTTTGCATACCTATCTACCTCTCTCCCACCTATCTTTTCATCTGTCTGCTTACTTGTCTACCGACCTACCGACCCACCCAACCCACCTATTCACCTAAATACTTACCTTCCTTACTACCTACATGCCTGCCGAAGTGCTGGCCCACGCAAACACTTCCATCTGCCTACCTTTCCTACTTCCCTGCCTGCATACCTACATGCATAATTACCTACCAGCCAGTCTATCTACTTACATACTTGCCTTCATATCTACCTAACAGCCTACATACCCGGTTACTTTGCTACCTGCCTACTTATGTATGTGCCTTCATACTTTTCCTATATGCGTACCCACCTTCATATCCACCAACCTACTTGCCTACCTACCTACCTATCTGTCTACATACTTACCTCTCTATCTGCCCACCCACCTGCCTACCTACCTAATTATCTTCTTACCTGCCTACACCCCTACCTACCCACTCAGTTACCTAGCCACCTACCTGCTGACCAGCTTTCTTCTTCTTCATC
>NC_134877.1:60223815-60233815 GCF_041734735.1 Babylonia areolata
CTGCCGGCGGCTGCCGATAGAGACAGATGGAGAAGGGAGGTTGCGTCTGCGGTCCTCAGGCTTCCCCCAACGACTACTTTAGTTATGGGCCTGAGGTGAGGTGAGGTGAGGTGAACGCGTGCGTTGTGAAAGCGCTTTGAGTTGTATCCGCACTAGACCCAGGAGCTGTTTGGATAGATTTATTTCTTCTTCTATGTGAAACGAGCATCTCAATTTCTACAATGACTTTGAAAATTTTTCCACTTTGAAATAAATACTAAGAGGGTGAAAAGTAGTAAGCCCTTTCATGTTGGAAACTGACAATGCCGTTCTCACAATGGTGACAACACAACAACAACAACATCAACAATAACGAGTAGAAGAAGAAGAAGAAGAAGAAGAAGAAGAAATCTATCCAAACAGCCCCTGGTCTTGTGCGGATACAATTCAAAGCGCTTTTTTTTCCAACAAATTCTTGGCAGATGTATGAATATGATCACGATACACATCATTGATTCGATGTTACTTCTGTCTGCCTATTTTTACAGTGTCTGTGTTCATCTTCGTCTCTCTGTCTGTCAGTCTGCCGTCCAGTCCCTTCACCATCTCCCGCCCGCCCCCCCTCCCCCCTCCCCACCACCACCCCTCTCTCTCTCTCTCACTCTCTCTTGAACCCCAGTGTCTATATCCACAAGGAAGCGCCGTGGCAGGTTTAATTCTGGATATTGGACTTCTCATTTTTTTTTTTTAATTATTATTTTTTTATTATTTTTTTTAAATCATTTTATTAGTATTACTATTATTATTACTACTACCTTTTTCTATATTATAATTATTATTCATTTATTTATTTATTTATGTAAGCTTATCTATTATTTATTCCCCTGTTTTTTTGTGTGTTTTTTTTTTGTTTTGTTTTTTTTGTTTGTTTTTTTCTCAAGGCCTGACTAAGCGCGTTGGGTTACGCTGCTGGTCAGGCATCTGCTTGGCAGATGTGGTGTAGCGTATATGGTTTGTCCGAACGCAGTGACGCCTCCTTGAGCAACTGAAACTGAAACTGAAACTGACTTCTCATCCTGTCGAGGCCCAGTTTGGGTCTGGGTGATGTAGACGTCTGGGAAATGCACGTTACTACCGATTTTTCCTCACCCTGCTCCAGGTGTGAATGAGGGTGTACCTGACTTCGGTTGTATTGGGGAAGGTTAATTAAAACGGCGGAAGGAGAGGATTATTAGGCCCTGCGTTCTTCCTATGTCGAGCTTCTCAGGACACAGTGGAGAATTATTTGTATTTGTATTTCTTTTTATCACAACAGATTTCTCTGTGTGAAATTCGGGCTGCTCTCCCCAGGGAGAGCGCGTCGCTATACTACAGCGCCACCCTTTTTTTTTTTTTTTTTTTTGTATTTTTTTTCCTGCGTGTAGTTTTATTTGTTTTTCCTATCGAAGTGAATTTTTCTACAGAATTTTGCCAGGAACAACCCTTTTGTTGCCGTGGGTTCTTTTACGTGCGCTAAGTGCATGCTGCACACGGGACCTCGGTTTATCGTCTCATCCGAATGACTAGCGTCCAGACCACCACTCAAGGTCTAGTGGAGGGGGAAAAGATATCGGCGGCTGAGCCGTGATTCGAACCAGCGCGCTCAGATTCTCTCGCTTCCTAGGCGGACGCGTTACCTCTAGGCCATCACTCCACTTATGAAATCAACTGTCCCCGATCGATGTCCGTATAACAAGGCGATGGGACCTGGCATTTGTCTGTGTGTCGGGTGATTGAATCTCATTGCTTTTGTCGGTCTTCCCGAGTGTATCTCGAACTGTCTGATTCTATGTCTGTTGTGGCGATGAATCATTTTGGCTTTTATGTCGGCAAAACTGATGTTCATGATGTTCATGTGTTTGCACCCCTTCATGAGGGGCAATGGTTTATACTTGAATAGATTATTCATATTCGTATCTTCTTCTTCTTCTTCTTCTCCCTCTCTCTTCCCCCTCATTCCCTCTCTGTCTCCTTCTACCTCACCCCCGCCTTTCTCCTGTCTCTCTTCTCTCTCTCTCTCTCTCTTCTTTCTTTCTCTCTTTTTACTCTTTTTACCCCCCCCCCCCCCCCACCGCCCCCGCTCTCTCTCAATTTTGTCATCGGCGTCAGGGGAAAGCAGAACCATAAAAACAAACAAACAAACAAACAACAAAAAACCCAAAAAAAACTGGCTGTATATTTACATGAAACATTAAGGATGCTTGTGACCTTGACTGCTGTTGGAATTGTGTCCTGTGGGTTCCATCGAAATTGGACGCGAAATAGAATTGATCAGACAGGTAACTGTTGTTCCGGTCCTATAATGGGTTCTTGTTTAGTTTGAACATTAACGATGTTAGCTGCTGTTGTTGTTTCAACAATGTTATTTCCTAGGTCTCGTGCCCTCCTCCCCTCACCCCTACTCACATACACACACGTACGCGCGCGCGCGCGCGCGCGCGCACACACACACACACACACACACACACACACACACACACACACACACACACACACACACACACACACGAGTGCACGCACACACACACACACACACACACACACACACACACACGTGCACGCACGCACGCACACATATTATGCTCATACATAGGCGCGCGTTCAAACATATGTACACACACACACACACACACACACACACACACACACACACACACACACACACACACACACACACACACACACACACACACACACACACACACAAAACCCACTACCAACAACAAAAAACAAACAAACAACACACACACACACGCGTGCGCACGCACGCACACACACACACAAGCGCACTCACGAACGCGTCCACGCACGCACATGCACACCCCAGTCAGTCTACATGTCTTTCTCTCTTTCCAAATTTTGTTGACATGTTCATACCTCCTTCCTCCACCCTCAGCCTTTCAACCCTTTGACGTAACATATTTACTCATCACTGTTCGTGAAACTCAGATGGAACACGTCGATCAAGTATTGAGGACCCCTTTATAAAAGATGAGCTAACTTCGGTGTCCTGCATAGGGTCAGTATCTACCCTTCAGATAGAAGTGGCCCTCCAAATCTGCAGGATTGTGCAGGCAGACTCCATCTTTCACTCTATCAATGACCACCTGTGTGAAGCGGAGCGAAAGTGGGATTGTGAAAACTTGGCAAACATCAGCCGTTTCATGGCTCAAGAGAGGCAGAAAGAAAAAAAGAGAGAGAGAGAAAGAGAGAGAGAGACAGACAGACAGACAGAGATGATATACTTCCGGCTGACGACGCTGTGTGAACTACTGAGACCATCTTTGATTGGTTGGCAGAGAGATGTTTCCGGTCGGCGAGTTCGTAAACCCCAGCCATCTTGATTGCGTGCGGGAAGATATGACGCAGCTCCGCTCGTAAAAAAAAGAAAAAAAAAAAAAAAAAAAAGAAGCAGTAAGCAAGCAAGCCTCCAGTGAACGTAGATGATGCAGGATACGGATGCTTGAACTGTCTGGGGGAAGGCTGTAACTGGTGTGTACTTTATGATGATAATAACTGGGGTTATTTCCTCAAACCTGGCTTCCTAGTTGATGTTGAGCAGGTCTTCATAAATTATGCGATACAATGGACACATAACTGGTTCGTTTTCATTCGCTTAGTTAATCACGAGTGGAAGGTCGCTATTATGAAAACAAACAAACAAAAAAATAGGTTGAAAGATACTATGGCAGTGCATGCATATAGTGGAGTGTAAAAGGGCGCTTTCGGGGATTCTGTTGGTGAGAGAAGTGTTACAGCCGCTGATGCCGTGTAACACGCAGTCTAGCCGTACACAAGTGACGTCACCATGGATGTTATAACTGTCGTGATGCGTCCAGTCAGTACAAAGACAGGGTCACCCGGAGAAGTTGTGTTGAAGGAAAGAAACGGAAGGAAAACGACAGACTAATGATGATGATGATGATGATGATGATATGGATACTTATACAGCGCCTATCCTGGGTCGGAGACCAAGCTCTAAGCGCTATACAAACACGGGGTCATTTGCACAACAGGCTGTCTGCCTGAGTGAAGCCGACTGACAGCTGCCACTGGGCGCTCATCATTTGTTTCCTGTGCCATTCAATCAGATTTCAGGCACTTACACCTCACACCCAGACAAATAACGTTTTAACTTTTAACTTGCGTAGTTGATCTTCTGAGTGCGTATACACACGAAGGGGGTTCTACTTTGAACGGTTGTTTATGATACACAAGAAAGAAGTGTAGAGAGTGTATCTCACGTGCAGTAATGGAGTACTTAAGTGTCAGAATTCACATTTGTGAGTCTGCTTGGGAGCACTGAAGAAGGAAAAGAGAGGGATATGTTGCAAACACAGGCGAGTCTGCTTGGGAGCACTGAAGAAGGAAAAGAGTGGGATATGTTGCAAACCAGGTGAGTCTGCTTGGGAGCACTGAAGAAGGAAAAGAGAGGGACGTGTTGCAAACCAGGTGAGTCTGCTTGGGAGCACTGAAGAAGGAAAAGAGAGGGATATGTTGCAAACCAGGTGAGTCTGCTTGGGAGCACTGAAGAAGGAAAAGAGTGGGATATGTTGCAAACCAGGCGAGTCTGCTTGGGAGCACTGAAGAAGGAAAAGAGAGGGATATGTTGCAAACCAGGTGAGTCTGCTTGGGAGCACTGAAGAAGGAAAAGAGTGGGATATGTTGCAAACCAGGTGAGTCTGCTTGGGAGCACTGAAGAAGGAAAAGAGTGGGATATGTTGCAAACCAGAGGAAGGAAAAATGGGGGTCAATGGTACAGAACAGTTCGTTGTTGTTTTGTGCAGAAGTTTTCAGTGGCTATCACGTAAGGAGTTTCCTCAGCCCCACACCACTCGAGTCGATGCCTCAACATTTAACACGAAACAGGATTCTATAGTTGTTGCTGTTCGAGTGCCACAGTGGATTTTTATTTAGTTTTAACATCAGCTATATCAAAGCTGTTTCAACAACATTTTTTGTTACTACTAGTAGTTCACGCATTCCCGAGACATCCCCACCACCACCCCCACACACACCCCTTTCTCTCTCTCTCTCTCTCTCTCTCTCACACACACACACACACACACATGCACATGCACACACATGTACACACATGCACACGCATACATATATACTATCAGTCTGTATGTCTCTAAATCTTTGTCTCTCTTTTTCTCTACTTTTTTTTTTTTTTTGGTGAAGTCTTGTTTATACCTCCTTCCTACACCCTCAGCCATTAAACGCCTTTAAATCAATACAACACACCTACTCCTCGCTGTTTGGTAACGTCAACTCAGACGGAGCACATCGATAGAGCATAGATGACCCTCTTTACGGAAGGGAGCCAGACTTTAGTGTCTGTACAGGGTCAGTATCTTCCCAGTTCCTGTCAGTTGCGAGTGGCCAGGATTTAGTGCAGGATTGTGCAGACAGACTCCATCTTTCACACTCTCTTTGACCGCCTGTGAAACAGAGCGAAAGTGGGACTTTTGGAAACTTTGGCAACCAATAGCCGTGTTACGGCTGAAGAGAGCGAGTGAGCGAGAGAGAAGACAGAGACAGAGACAAAGAGAGACAGAGAGTTGACGTGCTCACGGCTTGCGACGTTGTGTGGCCCGCTCAGACCATTTTTGATTGGTTGGAAGAGAGACGTTTCTGGTCGGCGAGTTTGTAAACCGCAGCCATCTTGATTGCATGCAGGAAGATGTCAATGACGCACTTCCGCTTGTCAAAAAGACTCAACAACGAACAGAAGCCTGTTGGGTTTGGGGAAGACTGCAATTTCTGTAAGAGTGTATTCAACTGAAATGATTCCAAACCTTTCATTTTTAATGGATGATTATTCTTACAAACAAAAATAGTGAACAAAATAATGCACTCATTACGAAATAATCCAAAAATAAAAATATAGTGTCAAAACATTGCCCGATGTCGATGAAGCGAAGTAGACGCTGCAGCAAAGTACTCACCACAACAGAGACTCCGCACTGGTAGTGACTGAAGGCATCATCCACCCGCTGTGTAGGCAGCTATAACTGATTTGCTTTTGACTCGCTTCGCCATGGCTTAATTGATCTGAATGGACGTGGAATTTCCTCCAGATCGATTTAAACGATGATTCGTTTAGAACCCTGCACGTTTTAGCATTGCGGTGTGAACAGAAATCAACTGGTGTTCAATTTGAGCTCTTTTATTCTTCTTTTGGAAAGCTTTCAGGTTTGATTAGAGCGAGACTGAGCATACAGATGGCCCCCGTTGGTTTCAAACACTTAAAACAAAGCAAAACAAAACAAACAAAAAAACAACAACAAAAAACACCCTCTTCTAGAATCACCTTTAGTTAAGGTCACGGGGGCACAGAACAATTGGCACAGGCAGCTACAAACGCGAAATTTGTGCAAATACTTAACCACTTTCGATGTGGGTTAGGTTTAATGGATGTACATGTCGGTTTTTTTTTCAAACTACACGAAAACTGTGTTTTTGTTTTGTTTTGTTTTGTTTTGTTTTGTTTTTGTTTTGTTTTGTTTTTTTACCAAGGTTTTCCTTCCCCTCCAGATTTCGATGCGGTTTTTAAGGAGTGAATGTAAACTGACAGTGTATTCAAACAATCGACTGTTCCGACTTGTCATTTGTTCAGTGCCGCAACGACAACATCCCTGTCTGTCTGCTGAGATATGCAAATCATGAGATAGAAACGCTGATAAAACGTAGCGCACAAATCCTTTTCTTTGCTGAGATACAAAACGCAGATAAAACGTAACGCACAAATCGTTTTCTTTGCTGAGATAGAAACGCTGATAAAATGTAACGCACAAATCCTTTATTTATTTATTTTTTTTTATTTGTTGGGATAGAAACGCAGATAAAACGTAATGCACAGATCCATTTTTATTTGCAGAGACAGAAACGCCGATAAAACATAACGCACAAGTCCCCGTACCCCGCCCCTCAATTAAAAAAAAAAGGCTGAGATAGAAATGCAGATAAAACGTAACGCACAATTTTTTTTATGCTGAGATAGAAACGCAGATAAAACGTAACGCACAATTTTTTTATGCAGAGATAGAAACGCTGATAAAACGTAACGCACATATCCATTTTTATTTGTTGAGATAGAAACGCAGATAAAACGTAACGCGCAATTTTTTTATGCAGAGATCAAAACGCAGATAAAACGTAACGCACAATCTTTTTTGTTGTTGAGATAGAAACGCAGATAAATCGTATTGCACAATCCCTTTTTGCTGAGAGATGTAGAAAAAAAACAAAAAACAAACAAAACGGCGCGCACAAACGTTTTGAGTGATCAAATTTTGGTAGATCAAGTGACTTCGATAATAATGAATGATCTATGCCATTAGATGATTACAATTATTTGTGTGTGTGTGTGTGTGTGTGTGTGTGTGTGTGTGTGTGTGTGTGTGTGTGTTGTGTTCAATGTATTACTCACTTCTAGATAATCGGTTAGTTGATCTTGGTAGACTTGTATTCGCTTGGAGAGTGTATGTACCTCAAGCGCAGTAATGGAGCACTTAACCGTTAGAAGTAACACATTCGTGAATCTGTTTGGGAGCACTGAAGAAGGGGGAAACAAAGAGAAATATGGTGCAAAAGCAGAGAACAGCAGAAAAAGCGAGGGTCAATTCTTCAGAAACGTTCGCTACTGTTGTTGTGTGGAGAAGACGTCGATAGCTATCGTCAGGAATTTTACTCAACCTCACCCCACGCCACGCGAGTCGATACTGCAACATTTAACATGAAAGAACCGCTAATTCGCGATTGTTGAATGACGGTAAAGGCACTAGGGTGTGTAGCCTGTTTCTGTTTTCATTCAAACGAACCGCTATAAAGGGGGGGAAGAAGAAGAAGAGTTTCCCTTTTCACAGCTTCGTCTCCGCAGTCTCCGCAGTCTCCTTTCCCCGATGTGAAAGAAATCAGCGCAAAGATGTATAATCGAGTAACGCGCCACACCCACACCCACACCACACCATACCGCGCCGCACTACGCCACACCACACCGCACGGCACCACACTTTTCAACACCACACCGCGCTACTTCACACCGCACCACACCACACCACATCACTCTACACCGCGCTACTTCACACCGCACCACACCCACACCACACCGCATCATACCGCACCACACAACATCACACTACACCACATAACACCACACTGCACCGCACTACACTATACTGCACTACACCTGACCACACCAAACCACACCACACCACACCGCACCACACCACATCACACAACATCACACCACACCACACCGCACCACACCACATCACACAACATCACACCACACCACACAACACCGCACCACACCACACCACACCACATCACACCGCACCACACCACATCACACCACATCACACCACACCACACCACACCACACCACACCACACCGCACCACACCACATCACACCACACCACACCACACCGCACCACACCGCATCGCACTACACCACATCACACCGCATTACACCACATCACAGTACACCACATCACGCCGCACTACACCACATCACACCGCACTAGACCACACCGCACCACACCACATCACACCGCACCACACTACACCACACCACACCACACCACACCACACCACATCACACCGCACCACACCACACCACACTACACCACATCACACCGCACTACACTACACCACACCGCACCACACAACATCACACCAAACCACACCACACCACACTACACCACACCACACCGCAGCACACCACATCACACCAAACCACACCACACTACACCACACCTCACTGAACCACACTACACTAAAACACACTACACCTGATCACACCACACTGCACCACACCGCACTATGCACTACACCACACCACACCGCACCACACCACAACGCACCACACAACATCACACCATACCACACCACATCACACCACACTGCACCACACCGCACTAAACAACACCTCATGCAACACACTACACTAAAGCACACTGCACCTGATCACACCACACTGCACCACACCTTACCACACTTCACCACGTAACATCACACTGCACCACACCAAACTATACCACACTACACCTGACCACACCACACCACACAACACCATACGGCACCGCACCACACCTTACCACATCACACCGCACCACACTACACATTACCACACCACACTGCACCACACTACACCATATAAAATCACACTGCACCACACCACACTATACCACACTACACCTGACCACACTACACCACACAACACCATACCATACCACACCGCACCACACCACACCACACGACACCACACTACACCGCACCGCACCACACCATACAACACCGCACCACACCACACCACACTGCAACGCACCACACCACACCGCACCACACCACACTACACCGCACTGCACCACACCATACAACACCAGACTACACCACACCACACCACACCACACTACACCACACCACACCACACCACACCACACCACACCGCACCGCACCACACCACACCATACCACACCACACCACACTACACCTTACTACACCACACTGCACCACACTACACCACATAACACCACACTGCACCACAGCACACCGCACCGCACCACACCTTACCACACCACACTACACCACATAACACCACACTGCACCACACCACGCTATACTACACTACACCTGACAACACCACACAACAACACCGCACCACACCACACCACACCACACCACACCATACAACACCAGATCACACCACACCACACTACACCGCACCACACCACACCGCACCACACCACACCACACCAACACCGCACCACACCACACCACACCACACCGCACCGCACCGCACCACACCACACCACACCAACACCGCACCACACCACACCACACCGCACTGCACCACACCACACCACATCGCACCACACCACACCAACACCGCACCACACCACACCACACCGCACCGCACCGCACCGCACCACACCACACCACACTACACCGCACCACACCACACCACACCACACT
>NC_134877.1:60241315-60268815 GCF_041734735.1 Babylonia areolata
ATTTGGAGTTTGTGCACAAGCGGTGTTTCTTTTCACCCTCTCCTGCTCTCTCTCTTTTTTCTTCTTCTTCTTCTCGCTCAACTCGGTGAAGATTCACCGGGACGCCGCACAGAAGAACATGTCCAGCAGAAGAAGAACAGTTTCATTACTGATACTTATAGTGTGCCTGTCTTCGGTCAGAGACCAAGCTCTGAGCGCCGTACAGACGGGCGCAATAGCCGAGTGGTTAAAGCGTTGGACTGTCAATCTGAGGGTCCCGGGTTCGAATCACGGTGACGGCGCCTGGTGGGTAAAGGGTGGAGATTTTTACGATCTCCCAGGTCAACATATGTGCAGACCTGCTAGTGCCTGAACCCCCTTCGTGTGTATACGGCAAGCAGAAGATCAAATACGCACGTTAAAGATCCTGTAATCCATGTCAGCGTTCGGTGGGTTATGGACCCACCCAGCATGCACACCCCCGAAAACGGAGTATGGCTGCCTACATGGCGGGGTAAAAACGGTCATACACGTAAAAGCCCACTCGTGTGCATACGAGTGAACGCAGAAGAAGAAGAAGAAGAAGAAGAGCGCCGTACAAATACAGAGTCATTTGCACGACAGGTTGCCTTCCTGGGTAGAGCTGACTGACAACTGTCTTGAATTAAGGCATTCATCATTCGTTTCCTGTGTCATTCAGTCAAACTTCACACACACACACACACACACACACGCGCACGCACGTACGCACGCACGCACGCACGCACGCACGCACGCACATACACCTATAATCATAATGTCAGAGTGGAGTTTTCTTCAGAACTTTTGCCAGGGGCAAACCTTTTGTTGTCGTGGGTTCTTGAACGCGCACTAAGTGCATGCTGCACACGAGACCTGGGTTTATCGTCTCATCCAAATGACTGGCGTCCAGACCACCACTCAAGGTCTGTTGGAGGGTGGAGAAAATTCTGTCGAGTGTGGGATTTGAACCAGTGCGGTCAGATTCTCTCGCTTCCTGGACAAACGCTTGCTTTACCACTTGGCCACAACACAGCATGTGCAAAGCCGACCATTCAACGTGCCTGTAACTGATCGTGACGGGATATAGATCCCTCCTATGTCCAGCAGAGAGCTGGTCATGATCAGCAGACGATAGCGATTCAGTTATCCTCGCCCCCCCCCCCCCCCCCCCCCTCTGTCTCCCTCTTTCTCTCTCTCCCCCATCTCTCTCTCTGTTCATGCGTCTGTCATACTTTGTAAGGATGTACAAAGTTTTAGGTCCTTATACAAGTAGCCTTTTGAAATGCTCGTTCGTTCTCTGTCTGTCTGTCTGTCTCCCTTTCTCTTTCTGTCCTCTCTCTCTCTCTCTCTGTCATTTCCAACCCTTTGTCTGCTTATATATATCTGTGTCTCTGTCTTTCTGTCTGCCCGTCCGCTTCTCTCTGTCTCTCTGTGTCTCTCTGTCTCTGTCTCTCTCTTTCTGTCCTCTCTCTCTCTCTCTCTTTCTTTCTCTCTCTTTTTGTCCTCTCTCCATTTCTCTCTCTCATATCTTTCTGTCTCTCTCTTCCTCACTCCCTCCCTCTCCCCTCTCCCATTTCTGAACGTACAACTGTTTCTTCTTACCTGTATCTGTCTGTCTGTCTCTCTGTCTCTCAACCTACCCCCTGCCGCCTTTTCACTCGTACGCTTATCTATTATTTATTCACCTTTTTTTTCTTTTTTCTTTTTTTTTCTCAAGGCCTGACTAAGCGCGTTGGGTTACGCTGCTGGTCAGGCATCTGCTTGGCAGATGTGGTGTAGCGTATATGGATCTGTCCGAACGCAGTGACGCCTCCTTGAGCTACTGAAACTGAAACTGAAACTTTTCACTCGGCCTTTTCTTTCTCCGTCTTTCTGTCTTGCCCCTCTGTCCCTGTTGTTCACCCCCCCCCCCCCAACCCCCCTGCCCCCTTTATATTTCATTTTCCTTTAACTGTGACCAGGAGGAAGGTGGCAGAATGGTTAAGACGCTCAGCTGCCAATACAGAGAGTCCGTGAGGGTGTGGGTTCGAATCCCGCTCTCGCCCTTTCTCCTAAGTTTGACTGGAAAATCAAACTGAGCGTCTAGTCTTTCGGATGAGACGATAAACCGAGGTCCCGTGTGCAGCACGCACTTGGCGCACTGAAAAAGAACCCATGGCAACGAGAGTGTTGTCCTCTGGCGAAATTACGTAAAATGAAATCCACTTTCATAGGTACACAAATATGTAAGCATGCACTCAAGGCCTGACTAAGCGCGTTGGGTTATGCTGCTGGTCAGGCATCTGCTCAACAGATGTGGTGTAGCGTGTATGGATTTGTCCGAACGCAGTGACGCCTCCTTGAGAAAGTGAAACTGAAACTGTGACCTGATCTTCTTCTCTCTCTAGTTCTTTCGTGTGTCCTTTTGCTCTCTCTCTCGTCTGTCTGCGTGTCTGTCTGTCTGTCTGCCTACCTACGTTTATGTCCGTATATCTATCTGCCTGTCTATCTGTCTGTCTGTCTGTCTCTGTCTCTCTATCTCTCTGTCTCTGCCTCTCTGTCTCTGTCTCTTTCTGTCCGTCTGTGTGTCTGTCTTTTTCCTTCCCTCCCTCTGTTCGTCTTTCCTTCTTGATTTCCTTTTTTCTTTCACCAGCGCTGTCTGGTAGGTGTTGCCCATGAGGAAATTAGATGTTTATTTCTTCTCCCCCCTGACTCCACAGAACTCATTCTTTGGTCCCCGTCTTAGCCCCCTCCCCCCCCTCCCCCACCCCCGCCCTTTCTCCATCTCTCCCTCCTCCCCCTGCACCCCCCCCCGCCCCCACCCCCTCTCTTTCCATTTTGCTTTTTCCTATGCAATTCGCTTTACCTCCCTCTCTCCCTCCCTCCTTTTTTTTGTGCTTGCTGAGCGGTCTATTTATGGGGGCCACTCTTCCGAATTGCAGTGTGTAAGAGCAGTCCGAAATGTCTGTAATTATACATCGACGTGTCTCTCTCTCTCTCTCTCTCTCTCTCTCTCTCTCTCTCTCTCTCTATATATATATATATATATATATATATATATATATATCATTCGCTCTATCTCTCTGTCTCATCTTTCTCTCTCTGTGTCTCCCTGTCTCATGTCTCTCTCTCTTTCTTCCCATCTCTCTCTCTCTCTCTCTCTCTCTGTATATATATATATATATATATATATATATATATATATTTCGCTCTATCTTTCTCTCATCTCTCTCTCTTTCTCTCCATCTATCTCACTCATATCTTTCTGTCTCTCTCTCTTCCTCTCTTTCTTTCTCTTTCTCCCTGTCTCTTTTCCCTCTCTTGTTTTTATATCTATCTCTTTCCTCTCTGCCCACCCACACCCCTTCCCGCCCCCTTCTCTCTGTCTCCTCTTTTATCTCTCCCTGTCTCCGTTACTCTTTCTGTCTCTGTCTCTCACTCCCCCCACCCTCTCTCTCTCTCTCTCTCTCTCTCTCTCTCTCTCTACAGTGTTGATATCAACTGGTCATTTTGTTGCGATATAATGATAATTAAATACACTTCCTTTTGGTTTACCATAGTTCCGAAAGAAAAGGGGTGTGAGAGATGACTTGGTACCGCTTGAGAACCACAGATGCCCATCAGTGTCCAGATTCTCTTTGATCCTAACAAGCGAAAATCCTGAAATAATCTTGCAATTTTTTTTGTCGATGTATATCTATCTACAAAGTACTCAGTCTGAGAAGAAATTTCCCAATGGTATGTAAATCAATATGTAAATCAACACAAGTTTTGTTTTGATCTATTTTGTTGTAACTCCTAATAATTATTGTTATGGGCCAGAAGCCTGAAAGTTGAAACATTATTTTCTTCACTTTGACTTAGTCCCTGTCTCTCTGTCTGTCTTTCCGACTCTCTCTCTATATCTCTGTCTGTCTGTCTGTCTGTCTGTCTGTCTTTGTCTCTGTGTGTGACCCTCTGATGCCCCTGTGAAAGTAAGGGCGGCAATGAAGTCCTACAAAAAGACAAGGCATGCTCCGGCCTTCCCACTCTTGCAGTGTTTTCTCTCAATCCCCATTGAATCAGTATAGTGTTGTTGTTGTTGTTTTTATTTGTGCACATTGAATAATGTTTATTAAAACACGTGTTTCTCGTTCTTCGAAACTTCATATTTCTATGATTGTACGGATATCTCCCATGTCTTAATAAGTTGCTGACATTGACAAAAGTTTGATTAAAATATTTTCTCGATCGGATTGCATAAATCAACCGAAGATGCGTGTTGTCCATGACTTGTGGTTCTTTTTTTTTAATTTTTATAACAGGTTTTTTTTTTTACTATAAATTCTATTTTGAAAAATATTAGTATGTCTGTTTTATATGAGGATTACTTCCTAGTTCCGTTTTTGTATCATGCTAAAGGTGGGACACATCAGAAAGTTGTTAGTGGTAAGTTAGTACCTTTCTATTGGGATGGTCAGAGATTGCTACTTTACGTTTTGCGTCATGCTTAAGATGGTACAGTGGAGAAAACAAAAAAAAAATTGCCAATTTGATCAGAGATGTCTGCAGGACAATGGGCAGACAATGTGCTTCGGACATAGCGGCGATTTCAGCACACACACACTGGTGGTAACTAGGGTCCACAGCTAGACTTTGGGAGGACCATTCCTGTATTGTATTGTATTGCATTTTATTGTGTGGTATTGGATTGTGTTGTGTTGTATTGTAGTGTATTGTATTGTATTGGATTGTGTTGTGTTGTGTTGTATTGTATTGTATTGTGTTGTATTGGATTGGATTGCACTGCATTGTATTGTATTGCATTTTATTGTGTTGTATTGGATTGGATTGGATTGTGTTGTGTTGTATTGTATTGTGTTGTATTGTATTGGATTGTGTTGTGTTGTGTTGTATTGTATTGTACAGTACAATACTGTACTATACTTTACTGTATTGTATTGTATCGCATTGTATTGCATTGCATTGCATTATATTGTATAGTATTGTATTGTATTGCGTTGTATTGTATCGCATTGTATTGCATTGTATTGCATTGCATTGCATTGCATTGTATTGTATTGTATTGCATTGTATTGTATTGTACTGTATTGTATCGTATTACGTTTTTGTCGCAGCTGGTTCCTGTGTCTGAAGTTGGGGCTGCTGTCCCACGGGAGAGAGCTCATCACCACACTGTAGCGCCCCCCATTTGTTTTCTCTTCTTTTCTGTCTGCAGATGTATAAGTTTTTACTATCAGACTGGGTGTTTTTTTTCTATAGAATTTCGCCACGGATAACTCTTTTTGTTGTCGTTGGTTCGTTTAGTGCATGCGTATGCAGCACACGGTTCCTCCTCGGTTTATCGTTTCATCCGAATGACTAGCACCCAGACCAACCATCACTTAAGGTCAAGTGGAGGGGGTAGTGAAAAGAAAAAAAAAATTGACGTCCGTCCATGGAATCGAACACTTGGACAGTCGCCTCGAAGTAGGGTGTATTGTCTCCAGGACACCGCTCCCACCGACCTCCATTCCTGTAGACTCTCGGCCGTGGACTAACCGACCCAGTTCTTCAAGTTCGTTCACTACAGACTGCACACTGGGAACCTTGATGGAACTGGGCGTCTGTCACCTACCCCAGAAAACCTCTTACGTTCATCTCTCTCTCTCTCTCTCTCTCTCTCTCTCTCTCTGGAACTCCGACAGCATTGATTTCCCCTGGAAGTAATGACTTTCTGGATACGGAGACGGCACAGGGAGAGAAAGAGAGAGAGAGGCGTGGGGGGTGGGGGGGGGGGGGGTTGAGGGCGAGGGGAAGGGAAAGATAGAGAGACGCTGCGATGTATGCGTCATGATTCATGACATACAGATATGGGATCCTGCCAGGATGAATAAGGATTTACACAGCAGGCGGAGAAAAATGTGCTGCTGCAGCAAATTATTTGACCAGAATTAGTGATGGTTGTTGGGAGGGGGTGGGGGTGGGGGTGAATGCGGGGGTGCGTCTTAGCAGAGCGTTTCCGTGTACCCTCTTGAGATCCTACAATGATACCTTCAGGCGAGACTTCATCCTGGTGGAAGTTAGTACTCCTGCTCTCATAGTGGACCGTCCTACATCCCGCATACACCAAGACACTTTCATCCGCCTGCAGAGTGGCGGTGTTTGCCCTGAAGTATGGAATGAACGTCAGAAAGCTTTAGGTCTGGGACTCACAATAAGTCATAGCGAAAATGAAAGGAAGGGAAAGGAAGGACCGGCAAGACTGAGAGAGAGAGAGAGAGAGAGAGAGAGAGAGAGAGAGAGAGAGAGAGAGAGAGAGAGAGAGAAGACAAGACAAGACAAAATTCTTTATTTCGAGGATAATAGATAAGCACTGGTGTGCTTTTTTACATCCAGTCCCCGCCCTGAATAGGGTCTTCACTACATAATATTTAATAAAATGAAAGCATGGTGTTAGTAGAGATACACAACAGAGGGAAAAAAATGCATAAATCAAAACAAAACAACAACCACACACACACACACACACACACACACGCACACACGAACACACACACACATACACACACACACACACACACACACACACACACACACACACATGACATACAGGCACTAGCATGGTGTTAGTAAAATGCATAGGTTAAAAAAAAAAGAAAAAAAAAGAAAGAAAAAAAAGAACAAAATCAAAGAAACAAACACACACAACACACACCGCATTACACATCAGAATGGGGGATAGAGGGTGAGGAAGGTTCTGTCATCCATACACATTTGACAAACAGTATCAATAAAATGAACGATTTACATTACACATTATGGCATAAGGTGCGAAAGGCAATGTTTTTTTGAAGGTGGTTGGGCAATGGAGGCAGACAGACAGACAGACAGGCAGGCAGAGACAGAGACACAGAGCACGCATCGTCATGAACAGGAATTTTTCTTTGACATACGGTCTGACTGTTCAGTCAGTGGGTGCAAAGACGGAGTGGTGAAAGCACCGGACTTTCCAGTCGGAGGGTCCTGGGTTCCATTCCTGTCGGATCACGACGCCTGGTAGGATAAAGGTGGAGAGAGACCTTTCCCCATCTCCCTGGTCAACAGATGACGCGCAGACCTGTTAGTGCTTGAAACCTCCATCTCTGTGTATACGCATGCAGAAGATCAAATGGAAACAATAACATACCCGGCATAACAACCCCCCACCCCACCCCACCCCCACTTCCGAAAACGGAGTATCGCTGCCTATACGCGGGGTAAAAACGGTCATGCACGTAAAAGCTAACTCATATACATTCGAGCGAACACGGAATCAGAATCGTAGTCTCCCGCCCTTCCCCCCCCCCCCCCCCTCATCCCAACCCTCTCCACACGCACAGGTGGTGAAGGAAGCGTGGCGTGTGATGCCCTCTGTCGGTCCACATTGCCGGGCATTCTCTGTGGGCAAGGGCACGTGATTGAAGATGCCCGTGATGGGGGGGTGGAGTGGGTGGTTGTAGCACACAAAGAGGCGAACTGGGGAACGGGAGGGCTGTCCATAAACGTAAACAGACAACTGAGAGATGTATTTTAATGGGATAGTGGGGGTGGGGGGCGGGGGAGGGGGGGGGAGAAGATACGTACAGAAGAACGAGATAGGGGCAAGAGGAAGAGAGACAGAGAGAGAGGGGGAGGGAAAGAGAGAGAAAGAGACAGACACACAGACAGACAGACAGACAGACAGAGACAAAACGAACGGACGACGAACTGTTTCATTCAAATAAAGGCCAATAAAGGGGTGTACGACACACGTACATTGTAAAACTCGAAATACAACTGATGCCACAGCATTACATTAAACATATACATCAACAGCAGAAAGAACAATATGATGTTATGATATTCAGCCTTTTCAAAGATTTGTAAATATAGATAATGAGTCCATTAAGTGTTTCATTTCTAGACGGCAGCAACAAATTTAATCTAAAGCTGCAAGGCTTGTTATAATGCTTGGGTTCAGTTCGGTTCGATAGAAGGAGAGAGAAAGGGATAGAGAAGGGTGGGGTAGGTGAGGTTTGTGGAAGAACAGGACAGAGGCTGAGAGCGGAATGGCAGAAGATGGAATGGATTCGGAGGGGGTGTGGGGGGGGGGGGGGGGGGGAGTGAAACAGGAGAGAAGATGGAGAGGGAAGATTTGCTGTTATGAAACAGTCCAATCACAGAGAGTGTAGCATGGGGTGGGGTGGGGGTGGAGTGGAGTGGGGTGGGGTGGGGTGGGGAGGAGTAGGGAGGTAGAATGAAGGTCATAGAGGGGGAGGGGGGGGGGGCGTGATACCGCAGGAGAGGGGAGGGCGAAAGGGGGGAAGGGGCGGACGGCCTCAGACACGGCCATTAATCAGTATCGTCTGGAACCCACTGCGGTCCTGTGACTGGGGTGTCTGACAGTCTGCAGACCGTGAAAGTTGTTCTGTAGCTGACTGGGTCGAGGACACAGTCCTTGTGGCCTGGTGTCAGGTTGTTTGTTGGTTTGTTTGTTTTTTCCTGGTTGTTATTTTCTGTTTGATGAATTCAGTGCTTCAGTCCTGTTTGGTGGAGGATGTAATGTTTCTTACAGGATGTGATTTTCTTAAGAGAGAGCCCAGTAATAGAAGATGGCGTTGTAGCCAATAGACCGAATTTATTATTTATGGTCTGTTCACACACCTCGATTATTTTAGAACATAATTTGATGGCAATGATTTTAATCTTTCACCAGGAAAGAAATAAAATGTCAATTTAAAGAGGAATGAGTGAAAGAGTGGGTGACAGAGAATGCAGAAGAAGAAGAAGAAGAAGAACAAGAAGAACAAGATACAGAGAGACAGAGAGACAGAGACAAAGAGAGACAGATATGTGGGAGTGGGTGGATGGAAGAATAGGACATAGGTTAAGAGGGGAACGGCACAAGAGAAGGATGAACGGAAGAGGAAACGCAACAAAGGAGAAGATGGAAGGTTTGCTAAGTAGTATGAAACAGTCCAATCAGATTAAGTGTGGGGTGAGGTGGGGTGGGGTGATTGCCCATCAAGGGGGTAGGGAGGGAGGGCTACAGGTTTGTTACAGGATGTGATTTTTCTTTGGAGAGAGCCCAGTAATAGAAGATGGCGTTGTCGAATGAATTATTTATGGTCTGTTCACACACCTTGGTTATTCTAGAACATAATTTGATGGCAATGAGTTTGATCTTTTACCGGGAAAGTAATATAGTTTTAATCTAAAGAGGGAATGAGTGAAGGAGCGGGTGACATAGAATGTAGAAGAAGAAGGAGAAGAAGAAGATACCTAGAGTGAATGAAAGAGAGACAGACAGACAGACGGACAGGCAGACAGAGACAGAGAGAGACAGAGAGGGGGGTGTTATGTAGGAGGAGGTGAATGGAAAAATAGGACAGAGGTTAAGCGGGGAACGGCACAAGAGAAGGATGAATAGAACTGAAAATGAAACAGAGGAGAAGGGGGTAGATTTCCTAAGTAGTATGAAACAGTCCAATCAGAGTGAGTGTGGGGTGAGGTGGGGTGAGCGAGGGGTGGGGAGATTGCCCATCATGGGGGTAGGGAGGGAGGGCCGCAGAAGGAGAGGGGAGGGAGGGAGGGCAGCCTCACACTCGGCCATTAATCAGTATCATCTGGAACCCTCTGTGGTCCTGTGACTGGGGTGTCTGACAGTCTGCAGACCGTGAAAGTTGTTCTGTAGCTGACTGGGTCGAGGACACAGCGGCCTGGTGTCAGGTTGTTTGTTTATTTCCTGGTTATTATTTTCTGTTTGATGAATTCAGTGCTTCAGTCCTGTTTGGTGGAGGATGTAAGGTTTCTTACAGGATGTGATTTTCTTAAGAGAGAGCCCAGTAATAGAAGATGGCGTTGTAGCCAATTGACCGAATTTATTATCTATGGTCTGTTCAAACCTTATTTTAGAACCTAATTTGATGGCAATGACTTAAATCTTTTACTAGGAAAGTAATAGAATGCCAATTTAAAAGGGGAATGACTGAAGGAGCAGGTGACAGAGAAAGCAGAATAAGAGAAGACAAAGAAGAAGAAGGAGCTACAGAGAGTGAATGAGAGAGAGAGAGAGAGGTATGTGGGAGGGAGTGGATGGAAGAATAGGACAGAGGTTTGTAGGGAAACAGCACAAGAGAAGGATGAATAGAACTGAAAATGAAACAGGGGAGAAGGGGGTAGATTTGTTAAGTAGTATGAAACAGTCCAATCAGAGTGAGTGTGGGGTGACGGTGGGGTGGGGAGATTGCCCATCATGGGGGTAGGGAGGGAGGGCCGCAGAAGGAGAGGGGAGGGAGGGAGGGCAGCCTCAGACACGGCCATGAATCAGTATCGTCTGGAACCCTCTGTGGTCCTGTGACTGGGGTGTCTGACAGTCTGCAGACCGTGAAAGTTGTTCTGTAGCTGACTGGGTCGAGGACACTGTCCTTGTGGCCTGGTGTCAGGTTGTTTGTTGGGTTTTTTTCCTGGTTGTTATTTTCTGTTTGATGAATTCAATGCTTCAGTCCTGTTTGGTGGAGGATGTAAGGTTTCTTACAGGATGTGATTTTCTTAAGAGAGAGCCCAGTAATAGAAGATGGCGTTGTAGCCAATTGACCGAATTTATTATCTATGGTCTGTTCAAACCTTATTTTAGAACCTAATTTGATGGCAATGACTTAAATCTTTTACTAGGAAAGTAATAGAATGCCAATTTAAAAGGGGAATGATTGAAGCAGCAGGTGACAGAGAAAGCAGAATAAGAAGAAGACAAAGAAGAAGAAGGAGATACAGAGAGTGAATGAGAGAGAGAGAGAGAGGTATGTGGGAGGGAGTGGATGGAAGAATAGGACAGAGGTTGGTAGGAAAACTGCACAAGAGAAGGATGAATAGAACTGAAAATGAAACAGGGGAGAAGGGGGTAGATTTGTTAAGTAGTATGAAACAGTCCAATCAGAGTGAGTGTGCGGTGAGGTGGGGTGGGGAGATTGCCCATCAAGGGGGTAGGGAGGGAGGGCCGCAGAAGGAGAGGGGAAGCGGGTGGCAGCCTCAGACTCGACCATTAATCGGTATCGTCTGGAACCCACTGCGGTCCTGTGACTGGGGTGTCTGACGGTCTGCAGACCGTGAAAGTTGTTCTGTAGCTGACTGGGTCGAGGACACAGTCCTTGTGGCCTGGTGTCAGGTTGTTTGTTGGTTTTTTTCCTGGTTGTTATTTTCTGTTTGATGAATTCAGTGCTTCAGTCCTGTTTGGTGGAGGATGTAATGTTTCTTACAGGATGTGATTTTCTATAGAGAGAGCCCAGTAATAGAAGATGGCGTTGTAGCCAATTGACTGAATGAATAGGAGGGAGGGCCGCAGAAGGAGAGGGGAAGCGGGTGGCAGCCTCAGACTCGACCATTAATCGGTATCGTCTGGAACCCACTGCGGTCCTGTGACTGGGGTGTCTGACGGTCTGCAGACCGTGAAGGTCGTTTGACAGCTGACTGGGTTGAAGACTCAGTCCTTATTGATTGACTGTCAGGTTTTTGTTTCTAAATTATCATTTTATGTTTGATGAATTCTGTGCTATAGTAGGTCTGGTGGTGGATATAAGACTTATCACGGATGTTCATTTTCTGCAGAGAGAACCCAGTAATGGGGATCACTTTGTAGTAGATAGGCTTAATGAATTGTTTATGGTCTGTTCACACACCTTGAATACTTCAGACTATGATATGAATGTTGAACACATACGTCAATAGGAAATAACACAATGAACCTGTGCCCTCTTGTGTGCCCAGCTTCTCCACATGAGGACAGCACTTCGTGTAACGAAACGAAACGAAACGAAACGAAACGAAATTTTATTTCACCAGGGTGAAAAGGAACGGTTAGGGGGTGGTGAGAGGGGGGGGCGGTGGACAGCCTCACCACGACCATCAACTCAGAAACACATACCGCATTTCTCACGGCTCGACGGCAACAAAGTTGTTCACGCTGTCAGCGGACCTGAGCCACATGACTGTCAATTTCGTAATATCATTTTGTTATGGATTCGTTCACTCAAAGGGGTTTCTGATTTTTGTGCTTCAAGAATGTATATACAATTGTTCTTATTCCGTGTGGGAACTCGCGTCACCTCTGTATGTAAGCAGTGTTTTATGTAATGACGTTCCGCGATGCAACTCCTTCAGGAATGTGCCAGTCTGATAACCAAGCCTAACGACAGGACATGCTTTGGTGACTCCTTCATCCAGAAGGGTAGGTACAGTCTCACATATGTTCACTGGCAATTTCCACCCTACCACAGCCGTCACGATCGACCGCAAGATAAGTACGTTTGAAAATGGTTAACGCCCCATAAATTGGGGACAACAGGCACGAAGCAAACAGCAAAACGCTTAAAGCTGATATTTAATCCAGTACGTGAAAAGAGAGAAAGGGACAAATACAGGAACTGACAGCCAGAACAAGAGGGACATTAACTCGTGAATTACCGTGTCACTGAAACAAAGAGGTGATTTCAAGAAACAATTGAGAGTCGTACGCAATGGGAGAGTTGGAGAGGGTGGGGGGAGAGACAGAAGAGATGCTGAGAAGAGAGAGGTAGGCAGTCGGGAAGAAAGACATCGGAGTCAGGGAGAAGACAGAGAGAGGTACGAGGGAAAGGGTGGAGGAAGAGGACAGAGGGCGAGAGGGGGGAAGATGGGGGGAAGATGGGGGGAGAAACTGAAGAAGGGGAGACGAAGAAGAGAGAAATTACTGCTAAGTATTATGAAACAGTCCAATCAGTGAAAGTGTAAGCTGGAGCGTGGGCGAGGGGTGGGGACATTGTCAAGAATAGGGGTGTGTGTGTGGGGGGGGGGGAGGGCGGTGGGCAGGGCGGTGGGAGGGTGGGGGGGTGGTTGCAGAAGGAGAGGGGAGGGATGGACGGAGGGACAGGCCTCACACACGGCCATTCACTCAGTATCGTCTGGAACCCGCTGTGGTCCTGTGACTGGGGCGTCTGACAGTCTGCAGACCGTGAAAGTTGTTTGCCAGCTGACTGGGTCTCTGCGGACCTGAGTCCTTATGGACGTGGTCAGGTTTTTGTTTCTGTATTATTATTTTCTGTTTGATGGATTCGGTGCTACAGGCGGGTTGGCGGTGGGTAAAGGGCTTATTACGAATGTGATTTTCTGAGGAATTAGCTTAGTCACGGCAGACTAACTAGGTATATCTTATTATTTTCAACTTGATTCTTCTTCTTCTGCGTTCGTGGGCTGCAACTCCCACGTTCACTCGTATGTACACGAGTGGGCTTTTACGTGTATGACCGTTTTTACCCCGCCATGTAGGCAGCCATACTCCGTTTTCGGGGGTGTGCATGCTGGGTATGTTCTTGTTTCCATAACCCACCGAACGCTGACATGGATTACAGGATCTTTAACGTGCGTACTTTATCTTCTGCTTGCATATACACACGAAGGGGGTTCAGGCACTAGCAGGTCTGCACATATGTTGACCTGGGAGATCATAAAAATCTCCACCCTTCACCCACCAGGCGCCGTCACCGTGATTCGAACCCGGACCCTCAGATTGACAGTCCAACGTTTGAACCACTCGGCTATTGCGCCCGTCTCAATTTGATGAATTGGGCGCTACATTACGAGGTCGGACCTAGGTGGGAATTTTTTCTTTAGTAGAAGCAGATCAACAATTGACTGGATGAGATACTTATATAATCTTTTTTGCACATATGGAATGCTTTGGAAAATGAATGAAAATGAATTAATTATGATGATTTGATTCATCAGCAGGAAATAAAGAGAAGTTGAAAAGGAGAGAGCGAATGGGAGGGGGAGGTGAAGGAGTGAATATTAGGGAAGGAAAATGGAGGATAGAATATGACTGACTTTACTATCAATTGTAATGGGGCTCTATTCATACACAAATTCAGCAGGAATATATATATATATATATATATATATATATATATATATATATATATATATATATATTCCTGCTGAATTTGTGCATGGATGGATAGATAGAAAGATAGAGATAGATACTACACACACACACACACACACACACACACACACACACACACACACACACACACACACACACAAACACACACACAAACACACACACACACACACACACACACACACACACACACACACACACACACACACACACACACACACCGTAGCCAACGCGATCAGGTCAACAATATTCTGGTTGCTAACAGTACAGTCCGAGTTTTGTTTTTGAGAAGGCAAGGGAGTTTCAGAGAGAGGGAGAGAGAGAAACAGAGAGACAGAAAGAGAGAGCGAGAGAGAGAGAGGGAACGAGTAAAGAATGAAGAGAAGTGAGGAAGACAGAAGAAAACAGTAGAGGGTAGGAGAGTTCCTGATTAGAATGAAAACGAACCAAGCTGCCAGGAAAACCTTGATGGATGACATTTTGAGTTTAGGGGATGAAAGGATGGAGCCACATATACACTGATTAAATGACAGGCAGAAAGAGAGCGAAACTGTAGACTGTAAACAACAGACCATGGCACTAAACGAAGAGATGATGAAAACACACAACTGAGTGATATTTGGAGGAAGGAGAAGAAGAAGAAGAAGAAGAAGAAGAAGAAGAAGAAGAAGAAGGAGGAGGAGGAGGAGGAGGAGGAGAAAAGGAGAGAGAGAGAGAGTCAGCAGCTGTGACACTGGATTTCTTTCGTAACGGATGCAAGACAATACTCAGTCCTAAGACATCAAAATTATTCATTTTCCGATTTCATATTCATTTCTCGTAACTGTACACTATGATTTTGCCCGCGGTTATAACAATTACGTATTACCCCATTCCCTTTTCCAGATATCCTCGCACATTGTGTATGTCTGACAACACGCTGCGATAAAACAGAAATAAGACTGGCCGGTCTTGGCACAGCAAATCCCCTGTGGCTTGACCTTTCGTGCCAGCCAAGTTAGTCAGCAACAACAGAATCTCTCGGTGTCGTTGTACACATCTGTCTTAAAAGCTGCTTGAGCTGGTAACATTTTGTAATATTATTTTCGATTCGTAAGCGTACAGTGCCTCCCAACTGTTTATCCGCATTTCTGGAATACTTTAAGAATATGGGCTGCAGCAAGACGTCTTGATAAATAGAATACTACAGAATAAGTGAGCGTCTCTTTTAATATCTAGGTTTTCTTCTGATGCGTCCTGTTCTATGTTAAGGTTTTCTTCTGGAAAAAGAAAATCAGAAAACAGACATGAACGCGTTTGTCAGAGAGTTAAACACTCTCTCTAAAAAAAAAAGGAATAAAAATCGATTCAAAGTACATTTCTACACTGATGCAGCGCGCATTTCTTTTAAGCAAACGGTCATAGGCGAATGATTATGGGGCTTACACTTGCGGACGAAGCTTAAGCAAAGGGTCATAGACGAATGATTATGGGGCTTACACTTGCGGACGAAGCTTAAGCAAAGGGTCATAGACGAATGATTATGGGGCTTACACTTGCGGACGAAGCTTAAGCAAAGGGTCATAGAAGAATGATTATGTGGCTTACACTTGCGGACGAAGCTTAACATTCTGGTTTTTACACGATTTTCGACTTGGTTTTCGTTCGTGCCGTTGCGTGGCGCTGCATGTTATTGCATATTATTGGATCAGCGCTCAGTGTCTTTTTGTCGTCTTTGGGCCAACGGGTGCTTCGTCAATCATCCAATGAAAACAGCGCACTAAAAAAACTTTCAACCGAATGAGAGAGATCGTATCGCTGTGTGTGGTATTGATCTGCCACTTGTTAATATTAGCCCCCAAATTCGCGCGGCGCCTTTAGGGCAGTTGTTGAGGAATGGAGAAATCGCTCACTGCTTTCTGGCAACATCCTCTTTTTGAAGTGGGGACTTGTGTCCGTTTGGTTGTTTAAGATTTGTTCCAGTTTGATTGTTTATTTTTATACTCCAGTAATGTTAACTGACTGGTGGATGTCTGACAATGTATTTTTGTGCGCTCTTGGTTTTTGCCGATGTTTCTGCTTATTTCCCACCGTTTATACCAAAGGGAGAAGACATGCATACTGAGCAACGCAACGCTATGTCACACGCGTTCTGAATGCAAAACAGCGAGTTGATCACAAACACAACGTCACATCAGTCGAAAAGTTTCTGGGGCATATATATAGACCTGACACCGATGATGATGAAACAAAACATAGACAACAGAAGACCTGCCTGATGCCATGGAGTTAACGCATTGGTGAACAGTTCAGTCCTGTTGTGGAATTGCGTACATGTTGTTTGTGTGCGTGTGTGTGCGTGTGTTGTGTTGTGTGTGTGTGTGTGTGTGTGTGTTTGTCTTGTGTTTGGCTATCTGTCTACTATCTACATCTGTATCTATGTCCTTGAAATCAACATACTGCACACGCATGTCCGATACTAGTATGCATATATCCAATGAGAACAGAGGCTTATTTGCATTAATGAATAATGATCACATGACAGAATGTACATACCCAAACAAACAATCATTCTCACTCCCCACCTAAACACTCCACCCCGTACACACACACACACACACACACACACACACACACACACACACACACACACACACGCACACACACGCACACACACACACCGGACTGTTATTTCAGCTGTTTACTTCCACTGTCTTATCTTTAGGTTTTTTTAGATTTATTCAGTTTCTTTCGGTAATCGATTGTTTTGAAGTGATTGCAGATGTGGATATTTCAAGGTAGCTGACGACTTTGTTGGTCGTTAATAGAAAGTTTGTAAGCGGTACGCAATACACTGACCTAAAGTTGGTGGATGGCGCATGCCTTCTTTGAGCCCCTTTGCTAGCTGAACCCAGCGGAAGCGTTCAATCAGCCATTTTGCTACTCGTGTCACTATAACGCGAAGCAGTATCTTCATATATGTAGCCGAGCGCTCAGCTGACTACGATGACTACTTCACGGCAAGCTTTCACTTGTTCGCGGCGTTGATTAAGCCGACGTTCCTGTGTGAACCTCCACAGCATGTTTGCCCTTCGTGTCACTGCACTGTTTTCCTGTAATAACTGGATGCTTCCCTATAGGTAGAGGTTTGTGTGCTTCTAAAATGGAAGAAATCGCCGAACGATGCACGTTAAGGATCCTCCATGACAGTCCCTTATGAAACAGGTAGTGTAGGTATTGTAGCATCGCTTCTACAGAAACAGTAGCTGTGTCCAGAGACTGGTCGGAACAGAACCGCTGCCACTCACGCCACACAGCTTGGTATTGTCGACGGGTACTCCCACGACAACTGCGCTCGAGCACCTAAAAGGTGGCCGATGGAAGGTGAAGCCCTGTGGCTGACCGCATATGGGCCATACTGTCAACCTGAGAGCTTCCAGGTTCTTGACTGGCCGGCCTGTCACTGTGTTGATCAGGAGATCCGACGACATCGGGATCCTGTGCGGCGTGTCGTATAGTAGCTCCATCATCATCGGCGTCCAAGGGGAGTCACTCCAGCAGGGGGCTATCAGTAGCATCCTGGAGTGAGTTTCCCTCAACTTGTTCACCACTGTCGGCACCAGAGTGGGCGGTGGGAAGGCGCAGAGCAGGGGAAAGGTCCAGGGCTGGGTGAGGGCATCCAACGCGTACGTCTGGGTGTCCCCCCGTTGTAGGGACATGTATGTACGAAGCTGTGCCGTCTCCCTGGACGCGAAGAGGTCGATGTGGGGCCGGCCGAGCCGGTGAAAGATTTTCTGGACCTCACGAGGAGACAGGTGCCACTGAGTGTCTTTGTCGCGTGAAAGGGAGTCGGCTATGGTATTGGCCTTTCTCTTCACATACACCGGGATTAAAGTGATCCTGCTGCGCCGATAACACAACAGAACACGGCAAGCCAGGAGAGAGCGAGAGACTTGTCCCCCCACCCCCCCACCCCCCAACCCCCCTCCTTTGCTAGGTACGCCACAGCTGTGCGGTTGTCTAGTTGCGTGCACACGCAGTTCCCTGTCACTGTGTCCCGAAACTCCCTTAGAGCATACCACACGGCTAGCAGCTCCAAGTAGTTGATGTGATGTTCCCCCTCCACAGTCGACCAGCAGCCGCTCGCTGTTAGGGATTGCAAACTCGCCCCCAACCAGTGATGGACGCGTCTGTTGCCATAATGACGTCCGGGCGTGGTGGGCGTAGTGGAAGCGGTAAGGGTTGGAATGTACTCCAAAAGTGGAGACTGTCCCTCACTTCCTGGTACAGGTGTACGTTCTTGCCTATGTCTCGAGGGCGCCGGTACACCGAACGAAGTGCGGCTTGAAGCTCCCGTGAGTGGAGTCTTGCTTGGCGCACTCCGTATGCCGCAAAAGATACCTTTCCTAGGAAGGACAGCAGTAGGTGCACAGATACAGTGTGGCGATTAGTGTATCCTGACTGCCAGCAAGTGGATCTGTGCAGCTTTGTCCAATGGGAGAGTCACTGTCAGTGTGCGGGTGTCCCACTGCAAGCCGAGGTAGTTGAACCGCTGCTGAGATACGAAGGCAGACTTCTCCGTGTTGAGGGTAAACTCTAAACGGGTGAGGAGGTACCTCGTGCTTCTGAGGTGTGACAAGGCCGCTGATCTGGTGCGGGCCAGGAGTAGAATGTCGTCTTAGCAGATGACAATGCGCGCCCCTTGTGCTCGTAGGTAGTGAACAACTGGCCTGGTCACTGGTGAAGCAGTAGGGGCTGGATGACAGACTGAACGGCAGCGCTGTGTAGCGGAATGTTCGCCCTCTCCACATGAATTGGAGAAACCGCCTGTGCCTGACATGGATTGGGACATGGAAGTACGCGTCTTTCACATCCAGACACACAGCCCAGTCGCCTCGTTGTATCAGCTGGTGTACGTCCTTCAGCATGGTCATGGAGAAGCCGGGAGCCTTGACGAACTGGTTCAGGGGCTTTAAGTTGATGATGGGGCAGAGCTTTCCATGTTTTTTGGGGACAAGGAAAAGGCGGCTGTAAAACCCCACACCCCTGCCAACTCTCTCGATGGCCCCTTTTCGAAGCAAGGCTTTTATTTCCCGGTCCATCTGTTGTTGGTGTGCTGAGGACAGTTTGGCCTCCAAACTCTGGGCCACCTGTGGTGACATCAGGGGAGGTTTGGTGTGGAACTCCAGCTGATATCCCCGGACTGCGTGAAGGACGTAAGAGCTGCCCGTGATTTCTGCCCAGGCTGCTACATTTTTTGGTAGGTGGTCGTGTGGGCACCACCTCTGCCTCTGCCGAACCGGCCCCCCTTCCCTGACTCGCCCCATAGGGCTGACCACGAAAGGGCTGCCAATCAGACTGACGATGCCGGTTGTCATATGATGGGAGGGTCCTTTTTCGCGGCTGCCTGTCACGCTGCAGTGGTGTACTGGAGTCGCGCTGTCTTTGGTGGGGACGTGTAGGTGCAGGTCTGAAGGCTTCCCCCACGTCCCGTCGTTGTCTGATGGTATGCACAACGCTATTGATGTCACCATCAAACAGAGAGGTGCCAGAAGGCTGGATCCGGTCGATGGCAGCCCTACCCTGCTGGTCGGCAACAGTGTCCAGGCACAGCTGACGACGATCTCTGCAGATGGTGGAGCTCTCTGCAGCCAGCACGCGCAGGACATGGCCCAGAGGTGTTGCCACATCCTCACACAGTCGTTGCCTGAGGTCCTGGGGAGTGCTTGCCTTTGAATAGAATAAATCAGTGGTAGGGCTGTCCACTGTCACCTCATTCAGTTTGGTGAGGGCAACACACAGGGCATGAGAGGCAGCACCAAGCCGGGTTTGTAGCGCAGCGAGGTGGTCATCCCGTCTGGCAGAAGTGTCGCTGAGAGGGAACACAGTGTCACGGGACTGTGACCCGAAGGTGGCAGCTTGTTCGTTTGACGTGCACGACGACACAATTTTATTGGCGTGCACACCCCTCCAGTTCCCACCTGAGACCAGCCCCCTGGCGTGTGTCCAGAGTTGCTGGGCTTGCTCCGAAGGTACCCTGCCTTGCCGTGCCTTGCTGATGGTCACACGCGCCCCACTGAGCTGGAAACCACGCAGTGCTGGGATGTCGGCAAAAACGTCGTGGTTCCCAGTTGTGCTCTCGTCGTCCGTCAGATCTTCCAGAATGGACGAGAGCGGTGTTGACCCATCGGCCCGTGTGTGTACTGCCGTGGTCAAAACTGGGGCGGGTGAGATTTGGGGAGGGAGGAAATAGTGGGTGGAAGCCATTCCCGTGTAATGACCACACGAGGAGGCAAGCTGGCTGGCTGCGTTGTCAGCATGACTCATCACACCCGCATAACCCAAGGTGTGGGGGGGTATGAGAAAGTGGCTGAGACAGGAGGGAGTGTACCCACTGTGTTGACAGTGGACAAAGGCGCAGCACTTGTGATTGGCGGTTGGCCCGGCAGTAAGTGCTGGCTTGTCGTAGCTGTGTTAGCAGCAAGTGAAGTGGTCGCCTGGCCTGTCACATATACTGACGAAGTTGACATTGGTATATGGCTATGCCCACCAAGCGGCAGAGGCATGAGAGCAGATGCCGCGGTGGTGCAGGGAGCCAAACTCACATCCACAGACTGGGCCAGATTGGCTAAAGCTGTGGATGTGGACACTGTGGCAGGCCCCACGGGGGTAAGCACCAAGCCTGGGGCCTGCATTCTCGACTGTTGCAACATGAATTGAGATATTTGCCTCCACACAACATCGGGGACAGCCTGAAGTTGTCTTTGGTTTAATCCAGTATCTGCGGGTGCCGCTGCCTCGTGCAGAGACATATTTTCCACGGATGAATAGCTACGCACAGAGTCCGTAGGGTCCTGCGAATGGAGTTGAGGACGGTTGAAGTTAGTGTTAGAGGTATCCATGATGGCTGTTGTGGTCGTCACGTTCTCTCTGTCTGTTTATCATTTTCATTTTTCCCAACATTTTGTGTTGGGGACAGGTGAGAAAACAACCCTGATGACAAAACAATATTTCGAAAAAAAAAAAATGGGGCATTTCCCATGATTTCTCGCACAATTGAGAGAAAGCGCGGCAGCGGAATGACCACGATTTTTCGCAATCCCACGATTTCTCTCAAAGTGAGAGAAATCGTGGGGGGGGGGGGGGGGGGGGGGGAGAGGGAGGGGGAGGGGTGGTGGTCACGATTTCTCTCAAAGTGTTAGAAATCGTGGGATTGCGAGAAATCGTGGGCTTACGGGGGGTGGGGGGTGGGGGGGGTGGAATAAAGCAGGAAGGGGTGGGGGAACTGATGCGTGTGTTAGATTCTCATATTGATCTGGATAAAGAAAATATATATGGACATGCGCAATGCTTCAGTACAGGCAGACGACGTACAAGAGGCCAATATTCTGCCGGCCAAGAAAAGTAAGACATAAGGAAACGGCAGGGAGAAAAGGGACAGTGGGCGGGGAGGAGGGAGGGCAGGGGAAGTGGGGGTGGGGGGGGGGAGGAGAGAACATGAACGAATGAATGGAAGGTGAAGACATGCAGGACAGGAAGATCAGGAAGCAAAATACAACAACAACAAACAAAACCAAAAAAACAAAACAAAAAAAAACAGTGAGACAATGACGGGGAAGGGGGGGGGGGGTTGGGGGGCGAGGGGGGGGGGGTTGGGGGGCGGGGGGGGGGGGAATGGAGAGGGAAATGGAGGACGTGAAGGAGAAAGGAAGGACAACAGCGAAGACAGACAGATCCTTCCCCTCCGATGTCTGCGGCAGCAGTGAAAAAAAAGGGGAAAGGGGGGGTGATAACACTGCTCCCACAGAGCTCGCCGTGCAGTGCACGCTTGGCCAGTTCCAGACACCCACGGTGAGAAGCTTCTCTTGAGAAACTTTCCTCTCTTCACATCCATCGCTAATACTTAACGGGGAAAAGGTTAGCCTCTCCATTACCTTCTTGGCAAACGCTGAACCGCCTTCAAGATTTGATTTACACTCTCGAAGACTCACTTGGTGGAGGACTTTTTTTTTCTTTCTTTTCTTTTTTTTTAACATTTTTTTTATAAGTTTGTGGACATTTCGTGTGCACACGTGTTAATATGGATCCACCCATTTGACGTGTTGAGAAGGTCACCAAGGGGTCTCAGATCACAGGGCTGTAAACGTAAACTCACTGGAAGAATAATCGATCTTCCAAGTGATGTCTGGGCGTTTCTATGCATCCCAAGAGAGAGAAATTACCAGGAGCACTTGCGGCATGGATGCATATATAGATGTACAAGATTATTTGCACAACATGTTCATAAAACTCAGTCTCCAGGGACGAATACAGCGTGAGCCCAGCGCTGCTATAACATCGTGTCCCTCTTTTGACGGGGAAGAGAGAGAGAGAAAGAGAGAGAGGGTGAGAGAGAGGAGGGAGAGAGAGAAAGTGGGAGAGAATGAGAGGAGGGAGGGAGAGGGAAAGAGAGAGAGATGGACAGAGAGAGAGAGAGAGAGAGAGGAGAATTGAATTTTTGAATTATTTTCTGAGGGCAATAGTTTCAGTTTCAGTTTCAGTAGCTCAAGGAGGCGTCACTGCGTTCGGACAAATCCATATACGCTACATCACATCTGCCAAGCAGATGCCTGACCAGCAGCATAACCCAACGGGCTTAGTCAGGCCTTGAGAAAAAAAAAGGTGAATAAATAATAGATAAGCTTACATAAAAAAATATATATAAAAAGGTAGTAATAATAATAATAATAATAAAGTAATAATGATAATAAATAAATAAATAAATAAATAAATAAGTAAATAAATAAGACAACAATGATGATAAATAAGCAAGGGCAATAGAATAAGCAAACAACTGTTGTTGTTTTTTATCCAGCCGTCGAAAAGGAAAAATGTCAAAAAGAAAGGATGTGAATAAAGACCACAAGAAATGAGTGAATTATGAACAAAAAACAAAACAAAACATAAAAAGACAAGAAAAAATAAAACATGAATAACCAAAGCATCATGTTCATAACAAACATAGACGTCACACATACACACACACACACACACACACACACACACACACACACACACACACACACACACACACACAGATTTCGCGGCAGGGGAAGAGGATTTCTCACAGCAAATGCGGAATAAAAGCAATTCTCTGTGAGAATTTTTTTAGATTAAAAAAAAATAGACACGCAAAAAAATGTTAATGTTAATTGATTGATATTCATTTCGCATAACTGTACACCACCTGTCTGTCCGCGGCCGTACAACCAACTACCCCATACCCCCACAATTCCCTCTTCCAGAAATCCTTGCATTGTGTCTGTACGGAAACACGGAGCGTTGACATGGAACTGACGGGCGCAATAGCCGAGTGGTTAAAGCGTTGGACTTTCAATCTGAGGGTCACGGGTTCGAATCTCGGTAACGGCGCCTGGTGGATAAAGGGTGGAGTTTTATTTTCCGATCTCACAGGTCAACACATGTGCAGACCTGCTGGTACCTGAACCCCCTTCGTGTGAAAACGCAAGCACAAGATCAAATATGTACGTTAAAAATCCTATAATCCATGTCAGCGTTCGGTGGGTTATGGAAACAAGAACATAACCATTATGCACCCTCCCCCCCGCCCCCCCGAAAACGGAGCATGGCTGCCTACATGGCGGGGTAAAGCCGGTCACACACGTAAAAGCCCATTCGTGTACATACGAGTGAACGCGGGAGTTGCAGCCCACGAACAAAGAAGAAGAAGAAGAAATAGAACTAAGATTGGCAGCTGACGGCACAGCAAATCCCTCCGAAAAGTTCAGGCCTTTAGTGATGGTCAGGTCGGCCGGTAACAGAATCTCCCCGGGCCATTGTAGCCATCTCCATGTGGAGAAAGCCGCTTCAAGCCCCGACCTCGTACAACGTCTTGAGCTCTAAGTCAGAAGACGTGACCACGTGCACAAACCCTCCTTCTCCTCCTCCTCCTCCTCCTCCTCCTCAAAGGCAAGGCACTGACTCCCCATCCAAGCACGCACTGAGTGGAAAGTCAAGAAGGTTTTGTTCAATTGGTGATGGCGGTGATGGTAGTGTTTGGTGTTGGTGTTGGTGGTAGCGGTTGTGTGAGTGGTGGTGGTGGTGGTGGTGAGGGTGTGTGTATGTTTGTGACGTTGCGTATTTCGGGGAAGGCGTGTGTGTGTGTGTGTTTGGCGGGGGGGTGAGGGGGGCAGGGGGGTTGAAGATGGGGAGTGAGAAGGGGTGAGGGACTGAATGAGAAGACAGTATTGGTGACTCACGGACCTGCTTACATATCGGGATTCTATCTGTTATGCCGTGAGTGTTAACAACAACGCCCATGTGATTGTGGTGTTCCTGTGTATTCAGAATAAATTCAGTTAGTGTGTTGTTGTTTGGGTGTTGTTTTTTTCAACCACTTTCCCTCCCCCACCCCCACCCCCACTTTTCGAGCGCCATATTTCCATTGACACTTCCCTCCCCTCTGTCAGCCTCCCTCTTTAACACCTCCCTCTCCCCCAACCTCCCACTCCTTAACCTTCGCATTTGTTTCGTCGAAGGACTCAGTTGTGTGTCTCAAATGCACACAAAGAAAAGTATTTGGAATTTGTCTTTTTCGGCACAGGGATCAACAGAGTAGTTATCTTCCTGTTGGTATTACTCATAATTAAAAAAAAAACAACCCACAGTATTTACGTAGAGTCAGGGTATGCGACAGAGAGAGAGAGAGAGAGAGAGAGAGAGAGAGAGAGAGAGAGAGAGAGAGAGAAGGAACCGGATGGGCAAAGAATCAGATTAACTCTCTCCATACGAACGGCGAAAGAGACGACGTTAACAGCGTTTCATCCCAATTACCATCATCAAAATATTGCAAGCGGAAGGCTCTTATACTGAAGAGGTGAATGTTGACAAAGAATACCACAATTCTGACGACGGAAGCCAAAGTTTGGGTCATTGAGACACCCACTGGACATCCGAGGGGTCTGCGTAGAGGAGAAGAGAGGACTGGCCGTACTGAGTGAGTTAACCTTCGCATTTGTTTCGTCGAAGGATTCAGTTGTGTGTCTCAAATGCACAAAAAGAAAAGTATTTGGAATTTGTCTTTTTCGGCACAGGGATCAACAGAGTAGTTATCTTCCTGTTGGTATTATTTATAATTTAAAAAAAAAAACCAAACAAACACAGTATTTACGTAGAGTCAGGGTATGCGACAGAGAGAGAGAGAGAGAGAGAGAGAGAGAGAGAGAGAAGGAACCGGATGGGCAAAGAATCAGATTCACTCGTACTTTACACTGTCCAGAGCAGAGGCATATTTGTTGGTACTGTCCAGTTGAATTCACATTCGTAGTCTCTCCGTCCATCCATCGACCATCACCCTCCTCCCCCCCCCCCCCCGCCCCCAACCCACCCCCCTACCACGCATACACTTGGTGAAGGTTGCGTGGTGTGTGACGCCATCCGCTAGTCACACCAGGCGTTCAATGTCAGCAAGTGCACTGTCACTAGCGATGATCGGATTGTTAACACACACATACACACACAGACACAGACACAGACACACACACACACACACACACACACACACATGTCTAATATCACTGATTCTGAAAAGACGCTAAACTAAAGAACACACACACACACACACACACACACACACACACACACACACACACATGTCTAATATCACTGATTCTGAAAAGACGCTAAACTAAAGAACACACACACACACACACACACACACACACACACACACACACACACACACACACACACACACACACACACACACACACACACACACACACACACACACACACATGTCTAATATCACTGATTCTGAAAAGACGCTAAACTAAAGAACACACACACACACACACACACACACACACACACACACACACACACACACACACATGTCTAATATCACTGATTCTGAAAAGACGCTAAACTAAAGAACACACACACACACACACACACACACACACACACACACACACACACACACACACACACACACACACACACACACACACACACACACACGGAGAAAAAAAAAAGAGAAGAGCTGAATAAATAAAGAAACGCCTAGTATCAAGTACACAGTATACCAACGTAACTGCTCAACAGTTTCTATTCGCCCCCTACACTCCCCCCTCGCCCCCCTCGTCCCTCTATCCACACCTCTATCACCCCTCAAAAAACAAAACAAAACAAAAATCCGCCTTGTTACCCGTTTGCATTAATATTGTATACAATGGAGTGATGGCCTAGAGGTAACGCGTCCGCCTAGGAAGCGAGAGAACCTGAGCGCGCTGGTTCGAATCACGGTTCCATCGCCGATATTTTCTCCCCCCCTCCACTAGACCTTGAGTGGTGGTCTGGACGCTAGTCATTCGGATGAGACGATAAACCGAGGTCCCGTGTGCAGCATGCACTTAGCGCACGTAAAAGAACCCACGGCAACAAATGGGTTGTTCCTGGCAAAATTCTGTAAAAAAAAATCCACATCGATAGGAAAAACAAATAAAACTGTATGCAGGAAAAATACAAAAAAATGGGTGGCACTGTAGTGTAGCGACGCGCTCTCCCTGGGGAGAGCAGCCCGAATTTCACACAGAGAAATCTGTTGTGATAAAAAGAAATACAAATACAAATGCAAATATACAGCGCAAGCAGCTCCCTTGCCTATACATTTTTAAAAACCATTCTACAACAAGCACAACCTTCCCCTTGTGATGCCCCACCCAGCCAAATTCCCACTCCCCACTCATCACCAGTAATATCGGTCTGGGAAAGCAAATCGCATTATCTATTATTCTATCTATTCCTGCATGTTAAGTTTTATCCCATTAGCTGCCGGTAATGACACTGGCGTACACGTGGCACTCTGATCTGCAATGCACTGAACTCTCTTCATGACCCCGGGACATCGTAGGTGTATAAACAACATTGCTTTTTTTTTAAACTTTTTTTATTTATTATTACTCGATTCGTGCTTGCAGGCAACAGTCAAACAAACACAATAACCTTTCTTCATATGGATTTTATATGGTTTTACATGACAGTGATGCTTCACACCGAACTCTCGAAGCACTTGGCCAGATTGAGAGATACCAGCATTGAGAAGCTTCTCCTCTGAAAATTTCCTCTCTTTACAACGACCACTATACTTAATGTGAAAGATTAGCCTCTCTGATGAAGACCGATACATTCTTGAGCAAACGTTGAGCCGTGCTTGAGATTTGATAATTTTTTTACTTTTGAAGACTCGCTCGTGCGGCCGATTTTATTTTATTTTTTATCTTTTTATTTTTTATTTTTTCTAGATAGTTTGTGGAAGAACTGGTCTCCGTGGACGTGTTAATATGGATCCATCCAGTTGATATATCACCCCTGTTTAAAAGACTAGGGAAGTGGGCTCGCATCACTTGAATATAAACATGACTCACTGGCGGAATGATCGATTTTCCTGTACATGCTCGAGGCGTTTTATTGTCCTGTCTCTCTGTATCGAGAGAGAGAGAGAGAGAGAGAGAGAGAGAGAGAAGCAAATAAAAAGAATTTCACCACAGAAGCTCTTGGTTTGCATACACACATAAAGTGATGCACTGTTATTTACGTAGCAAGGTCA
>NC_134877.1:60278815-60283815 GCF_041734735.1 Babylonia areolata
CACACACACACACACACACACACCATAACACACACGAACACACACACACACACACACACACACAACATAACACACACATACACACACACACACACACACACACACACACACACACACACACGAACACACACACACACACACACACACACACGCACACACACACGAACACACACACACACACACACACACACACACACACACACACACACACACACACACACACACGAAAACGACCCGCATGTACGTGGTGGTAGCCGCCGACATCCTTTCGAAATGAGATCCCGCGAGACCTATGTGGGAGCGAGACCGGATCGTAGTCACCACCACCACCACCACCACCACTAGCAACATTCCCCCACCCCCACCTCTCCTTCCTGCCCCCCCCACAACCCCCCTCCGCTCTGTCTCCACCACTCCCAGCCCTCTCCCCCCCCCCAACCCCCTCCGAGAGATCTTCTTCTTCTTCTTCCCCCCCCCCCACCCCCCACCCGGTAAACGAGGCGGAGACCATTTTGTGTCCTGTGCCTGGAAGAAGGGAGGGGGGGCCGGGGGGGCGGGGGGCGGGTAAAAAAAAAAAGAGAGAGAGTGTGAGAAGTCGAGGACGAGGGATCGGAGATGATTGTGATGTAGGAAACACTTTTGCGGGCTAGGATTATATATATATATATATATATATATATATATATATATATATATATATAAACTCCACCCGCCCTGTCGTTTCTCTCTCCCCCACACCCCCATTCACCACCCCCCACAGCCTTCAGATCCCATCCCGGCCCAAACCCCCCCCAACATCCACAGCCACCATCACTATCTCCCTCTATTATCCCTTCTCTCTCTCTCTTCTCTTCCTCTGTCTCTCTCTCTCTCTCTATTCTCTTCCGCTCTCTCTCTCTCTCGCTCTCTCTCTTGCTCTCTCTCTCTTGTCTTCGTCTCCCTCTCTCTCTTCTCTTCCTCTCTCTTCTCTTCCTCTCTCTCTTCTCTTCTCTCTCGCTCTCTCTCTTTCTCTCTTCTCTTCCTCTCTCTCTCTCTGTCTCTGTCTCTCTCTCTGTGTCTCTCTTCCTCCTCAAGCCTTTCCCCTCCTCCGTCCAAGAACATCGATTGAAGCCGACACCCCGGCACCCCCCCCCCTTCCCAATTCCCCCCTCTCCAACGCCCATGCCCCCCCTCCCCCCACCCCCACCTCCCCCCACCCCCACCTCCCGGCCTAGACCGGTCCTATACCGGGCGAGCTTTCCACAACTTTTCTTCTGAACAACTCTGTATGTGTGTGCGTGTGTGTGTGTGTGTGTGTGTGTGTGTGTGTGTGTGTGCGTGCGTGCGTGCGTGTGTGTGTGTGTATGTGTGTGTGTGTGTGTGTGTGTGTGTGTGTTTAGAAAAAGAGGGTGGGTGAGAGAAAGAGAGAAATAGAGAGAGAGAGAGACAAGAGCCCCACCCCCTCCCCGCCCACCCCAAACATACCTACTCTCCTTCTACATGGTCAAGTTGCGCCCAGCCAGAAAACCACCTCTAGCCTGTCCCCCCCCCCCCCCATTCCACGCCCATCCCCACTACCACCATCTACACCCCCCCCCCCCCCCCGACACACACACACACACATACACCCCTCCTGCTCCTCCTAGCCCACCCCTACCGCTACCCCACACACCCCGATCTCTCTCTCTCTCTCTCTCTCTCTCTCCCGTACTGGACCACCAGTGGGCTGCTTACAGGGCAGTGGAAAGAGGACTCAGTCCAGACACACAAGAGGCCGGCTGTGGCAGAGAACTGAACAGAGCAGTACAGAACAGGATTTCGCTCCGACGGTTGTTCGTACCAACTAGTAACCTTTCCTTCCATCCGGTACTAACTCACCTTCCGTCCGTCCGTCCGTCCGTCCGTCCCTCAGACCCTACTGCCCTCATCTCAATCTTCCTCTCCCTTCCCTCCCTGCCTCCCTCGCTCCCTCGCTTTTCCCCCCGACCCTCGATCAAGCCTCGTGGTGATTTGGGAGTTCCTGGAGCTTAGCTTGTGCTGCCTGGGAAAAATAGCCCTGTAATAGTTTACTCTGGACAAGTGCTGACTGCGACGCTTTTGTCTTTTTTTTTTTTGGATACACGTGTGTGTGTGAGAGTGTGTGATTTCTTTTTTTTTCTCCCCCCATTCCTTTCCTCTTTTTTTTTATTATTTTTTTTTATTTTTGCGTTCCCGCGTGACAACAGTTGAGCGGAGCTCTTATTTGGTGGGTGAGTCGTTTTTTCGCTGGTTGCTTTCCTCCCCTTCCGTGTGTGTGTGTGTGTGTGTGTGTGTGTGTGTGTGTGTGTACTCTGTCTGTCTGTCTGTCTGTCTCTTTCTCTCTCTCTCTCTCGTCTTTCGTCTCTACCATTCTCTCTCAAATAGCTCTTGATTGATAATATTGTATTCTCTTTTTTTAGTCTCTCTCTCTCTCTCTCTCTCCCTCTCTCTCTCTCTCTCTCTCTCTCTCTCTCTCTCTGTGTGTGTGTGTGTGTGTTGTGGATTTTAGTTGTTGTTTGCTTGGTTTGTTGAATGGACATGGCATGATTTGTTCAACTGTTTTATCATCTTTATTTAACTATCATTCATCGATGTATTCATTGATTTATTCACCCTTTGTCTTTCTTTTCTTTACATATTTCTTTCTTTTTTTCTGTTCTGTTGGCGTTGATTGTCTTACAATATTCTTTGTTTTTATTTTGTTTCTTTTTCTTGGTTCCAAACTGTATTTTGTGTTTAATTTTTTTTTTATAGAATATTTTTGTCTTTTTTGTTTGAATAGTTAATTTAGCTTTTATAACTGCATTATCACTTGCTTTATTATTCTCGTCCTGTATCATCAAACGAAAAAATAGAACAGCACTTTATATGAAAACGCGGAAGTTTGTTGCGGAAGGTGCAAAGCAGTACACGCATTCGTTCGTTCAGCTGAGGCGGTCTAAAATAGACGTTCATTCCAATAATGTACACCACATGGATGCCGAGTCTGCGCAAACAAGGCAGCCAGTTGTTGACTCGGAACACCAGCTGACCATTGTTGACCAGGAGACCTCACTCCCCCACCTCTCACCACACTCCATAGCGATAGGCTGAAGTCATCAGAACAAAGAGAAGTCGTGCAGGGAATGGACAGACCAGGCTCCTTTGCCACACGGCAGACAGTCGTTTTGTAGTGGATTATTTATGATCTGGACTGTCCTTCTCGAAGATGAACAATCGATGTTATGCCGAGAATGTAATAAACTCGCTCAGAAACAACAGTACGATCTGTGGCCGGGAACCCTGGTAACACATTTTCGGCTTTTATATCAGTTTCAGTTTCGGTTTCTCAAGGAGGCGTCACTGCGTTCTGATAAATCCATATAAACTATACGACATATACTAGGTAGATACCCGACCAACAGCATAGTCAGGCCTTGAGTGCATGCATATGTATTTGTGTACCTATTACAGTAGATTTCTTCTAGAGAATTTTGCCATGATATTTATGTTGCCATGGGTTCTTCTTCAATGCGGCAAGTGCGTGCTGCACATGGGACCTCGGTGCATCGTCTCATCCAAACGGTTAGACGCTCTGTTTGGTTTTACAGTGACAGTTTGGATAAAGGGTGAGACCAGGAATCGAACCCAGACCCTCACGGACACATGTTGGCAGTTAACTCTCTCCATACGAACGGCGAAAGAGACGACGTTAACAGCGTTTCACGCCAATTACCATTATCAAAATATTGCAAGCGGAAGGCTCTTATACTGAAGAGGTGAATGTTGACAAAGAATACCACAATTCTGACGACGGAAGCTAAAGGTTGGGTCATTCAGACACCCACTGGACATCTGAAGGGTCTGTGTAGAGGAGAAGAGAGGACTGGCCGTACTGAGTGAGTTAAACGTCTTGACCATTCTAATGGAAAGATTGACATAAGTTTACAGTTGGGCCAACAGCAAAGTGAGAGCTGTATGATAAATGATTTCTCCGCTGCAATTAGGATTCATTTGCAGCTTAGCCTTTTAGGAAGGACCACGACTCTTAAAATAGGAAGCTTTGCACTGGCTCCTAATGCAGCGGCTTTGGGGGCTAGCTGGCCTAAAGGGATCATCCCAACGCCGATCGTACGTAAAGCCCTCTTGGCCGAGAGAGTGGAAATGAAACTCGGGCAAGACACTCTTCACTGCAATCAGATTCTGTCCCAGATAATCGGGACAGCAGTTGCGTCCTCCGCTGTTCATTATCCTCATAACAGGAGCAGGTGGGTTTCATTCCAAAACCGAGTATACACCTCATGTGGTTGACATTGATGTCTGACCAGCAGGTCAAAGGTGATGTCTTTTTTTTTTCATGATCACCGGAAGTTTTCATGCCCTTGGTAGAAACCGCTTTTACATGGGCTACATGGGTTCCCCAGTTCAATTAAAAATAAAATCTGACAAAACTCACCTCTTCCGTTCTACCTACCGTCTTACTAGCGTGAATCTTGAACTTCTGTTCTGTAAGAGCGAGTGCTTGTGTAAGTATATGTCGTACGTGACTGCATGATACATGCATATACACATGCTTACACACGCACACACACACACACACACACACACACACAGAGAGAGAGAGAGAGAGAGAGAGAGAGAGAGAGAGAGAGAGATTTCGCGGCAGGGGAAGAGGATGTATATATATAGAGAGAGAGACAGATAGTCTTGTTTTGTGATTAAAAACGTTAAACCCAATGATTCTCGTCTATCTTCAGTGTAAAGGGCAGTCATAAAATTCGACAGTTATCCTATGAAATGTAGTCAAATGAAACGGATTATTCGAACGATCTTATCGTTTTTTTTGTTAACCCCTCAATATGTCCTTCTCGATCGTTAAGGCTAAAAAAAAAATTTAAAAAAAGCAGGAAGTAAAAGTATTGTCTATGTTATTATATTGTAAAGGCCAGTACTAATGCGCGAGACTCTCGTCATATCCTTACGGTAGTCTCCGCCCATGGAGCCACCACTGATGCCCCGGCAAC
>NC_134877.1:60288815-60293815 GCF_041734735.1 Babylonia areolata
ATTTTCACCACGGGGAAATAGAGGAGGAGGGGGGGAGACGGAGGGGGGTGTTGGGGGCGGGGGGTTCTGGGAGGAGCAAGGGGGGGACAAGAATCAATAGTTCAGTTCCAGAAGACGTATATATCTGAAAAACTGGTCTGAATTCTGGAAATGACAGGCAGTGCCATAATGACCCACTGGATTTTTTTTTTTTTTTTTTTTTTTAAGCGAGCGAGTGAGATTACTCTCCCGTGTTGTCGGGCGGAGGTTTTGCACTGTACGGGGTGGCTCTGCACACTGTCGGAAAGCGTGACAACACCACATCATCATCTTTTTCTCCTTATTCCTCTTCTCTCCTGCACTTCTTCTCTCCTCATCATCCTTCTCCTCCTCTCCTTCACCCCTTCCTCCTTCCCTCTCCATCTTTTTTTTCTGCCTCTTTCCCTCATTCTGTTCCTTCTTCTTCTTCTTCTTCTTTCTCTTCGTCTTCTTCTTCTTCTTCTTTCTCTTCTTCTTCTTCTCTTGTTGTCCTCGTTCTTCTCTTCCTCCTCCTCCTCCTCAAGCTGGTCTTCTTGCACATTTTGGGATAAACTACCCGAGGAAAATAACAGCATATCGTTTACAATCATGCACAATAGCATATTGTTATGATGATTGGCAAAAAAAAAAAAAAAAAAAAAAAAAAAAATCGCGCGGTTGTTCGTTCGTTCTTTAGTTTAACGTCTTTTCACTGTAAGTGATATTAGACGAGTGTGATATTTCACTGTAAGTGATATTATCTTCTAATTCGCGCGGTGATGACGAAAAAGTGCTCACCATTCAACGGGATACGACAAGGCGAACAGTTTACAATTCATTTCTGAGTATCGTCCTGCTCCCTTTTCGTGATAATATTGGTGAACTGCTGTGGTGGCTATGCTTACCTTATAAGGAATAAGGCACAGCCGCATAGTTTCGTTGCTCGTTTCCATGGAAAAAAAACCCAACAACAACAAAAACAAGAACAAGAGAATAACAGCTGTGGCTTTATCATGACCTGTTTTCTGTGGTGGTGGGGGTGGGGATGGGGGGAGGACGGGGTAGAGGGGTGAAACAAAACCAATATAACAGCCGTGGCTTTTGTTACATGATTCTATACCAAAAAAATAGCAATCCTTTTCACCACACAGGTCAAGTTTCCAAGATTGGTAAATCACCTTGTGTCGGAACGTGTCAGCGTCTGACACGAATGAATTTACATTCATCAATACCGTGACCAAGGTTATAATAAAAATTTAAAAAAAGGAGAGAGGCAAGGCCTTCAAGACTCACTTGTGATAAATTAAGACCCCTAGCATTAATTACAGAGTAATTTCCCTTTTTTACTATCTGCACCAAAACGTTTGCAAAATAAATAAAAAAAAGTCCATGCTTAGCAAAAGAAGTTCCTGTTTGAATAAAAAATGATAATAATGACTCCTCTTGTTGTTGTGTCAGAATAAGAGGTCAAAGTGTCAAGTTTAGAGAATACAAAAAAATATAAATATAACAGTTTGCATATAATTAGGCTTCTTTTTTAATTTTTTTGTGCCCATCCCAGAGGTGCAATATTGTTTTAAACGAGAATACAAAAAAATATAAATATAACAGTTTGCATATAATTAGGCTTCTTTTTTTTTAATTTTTTGTGCCCATCCCAGAGGTGCAATATTGTTTTAAACAAGATGACTGGAACGAACTGAATTTGTCCTATTTTTATGCCAAATTTGGTGTCAACTGACAAAGTATTTGCAGAGAAAATGTCAATGTTAAAGTTTACCACGGACACACACACACACGGACACACACACACACACACACACGCACACACACACACACACACACACACACACACACACACACACACACACACACACACACACACAACCGAACACCGGGTTAAAACATAGACTCACTTTGTTTACACAAGTGAGTCAAAAATGTTTTCACTCCGGGACGTCCCGACGTTGTGTTTGTTCTCTCTGTCTTCTCTCATCAGTGGGAGAAACGCGAAAAAGCCATGTCTCGCAGAGGCCATTGGCCAAGATCCCATCGATCAGATTTTGGCCATAGATTTTGGTTTGATATCTGGATTCAGGGCGGTGGATGTAGTGTGTGTGTGTGTGTGTGTGTGTGTGTGTGTGTGTGTGTGTGTGTGTGTGTGTGTCTGTGTATGTGTCTGTGTATCTGTGTGTCTGTGTGTGTCTGTGTCTGTGTGAGAGGGGTGGCTCAAAACATAGAAACGATTCTTCATCACCATCGGGAGATAGGATGAGAAAAAAAAAGTGCGGATATCTGGAGAAAACATTTATGGGTTTCTTTATAGCTTTGTAGGATGATTGGTGGTGGGATAGGAATGATGGATAAAAAAAAAAAAAAAAAAAAACGATTGGTGGAGAAGGGGTGGCTGTCCTTTTCTAGACACAGGTCCAGTAATTTAGAGGGAAAAAAATTCAACACTAGGAATATAGACGGGGAAGAGAATCAATAATTCAGTTCCAAAAGACGTATATCGAGGAAAAAAAAACAAAAAAAAAAAAACAACAACAACAAAACTTATCTGAATTCTGGAAATGACAGTCAGTGCTATAATGATTCGCTGGAAAAATAAAAAATAAAAAATAAAAAAATAAAAAAAACGAAAAAAAAACCCAAACGAAACGAGCACGTTAGCTTGCTGCCCCTGTGTTGGCGTAGGTTTTGTACTATCCAGAGCGGCCCGGTGCATCGTCAGAAAGCGTGACAAACACCATAATCATCATCTTTTTTCTCCCTCTTCCTCTTCCTTTCTGTCTCCCCTCACCATCCTTCTCCTCTTCATCATCATCATCTGACGGGCGCAATAGCCGAATGGTTAAAGCGTTGGACTTTCAATCTGAGAATCCCGGGTTCGAATCTCGGTGACGGCACCTGGTGGGTAAAGGGTGGAGATTTTTACGATCTCCCAGGTCAACATCTGTGCAGACCTGCTAGTGCCTGAACTCCCTTCGTGTGTAAACACATGCAGAAGATCAAATACGCACGTTAAAGATCCTGTAATCCATGTCAGTGTTCGGTGGGTTATGGAAACAAGAACAAACCCAGCATGCACCCCCCCGAAAGCGGAGTATGGCTGCCTACATGGCGGGGTAAAAACGGTCATACACGTAAAAGCCCACTCGTGTATATACGAGTGAACGTGGGAGTTGCAGCCCACGAACGCAGAAGAAGAAGAAGAATCATCATCATCCTCACCCCCTCCTTCTTCCTTCTCCTTGCTGTTTTGTTTTTTTTCCCCCCCCCCCCCCTTCCCCCACTTCTGTTCCTCTTGTCAACCATTCACCATCATCATGATCATCATCATCATCATCTTCTTCATCTTCTTCACCATCGCCATCATCATATTCTTCTTCTTCCCTTCCTTCTTTCCTTCCCAAAGCCAAGTTATGCACATACTGACCACATAACTATACACTTCATTTACGCTTCCATATCTTCTTTCTGCTCAAGCCCCCCACCCTCTACCTTCCACCCTCCCTTCCCACTTTTCATTTCTTCTTCTTTACTGCCTTCTAAACCTTCTTCATATTTGATTTTTATTTTACCGACATAAATACATAAATAAATCATACGAAAATAGTCTCTCAAAGTTCAACTTGACGGTTATGTTAAAAAACAAAACAAAAAACAAACAAAACAAAAAAAACCCACCACCACCACCACCACCACCAACAACAACAACAACAACAAAAACAAAACGTTCCTGACCAAAGCAGTCTGATCTCCTTGCACATTTTGGATAAATTGTGTGTGGACAAAAAAAATTAGCATATCTTTTGTGGCCATGCACAACAACATATTGTTTATGATGATGGTAAACTTTTTGCACGGTGATGACGAAAACGTGCTGACCATTCATTGTGATATGACGAGCCGGAGACACATAACGATTCATTTCTGAGTATTAGCTGCTCAGTTTTCGTCTTTATATCTTTGCTGGGGGAACTGTTGTGGTGGCTATGCTTACTTTAGGAGAACAACAAGGCGCAGATACAGGGTTCCTTTACTGTGACAACTACGACAACAGCAGAATAAAAGCAGTGGCGCTTTTTTTTTTGTAATTTATCATTATTACCTGTTTCTGTGGGCAAAACAAAAGCCATCATAACAGCCGTGGCTTTTGTTACATGTTTCTGTGGGGTGGATGCTTAGGTGGGTGGGTGGGAAGGGGTGGGAGGGGTGGGTCGGGGTGGGGGTGGGGATGGGGGGAGGGGGAACAAAACCCCCAAATAGCAGCTATAGAATTTTGTTACCTGTTTGTGCAAGCACAGAAAACAGAGCCTCAATTAACAGCCCACGAGCTAGCTAGCCACGAGTCGCCAGGTCCGCTACGGTCGGTCCAGGAATGGCAGGTTATAAAAGAACCCCCCCCCCCCCGCCCCCCTGCCCCCCTGCCCCCCTGCCCCCCGGCCCCCTACCCCCTCCGCCACCCTCTCAGTTTCGATGCAAATCACCTGTCGCCTGCCTCCCCAATTATATTGACATTGGATCTGTTTGTCTGCTAGCGTGGTGACGTGGTGTCATTGAATGGAGTGTGGGAAGCAGGGAGCGAGGCACCACCATTACTACCCACAGTGTTGACTCTTTTTTTTTCTTTTTTTCTTTTTTTGTCGCGACATATTGCGTGTTTGATATATTGATGAAGAATCGATATTGTTCTGGAAGGCCACAACAAGACGGACCCGAATGCTCAGCTGCGGCCGTAAAGCTAAACTGTTTCACTCTTAAGCGCCACTGTAGTTGGTGGTGTGTGTGTGGAGGGGGGGGGGGGAGGGATTTTTTTTTCTTTTAAGATTTGGTGTCACCAGACACACACACACACACACACACACACACACACATACACACACACACACACACACACACACGCACGCACGCACGCACGCACGCACGCACACACACAGAGAAATGTGCACACATTGATATACACACATACATGCATACGAACACTCACGCACGCACGC
>NC_134877.1:60303815-60318815 GCF_041734735.1 Babylonia areolata
TGTGGGTTTTTTTTTTTACAGTTTCAGTTTCAGTACCTCAAGGAGGCGTCACTGCGTTCGGACAAATCCATATACGCTACACTACATCTGCCAAGCAGATACCTGACCAGCAGCGTAACCCCAACGCGCTTAGTCAGGCCTTGAGAAGAAAAAAAAAAGGTGAATAAATAATAGATAAGCTTGCACAAATAAATAAATAAATAATAGTTATAATATAAAAAGGTAGTAGTAATAATAATAATAATAATAAATACTAATAATAAATAAATAAATAAATGAATAAATAAGTAAATAAATAAATAAATAAGACAACAATGATGATGAATAAGCAAATAAATGTAAAACATGAAGACACACATTCACACATACACCCACACGTGCATAACAGATATGCACCAAACATGCAGTTTCACAGATATGAAAGCACAGTCAAATACATATATTTTTTTTTCTTCTTTTTTTCTTTTAATTGGAAGTGGGAAATAAATTGAGGCAGCGCGTTGGGCTTACGCCTGCGTCAGGCACCTGCTCCCTTTCCTTATGCACCCTCTATCCCCCATTCTGATGTGTAATGCGGTGTGTGTTATGTGTGTTTGTTTCTTTGATTTTGTTCCTTTTTTTTTTTTTTTTTAACCTGTGCATTTTACTAACACCATGCTAGTACCTGTATGTCATGTGTGTGTGTGTGTCTGTGTGTGTGCATGCGTGCGTGCGTGCGTGCGTGTGTGTGTGTGTGTGTGTGTGTGTGTGTGTGTGTGGTTGTTGTTTTTGTTTTGATTTATGCTTTTTTTTTCCTCTGTTGTGTATCTTTACTAACACCATGCTTTCATTTTATTAAATATTTTGTAGTGTAGACCCTGCTCAGGGCGGGGACTGGATATAAAAAAGCACACCAGTGCTTATCTATTATCCTCGAAATAAAGAATTTGTCTTGTCTTGTCTTGTCTTACGCAGATGTGGTGTAGCGTGTATGGATCACTCCGCACGCTTTGACACTTTCTTTAATAAAATCTGATAGTGATGATGATGATGATGATGATGACGATGATGATGATAATGTTGATGACGATGATGATGACGATGATGATGATGACGATGATGACGATAATGATGATGACGATGATGATGACGATGAAGATGATTGTGGAGGGGGTTGGTGTCAGTGAATTGTGGATACTATCCGGCCGTCACAAACATAGGTAACTGGAGACATTGTAACACATTTTTGGTTACTTTTTTTGCGTGAGTTCTTTAAAAAAACACACAAAGAAACAAACCAAAAAACCACAATAATAATAATTATGATAATACCAATGATGGAGCAAGAAATGGGTGGGTGGGTGGGTGGGTGGGTGGTAGGGTGGTTGGGACGAGGAAGCGGGTGGGAAGAGAGCTTGTATTGTTGGAAGACGGCTTCAAGACGAGTTGATTAAGTTGGCCGACAATCCCGTTATGTGACATTTGGCAGGCACATGGGCTGACATGTTGTTGTTGTTGTTGTTGTTTTATGTTATTCTTGTTTCCTCGATTCATCTTTGTAAAAGCCGTGAACTGTCTTTCTGAAGAAGAAAAAAACAACCAACAACAGAGCACCGTGTAACAGAATACAATTGTGAGCAATTTAATGTCACGGAAAAGAAAAATAATGAATAAGAGAGAGAGGGGAGAGAGAGAGAGACAGAGACAGACAGACAGACAGACAGACAGAGAATAATGAAGAAGAGAGAGAGAGAGAGGGAGATCGACAGACAGACAGACAGACAGAGATGCTCCTCCAAGATTTCTCCCATTCACACGTGGCGCTGTGTGTCTTTTTTTTTTCTTTCTCTCTCTCCAGGCACTGCTAGCAGCACTACTGACTTAAGAGTGGGAACCAAGAGCCAACGACTAGCTGCCTGCCTGCCTGCCTGCCTGCTTCCCTGCCTGCCTGCCTGCCTGCCTGCCTGCCTGCCTGCTTCCCTGCCTGCCTGCCTGCCTGCGTGCGATCCGGCACCGTCGTTGTGTCAGTCAGTCTTGGGGCCTGCTGCCTCTTTCAAACGTCCCGAGAACACTGTGCAAGGACAGTTTACTACGACCAGAGTGAGAGAGAGAGAGACAGACAGACAGACAAACACACACACACACACACACACACACACACACACACACAAAGAGAGAGAGAGAGAGAGAGAGAGGATACGGAAGAACGAATAAGATTCAAATAAGAAGAGGAACACGGACACACAGCGAAAAGAGACAGACAAGGAAATAGAGAGACAGAGAGAGAGAGAGAGAGAGAGAAGAAGAAGAAGAAGAAGAAGAGGGCAAGAAGACAAACAGAGGAAGAAGGACGTCCAAGAGAGAAGAACACTAAACAAGAAGAAGAAGGAGGCAACATAAAGAGGAGGGGAGAGAAGGAGTGTTAAAGAACGAAGAGAGAACATCACAGAAGAAAGAGGAGTGTGAAGTCCGTGTTGGTTCAGTGCATGTGTGTGAGGTGGGTTTTTTTTGGGGGGGGAGAGGAACGAGTTCAGTTAATCAGATTGTTTTTCGTCGACAACGTCTGTCACTTTACTGTCTGCCGTGCACTTAGACTCTCCCACCCACCCTACCTCCCTATCCACCCACACCACCCACCTATCTCTCTCCACACCACAGCGCGACGTTTCATGTGTCAGAGCCATTTTCTGGGCTTGCACGTGCTTGGTAGTTTAGTGGTGGGCAGAGAGATAGATAGAGAGAGAGAGAAAGATAAGAGACAGAGACAGTGACAGAGAGAAAAGAGGAGCTGTGTCACCTTTCCCACCCCGTCACTCTTCACTTGGAGCATCACCATCATCATCATCAGCAGCAGCAGCAGCAGCAGCAGCAGCAGCAGTTCTCAGCAACACCTTACCATCACCTCTCCAGTTCCATTCCATCCTTACCCACATCAGTTTCTTTGGCAAAGGGTTGAGGTGCCGAGGAAGACATCAAGCAACTCGTTCCCCCCACCCCACCCCCACACACCACACCACACACACACACACACACACACACACACAAACTACCACCACCACCACTACCACCGCCATCCTCTTCCACCCTTTGACGGAAGTGGCCGGTCAGGACTGTCCCCAGGGTCAAGGAGGGACGTGGTGGTGGTGGAGACTGCCCCCGACCCTTCTTTCCCTTCCCTTCCCAGTCCCGTCCGCCCGCTCACTCGCCCGGCCCTGCTAGGAGAAAGGGAGGCAGGCAAAATATTTGGAGAAACAGCACTGCCCTCTTGCCGGCTTTGTCACTGAGGAAGGTGGGTTGCTACTCACTCGCTTTCTTTCTCTTTCTCTCCATCACTCTCTTCCCACCCAACCACCCCACCCCGCTTTCTCTTCCTGTCTTTGAGGGGTTGTCCTCTCAAACAACGCATCCCCCCCTCCTCCTCCCCCTCTCCCTTACCTCCACCCTTACCCTCACGAGTGTGCCGCCGCCACCACCACCACCACCACCAGCAGCACCAGCACCACACAGCCCGTGACTGCTGAAGGGTCTGAGTGGCTCTTTCCTTGCTTGGGGCGGGACTGTGTGTCTTGTCTGTTTGTCTGCACGTGCTGCAAGCGTCACCTGTTTGTCGGTCAGCGCTTTTCTCCCCCCCCCCTCCTCCTCCGCCCACCACACCTCCACCCCACCTCCTCTCCTCCTCTAGAACACCACCCACGGGCTAATTCTGCACTTGGTTGGTGTCCACGTGGACATACGGACCAGTTGTTGTTGGGGGAGCCTGTGTTCACTTGTCGTGAACATTGTTGCTGCACGACAGTCAGAAGAGTCTTTTTGTGCGTGGTACGAGGAGGGACACCCGTTTTATACTGTGTACATTCGACTCATCTGATTGGTTGTTTCTTGGGAAGGAGTGTTTGGTAATTCTGGACAAGTGTTTTTTTTAAACACTGGAACAGATTTATTTCACTGTAGGATTGTAATTCTGATCAAAACCCGTTGAAAAAAAAGTTGGTTTAAAACCGCAACTACTGACCCGAACTACTCCTCATCTTTGTGGCGCAGAAGGTATCGAGAGGATTGCAGTGAGTTTGAAACGACGGAACACATTGAAACGAAACCAAAAACAAAAAACAAACGGCGGCGTACCAAATTGACGTTTGGAAGCAGGTTAACCTTACCTGTGTTCGCATCACTTGGGAAACCTAGACGTTGCAGAAATAAAATACCACTGCTTGTGTCACCAAACAACACATCCTGTGGATCGCATGACGAGAGCGTTTTTATTTTTTTTCCAAGCCTGGAATCTCTTTTTTTTTTTTTTTAAATCTGTTTTAAAGGCTGAAAGATAAAGAGGAAGAGAGACATCCCACTACAACTAAAAGAAACTTCATTGACGGGTGAACGCAGAAGAAACGACTTTGGTAGCAGCCCCCACTCCAACCTCCACACCCCTACACCACCACCACCAACAACAACACCAACAACACCACCACTACCACCACCACCAGCCTCTCGCCACAAGGAACGACCGCCCGTCACAGCGACAAAAAAAAAACAACAACAACAAAAAACAACCCCAGAAGCTAAGCGCGGCAAAGAGCAAAAAGAGAATAAAAGAAAGAAATAGTGCGTGGCAGGGTGAAAAATTGATACACACCACTGCCATTGGAATCTTCCTTCCATCTCTTCCATCTTCGGGTGGCAGGGGGCTTCGCTTGGCGTGTGGTGGTGGTGAAGTGTTGGTGGCCCCCAACTGTAGAATCTGGGCTGTGAGAGAGCAGTTTGGCGACAAAGGGGGTGGACGTGTCGTGCTGTTTGTGTTGTGTTGTGTTGTGTTGTGTGTGTGTGTGTGTAGGGGGTCGCTTTCCCATCTTCAGCGTGTGCAGGGTGATTGGTTTGGGTGAAGTGGGTGCTGTGTGGGCCATTCCTTCTTCTCTCGTTCGCTTCTTTCGTCCAAGTTCACTCTAGTGCGTGGTGGACTGAGAACCAGAGGAACGTTCTGAACTGACGAAAGGGCCGACTACCTGTGTGTGTGTGTGTGTGTGTGTGTGTGTGTGTGTGTGTGTGTGAGTGGGTAGGTGTGTGGGTGTGAGGGGAAAGTCCGGAGGAGGAGGAGGAGGAGGAGGAAGAGAAGTAAACCGTCGGTCATGATGGCGTCGGCGAAACGGTTCGAGGAGCTGGTGCAGCAGATGATGCCTGGGTTCAAGCCCACCACTGCTGGTGAGTCTCTACGTGATTGTGTGTGTGTGTGTGTGTGTGTGTGTGTGTGTGTGTGTGTGCGGTTGTTGTTGTTGTTGTTGTTATTGTTTTGTGGATGGTATCTCATTGTCTGTGTCTTTGTCTCAACATCCACCCTACCTAACCCTCTCTCTATCTGTCTCTGTTTTTTTTTCCAGTCGTGTCTCTGTGTGTCTCTCCCTTATCTCTCATATTCTCTCTCATTTCCTCTCTTCCCCTCCCCCTCTGACTCTCCTTCCCTCTCTCTATTTTTTCTAATCTCTCTCTTTCCCCCTTTCTCTCTCCTCTCTTTCTACTCCCTTTCTCTTCCTCTCTTGACACCTAAACGTCTCTCTCTCTCCCTTTCCCCCTTTTCTCTCTCCTTTCTCTCTCTCTCTCCACTCCCTCTCTCTTCCTCTCTTGACACCTAAACGTCTCTCTCTCTCTCTCCCTTTCCTTTTCTCTCTCCTTTCTCTCTCTCTCTCCACTCACTTTCTCTTCCTCTCTTGACACCTAAACGCCTCTCTCTCTCTTTCTCTCTCATTTTCTCTTTCTCTTGTTTTGCTTTCTTTTATTTTTTTTTTTTTTTGCTATATCCTTTCTTCTTGCTCACCACCTTCACGCCTCTACCCCCACTCCACCCCTCCCCCTCTCATCCCTGCCCCCTCCCAATCTTCCGCCCACCCCCCAGTCCCCAATTCCGTCAGTGTTGTTACTGGTGACTTAATTCTCATCAACCAACTAACCCCCCCCCCCCACACACACACACACCTCCACACCCACCACCACCACCACTCCCCTTTGATCAATTGGCACAACCTGTTCACACGTGCACCTCGGCTCCAATAGTTTCTGAACCCAAACCTGAGCATGACCCAAATCCCACGATCGTCTGCTTCAGTCTTCAAAAGGGGAGGGGGGAGGAGGGGGGGGGGGCTCTATAAATACACATTACGTCACCCAACGGGATAGGTAGGTAGGTAGGTAGGTAGGGTAGGTAGAGAGAGCCTTGAGATGGGGCCGGGGGCAACCTACGTGACATTTATACTGCAACGCCGCGGTGGAAGGTTTCACGTTCGATATAAATCTCTTCCTCCTCACCTTTCTTTTGAAGCAACTTGTTGTGGGCGATAACCCTGGAAGATTGCGTCACTCAAGAGTTTCTCGTTCTCGTTCTCGCGTACCGGCGGCGCACGCAAGAACAAGTCACTGACACCCAGGAGGTTGTTTTTTTTGTTTTTTTGTTTTTTTTTAAAGAAGTAAAAAAATTAAGCTGGATCGATGTTTTAAAGCTGTACCACAGCGACGCTGCGCTGTGATTTTTTTTTTTTTTTTTTTTTTTTTGGTTCAGTTTTGTTTTTAAACAGGCGTTGGTGTTAATTTACGGAGGACGTACACGGATCAAGTCGAGAGAGAGAGAGAGAGAGAGAGAGAGAGAGAGAGCGTGTGGCATTTATTTTAGAGTGCTGCGAGGGTGGGTTTTTTTTTTTTTTTTTGCGAGTTGATTTGTAGAAAGTTTTGTGACTTCATCTTAGTTGGCTTCGGCAGTGTACGTGTGTGTGTGTGTGTGTGTGTGTGTGTGTGTGTGTGTGTGTGTGTGTGTCTGTGTGTCTGTGTCTGTGTGTTGTGCAGAACCACTGACTGCAGTGGCATTTAGAAAGCTCAATGAAGCTGCATGCAAGGTATGTGTGTGCACGTGATGCCAGTGATTCCAGAACAGAAGAGTGGAAACCACACTGTTTTCAGCAGAGCGAGTGGTGTTAACTTTAAAAATCGTTCCTGTTCTATCATGCTTCCTCAACAAACCTTACGAGGTGTGTGTGTGTGTGTGTGGTGGGGCGGGTGGGGGGCTGGGGGGTGGGGGGGCAGAGAGAGAGAATTGGATTGTGGGATGAAGGAGAGTGAGGGGGAGGAGGGAGGGAGAGATGAAGGGGGAAGTTGCGACAGAGAGAGAGAGAGAGAGAGAGAGAGAAAACGGCAATGACTAGAATGTTGTAAGAAGAAAATGGGGGAAATATGAGGGAGGAAGGAGGGAGAGAGGCATAATATTACTTCATATAAGTTATCAATCACGCCAGACGGTTATTTCGATAATAATAAATCACAGTCACAAACAACAATAGGAATGAATTCTGATTTTAAGTTCTTCTCTTGAGATGTTCGCGAGTGATTTTCTTGAATGCAGGCAGATTTTCTTTTTATTACACGAATTTCAGTAGTAGAATAGAATTACATCACACAATCATCCTGCTGAATAGATACCAAGGGTATATTCTGCACAGGGAATATTCTGGCCAACTACAAGGGGACGGGACACAGCAGGGTTAGATTTACGTGTAATGCAGAGGACCAAACATAGCGAAACAAACAGACTGAAGCCTTAGAGTTACAACTGGATGGACAACAGGGATAAGGAAATCGAGTCTTTGTCTTTGAAGACACGATGAAATTGATGTGTGTGTGTGTGTGTGTGTGCGCGCGTGTGTGTGTGTGTGTGTGCGTGCGTGCGTGTGTATGTGTGTGGGTGTGTGGTGTGTGAATTAATGAGAGATACATAAGATAAGAGAGGAAGTAATGGAAGAGAATATGATACTCGCGTTCATGCTCTTGGGAACATTACATTTCTTTCCTGTCCGAAAGCAACTTTAGTTTATTATGCAGTTCTGTTAAGCACAAAATTGCCGCCTGCCAAGATTGTCGCCGGTGCCAATTTGGGGCAGGCTTCATTCCAAACATTGTCACCAAAACGAAATTTGTCGCTGGCGACAATTTTTTTCTATCTACCCTCATAGCCGAAATTGTCGCCATTTAAGAATTTGACGCAAGTGACTTGTGATACTGACAAGATGCTTCAACTGCTTTATCTACATGCGATTTCATAGCTTATTCTAAAAAAAAATTAGTGTTTTGCAACACTTGTGTGTGTGTGTGTGTGTGTGTGTGTGTGTGTGTGTGTGTGTGTGTGTGTGTGTACGAAGAACGAGGACCATAATCTCGTTCTGTCTGTCCGTTTGTCCGTCTGTCTATTTGTCCGTCTTTCTGTAAGCCAGTCAGTCAGTCAATCTCTGTGTCTTCTGTGTGTGTGTCTTTCTCTCGCTCTCTTGCTCGCTCGCTCGCTTTATCGCTTATCCCTCTCAGTGTCTGTTTCTCTTTTCTCTCTGTCTCTTTCTGTTTCTCCCTCCCTATCTTCCTCCCTCCCTCTCTTCTTTCGCTCTCAGGTATTTTCTTTCTCACAGACTTCCGTTCTTGTCAGGGAAATATTATGACAGACACCTACGACTTTCACTGATTCAGTGACACTTCCTGATAAAAAAAAAAAAACAAACACCGACGGACACTTCAGTGCAGTACTGTCACGAAAAACCTCAGACACAGCTGCTAGCAAATTTCTATAAACATCTTCAAGTTTCTGATGGTACTTCGTTTGTTTAATAAGGTTCCATCCTCACAATCTTTCGGTACAGTGGCGAATTCAGCCCCCGATGATTTGTTCTTTCAAATACGTTACACTCTTCCCATCCAAATTTGTCATGCCAAAGGGCGACATATTTCGTTTGGGCGATATTTTTTTGGCCTACCCAAACTTGTCGCAGGCGAGGAGAAACACATACGACTCAGCTTTGTAGAACGTTTTTTGGTTGTTTTTTTTTTAGTAGAATTGCACTGGTTTCCTGTTGAGCAGAGAATTAAGAAACAAGCTCTCGATGTCTCTGTTTTCACGCGATTTCCGTAACTGCACCTCAGTATGCTTCTGACCTTTTAAAGCAACTCTGGCTCTTCATCAAGCCCTGTCTTGATTAGAAACTTTGGCGTCCCCAACTTCAGCAGGGAGAAGCACGGGGAAGAGGAGAGCTTCCATTTACTTCAGCCGTATGTTTGATAGTCAGTCATGGCGGAAGAGGAGTTTCAGTTTCAGTTTCAGTAGCTCAAGGAGGCGTCACTGCGTTCGGACAAATCCATATACGCTACACCACATCTGCCAAGCAGATGCCTGACCAGCAGTGTAACCCAACGCGCTTAAGAGGAAGAGGAGGACGACTTCTGTTACTGTCCCGTCACACATATCGGTGATTGAAGACATTTAAGTATTATAGTTTAGAAGAGGATGGGTGTATGGATTAATAATGAGTTGGTGGAAACTAGGCATATGTGGGTGAAAATTGAAAAAAACAAAATCTAAATACAATTCGTCATGTCTGACTAAGACCATCAGAACAGCAGAGGAGGCAACTGCTGTCCTAACTATCTGGGCTGGAATTTTGGAGAGTGTGCTGTCCATGTTACGTCCCCACTCTCTCGGCCAGGAGGATTTTTAGGACAGTCGGCGTTGGGATGGCTCCCAAAGGCCAATTAGCCTAGACCCCAAGGCTGCAGCACTAGGAGCCAGTGCAGCTGTCTCTCCTAGTTCCAGAGTTATAGTCCTGCACAAAAGACAGGTGTAAAGGACTTCCCATTGCAATGGAGACTTCAGCCATACACACCATAAATTCACTATCGTTTCACTCTGTCACAGTCCTTCACTCCTAAATCATTCCTTTTCAAGCATTCCATGCATAATTAGAGCACTCCGTGTCAGATCTGTATTCTATAGATCCACGTCTATTTCTTCCACGCGTGTTTGTGTGCGTGTGTGCGTGCGTGCGCATGTGCATGTATATATAGATATGAGTTTATGTACATGCGTATGTGTGTGTGTGTGACTTTGTGTGTGTATGTGTGTGGCTGTGTGTGTGTGTGTGTGTTTATGAGTGCGTGTTTGTGTTTGTGTATGTGTGTGTGACTGTTTGTGTGTGTATGTGGCTGTGTGTGGCTGTGTGTGTGTGTGTGTGTGTGTGTGTGTGTGTGTGTGTGTGTGTTCTTGTGTGCTTTGTGTCTGACTGACGTGCAACTGTAAAGCGCTTTGAGAGGTTTGAAAGCGGTGTAAAAATGTACTGTCATTATTACCACTCTGCTGGACTCATTGTTCCGTCGTGACGAAAACTGATGTTTTGGTTATTCATGTCAGGAACGATCGTTTCGGAACGCGAGTTCCATATTCAGAATGGAGTGAATATATATATAAACAGAAAAGAAGGAAAAAATCAACGGGAGTAATAAAGAGAAGTGTTAGCGAAACCAACACACACACACACACACACACACACACACACACACACACACACACACACACACACACACACACACAGATACGTTAACTTATAGGCCAGAGACTCAAGAACTATTAAGATGTTACATTACTAGACTGAACAGGGGATTTCGACAATGAAGAAAACAGTTAATGACAAACAGAATAGCAAATGTAACAGTGCCTGTATAGTGTACAGAGTATTAACTCTCTCCATACGAACGGCGAAAGAGACGACGTTAACAGCGTTTCACCCCAATTACCATCATCAAAATATTGTAAGCGAAGGCTCTTATACTAAAGACGTGAATGTTGACAAAGAATACCACAATTCTGACGACGGAAGCTAAAGGTTGGGTCATTGAGACACCCACTGGACATCCGAGGGGTCTGTGTAGAGGAGAAGAGAGGACTGGCCGTACTGAGTGAGTTAAACTGAATGATGCATGTATACAATATCCAGTTGAACAGTGATTGTTTATAGTATTAAATTGAACTGTGCGCGTAAGAGTAGTAAATTGAACAGTGCATATACTTTTTTTTACAATTAAGAATCTAGAGTTGGATTAATTAATTGAGCAGTCAACAGCTTTTGACTTTCGACAACTAAGAACTAACGCACAGTTCGGCTGAACAGATGGTTTTGTTGTTGTTTTTTGTTGTTGTTTTTCAGTAATGGCGAACTGGAGCAAGGTAATTAACTGAACATTTTCAGGCTTTTGAACAAACAAGAAACCGTTTCTAAAAGCAGACACTAATTTCTACGAAATCGTTAATGGCTCAGCGGAAAGAGGTTGCAAATTCGTATGTTTAAAAAAACAAAATTTAAAGTGTGTTATCCTCTCTCTCTCTCTCTCTCTCTCTCTCTCTCTCTCTCTCTCTCTCTCTCTCTCTCTCATACACACACACGCACGCACAGACACACAGACAAACACACACAGAGACAAACACACACACTCACACACACACACACACACACACACACACACACACACACACAACACAACACAACACAACACAACGCAACACAACACAACACAACACAACACACACACACACACACACACACACACACACACACACTACTTTGTATAAACAATGGTATGCGCTCATATATGGAGCAGCAAGAAACCAAAGCTTATAAATAGTGTGTGCCCGTCTTGCATGCACATGCACAAGAGAGGTCAGCATTTATCTTAGTGGACATCGTTCAATCCCGGTTAATGCGATTTTGAAAACAAGCGATGGAAAATCTCGCTCTTTACGATCAGGTTCGGGTCCATTCTATTTCCGCGTTCTCAGATTCGAAACATTCACATAATGGGCGCAATAGCCGAGTGGTTAAAGCGTTGGACTTTCAATCTGAGGGTCCCGTGTTCGAATCTCGGTAACGGCGCCTGGTGGGTAAAGGGTGGAGATTTTTCCGATTTCCAGGTCAACATATATGCAGACCTGCGTGTGCCTCAACTCCCTCTGTGTGTATACGCAAGCAGAAGTTCAAATAAGCACGTTAAAGATCCTGTGAGCCACGTCAGCGTTCGGTGGGTTATGGAAACAAGAACATACCCAGCATGCACACCCACGAAATCGGAGTATGGCTGCCTACATAGCGGGGTAAAAACGGTCATACACGTAAAGCCCGCTCGTGTTCATACGATTGAACGTGGGAGTTGCAGCCCACGAACGAAGAAGAAGAAGAAGAAACCTTCACAACTGTCCGCCGCTCTTTCTCTGTGGAGCTTACACTTGGAAGGATCTCCCTGTTTCTCCTCGTCAGACTCTACACTCTGCTATTTCAAGTCTGACATTAACTCACTCAGTACGGCCAGTCCTCTCTTCTCCTCTACACAGACCCCTCGGATGTCCAGTGGGTGTCTGAATGACCCAACCTTTAGCTTCCGTCGTCAGAACTGTGGTATTCTTTGTCAACATTCACGTCTTCAGTATAAGAGCCTTCTGCTTGCAATATTTTGATGATGGTAATTGGGATGAAACGCTGTTAACGTCGTCTCTTTTGCCGTTCGTATGGAGAGAGTTAAAACTTTCTCTTTTTTCGAACTAATTTCTTCCTCCCATCACTCTTTCTGCCTATTGATTCCATAGTTTTCTTTTTTTGTGTGTTATTTACAAGTGTTGTATTATCTCTGTTACATGGACGACGTATCGCCGTCACATTCAACAACGAGCAGTTTCACCAGAGATGCCTACGAAAGATCCTCGGCATAAAGTGGCAAGATATGGTCTCCAACCTCCAGGTCCTAGAGAGGAGCGGCCTGCCCAGCATCGAAAGCCTGCTGATCCAGTGCCAGCTAAGCTGGACAGGACATGTTGTCAGCATGACAGACAGCAGGATCCCGAAGATGCTTGTATGGCCATCTGAAGGAAGGCCACCGTGAACTTGGAAGACCATGCAAGCGCTTCAAGGACACCTTGAAGACAAACCTCAAAGCCTGTGACATAGGCATCACTTCCTGGGAAAATGATGCCCTTGACCGCTCTCGCTGGAGGATGCTGTGTTCTAGTCGCATAAAGACGTTTGAAAACAAGAGAACGCTGGCCATTAAGGAGAAGCGTGAGCGAAGGAAGCAGGCTCAACTTCTGGAGACGTTTTCCATTGCAACACCTGTGGGAAGTGCTGCGCATCCAGAATCGGCCTCTTCTCCCATATGAGGACACACACCGACAGATAAGCCTGCCTGCCTACTAATCCGTCGGTCCGACGGGAGACTCCATCATCATCATTATCTCTATTGATTCACTTATGTATGTGTGTGAAAGCATTTTTGGATTTGTGGCAGCATCTCCCTGTTTCTCTTCGTCAAATCTCTCCACTTTGATATTTCAAGTCTGCCATTAAAAGATACTCTTTTTTCCGAACTAATTTCTTTCTCCCACCACTCACTCTTTCCGACTATAGATTCAATAGCTTTGTTTTGTTTTGTTTTTTGTTTTTGTTTTTGTATTGTTTATAAGTTTTGTCTCCCTACTATTGATTGACTTATATTATGCATGTGTGTGTGAAAGCATTTTGTATTTGTCTGCATATAAGATTAAACGCTCTATGAAGCACTTATGATGTTGTTGGTCATATCAATATCATCATCAGCAGTTGTAGTACTAGTACTAGTAGTATCATTTACGGCGTTTTTGTTCTTAATATTAAAAGGACAAATCAACAGTAGTTTTACATACAAGACCGACTGTAGTAGCCTTCATCAATCAAGTTGCCCGAAGTGTTGTGAATGACTGCGACCACGTGAATCGAAGTCTTTCGTTCTGGCAGTCTCGTTTGTTTTTTTTTTCTTGAACGTACGCTGAAAACATCACGTTATTAAAAGTTTAAACGTGGAAACCCCCTTTCCCTGATATGGTCGGTGAGGGATGTAAGTGTACCATGGGAGTGGGAGAGGGTGGGTGGGGGGAGGTAGCGAGGGTGCAAAGGAAAAGGGGAAGTCGCGGACAATGAGAAAGTTTTTTTTTAACTCACTCAGTACGGCCAGTCCTCTCTTCTCCTCTACACAGACCCCTCGGATGTCTAGTGGGTGTCTGAATGACCCAACCTTTAGCTTCCGTCGTCAGAACTGTGGTATTCTTTGTCAACATTCACCTCTTCAGTATAAGAACCTTCCGCTTGCAGTATTTTGATGATGGTAATTGGGATGAAACGCTGTTAACGTCGTCTCTTTCGCCGTTCGTATGGAGAGAGTCAATGTTTCTGCGTCCTTTATTTTCTTTCTTTCTTTCGTGTGTGTGGTGTGTGCATGTATATATATATATATATATATGTGTGTGTGTGTGTGTGTGTGTGTGTGTGTGTGCAGTTCGGGTGCTGCGTGCGGAATGGAGAGCGTTTTCGCGCGCCGTCGATTGAGTGACATGTTGGAGTGTTGCTCAGTGTGAACGGGGCTTGTGAGTGGCGATCGTAATGACACAAGGCTCATGGACTTTATAGGATGAGAGCAGTGAGAGAGAGAGACAGAGAGACAGAGAGAGACACAGACAGACGGACAGACAATCAGACAGACAGACAGATATAGAAAGAAGGGAAGAGGGTGGAGAGAAAGGGGCCAGCGGGGGTCTAACCATATTGATCATGAGATAGCAAGGAAGAGAACGTTGGGAATCGAGGATGGTATATATAAAAAAAAAAAAAAAACACGAACGGAGAGAGAGCGAGAGAGAGAGAGAGGGAGAAGACAGAGACACAGAGGGAGACACACAGACACACACACACACATACACACACACACACACACACACACACACACACAGATAAATTGACAGACAGACAGACAAACAGACAGAGAAAGAGAAAAAAGGGACGTAAGACTGGAAGGACGCGCGGCAATTGGGAACTTGGGGAAGGGAGGGGGAAAGGGGAATGGAAAGGGAAGAGGGGTGTGGGGCGAGTACATGTGACGTTATCGCTGAGCAATTACAGCCGGAGACAAAAGAGCCAGCGTGAACAGGGGGAAACTGGTGGGGGATGTTGGTGGGGCGGGGGGTTGGGGGGGGGGGCGAGGGGGGAGGGGGGTTGACATGGGGGAAGGAGCGGGGTTCATTCGGGAGGGGGGGGGGAGTCCAGCTCTGCACTTGCCATTATGTGGGGTGGCGGGTGGGGTGGAGGGGATGGGGGAGCCGCAGTGGGCAACCAGTTGGGGAAAGGAGTGGAAGTTGAGTGGGGGTGGGGGGGAAGTTGC
>NC_134877.1:60328815-60331315 GCF_041734735.1 Babylonia areolata
ATTGTTTTCTCCGGTGAAAGGTCTCTCTGAGCGGGCTGGTCGACCCCGATACTGGGAAGCTGCTCTAGCCTTATTGGAATGTTTGTTGTAACATTTTATTGTATGAAATATGTACTTTGCTTCCAAGGCTGGATGCAAGGCATTTGTTGACAGAGAAGTATCCATACCATCTGGACTGGTACATTAGTAAGACATCTCTCTCTCTCTCTCTCTCTCTCTCTCTCTCTCTCTCTCTCTCTCTTGCTCCCCCCTCTTTTTCATTACCCAAGAATAGAGGGTTAGAACAGTAGTTAGTTTAAACTTCAACAAAGTGCCTAAGAAGTTTATGTGGAGTTTATAATGTTCTTCAGTTTTACTCTCACTACAGTGTATTTACATTAACCCTTTCACCGCCATTCAATTTAGAGTACAAAATTCCCTTGTGGTATAAACACAGAAAAGACTGTGGCTAAGAATAGCTGGGGATCCCCTCTGCGATGTATAGAAAATATGGCCTATCCTACCACCGAACATTAAGAGCAGTAGGTTCATGGATAACAGACCAATGAATGGTCACCTTTCAGTGACATGGGTCCTCTACCACGCCTGTGCATAAATGCGAGCTTGGCGGTGAAAGGGTTAAGTGTTAACTCGTATGTCATTGACAGCATCACGCACCCACCTATAATTATGAACCAGTTTTAGATTCGAAATTTGGCCCCGTATCTCCAAGCGATACCAGTGCATGGTTATATACAACCCTTGCTTCACATAGTCTTGTGGAAAAAAAATGCTTGTTTTACTAGGTTAATCATATTGTCTGATAAAAAAAAAATAATAAAAAAAACTTTATGAAAGAATGTGGAGCCAAGAGCATTTCAAGCAGACTGATATTGCACACTTCTAAGAAGGAAAGACAGAGTTGCTGTCTGACTACATTTCTTGATAATATGCCTTTCCAGTGAGGGGAGGAGGAGGAAGAGGGGGCGAGAGTTGGGATAGGGTGTGGGATGGATTGCTGGAGAGAGAGAGAGAGAGAGAGAGAGAGAGAGAGAGACAGGAGAGGGGGTTATAAGAAGGGACGGGACAGTTGGAGAGGGGCGGGAAAAGGGAATCAAGAAAGGGGCATTATAGGAGGGGAGGGAGTGTTGGAGAGGAGCAGGATAGGGGATTATAAGCTGGATGGATAGTTGGAGAAGGACAGAAGAGGGAATTATAATATGGTAAGGGTAGTAGGAGAGGGGCAGGTTTTGGATTATAATAGGGGGAGGGATAGTTGGAGAGGGGCACTGAGGAGAGGGGATTATAATAGGGGGAGAGATAGTTGGAGAGGGGATGGGGAGGGGATTATAATAGGGGGAGGGATAGTTGGAGAGGGGCAGGGGAGGGGATCATAACGGGAGGAGGGGGGGTTAGTTGGAGAGGAGATGGGGAGGGGATTATAAGAGGGGAAGGGATAGTTGGAGAGGGGCATGGGAGGGGATTATTTGAAGAGGAGGGATAGTTGGAGAGGGGCAGGAGAGGGGATTATTTGAAGAGGAGGGATAGTTGGAGAGGGGCATGGGAGGCGATTATTTGAAGAGGAGGGATAGTTGGAGAGGGGCAGGAGAGGGGATTATTTGAAGAGGAGGGATAGTTGGAGAGGGGCATGGGAGGCGATTATTTGAAGAGGAGGGATAGTTGGAGAGGGGCAGGAGAGGGGATTATTTGAAGAGGAGGGATAGTTGGAGAGGGGCATGGGAGGGGATTATTTGAAGAGGAGGGATAGTTGGAGAGGGGCAGGAGAGGGGATTATTTGAAGAGGAGGGATAGTTGGAGAGGGGCATGGGAGGGGATTATTTGAAGAGGAGGGATAGTTGGAGAGGGGCATGGGAGGGGATTATTTGAAGAGGAGGGATAGTTGGAGAGGGGCAGGAGAGGGGATTATTTGAAGAGGAGGGATAGTTGGAGAGGGGCAGGAGAGGGGATTATTTGAAGAGGAGGGATAGTTGGAGAGGGGCATGGGAGGGGATTATTTGAAGAGGAGGGATAGTTGGAGAGGGGCAGGAGAGGGGATTATTTGAAGAGGAGGGATAGTTGGAGAGGGGCAGGAGAGGGGATTATTTGAAGAGGGATAGTTGGGGACGGAATTATAAGAGGGGGAGGGATAGTTGGAGAGGGGCAGGGATAGTTGGAGAGGGACAGGAGAGGGGATTATAAGAGGGGGAGGGATAGTTGGAGAGGGGCAGGGGAGGGGATTATAAGAGGGGGAGGGATAGTTGGAGAGGGGCAGGAGAGGGGATTATAAGAGGGGGAGGGATAGTTGGGGAGGGGCAGGAGAGGGGATTATAAGAGGGGGAGGGATAGTTGGAGAGGGGCAGGGGAGGGGATTATAAGAGGGGGAGGGATAGTTGGAGATGGGTAGGAGAGAGGATTATAATAGGGGGAGAGATAGTTAGAGAGGGGACAGGGAGGGGATTATAATAGGGGGAGGGATAGTTGGAGAGGGGCAGGGGAGGGGATCATAACGGGGGGAGGGGGG
>NC_134877.1:60336315-60346315 GCF_041734735.1 Babylonia areolata
GTGGTTTCTTCCACTCCTCTCCTCGCCACAAGTAGAGAGAACAGGCCGGAAGGTGTGTATTAGATCTGGCGATCCTTCATTTTGAACCGACCAAGTTCAAGTCATTCTGTAATGTGGAGTGATGGCCGAGAGGTAACGCGTCCGCCAAGGAAGCGAGAGAATCTGAGCGCGCTGGTTCGAATCACGGCTCAGCCGTCGATATTTTCTCCCTCTCCACTAGACCTTGAGTGGTGGCCTGGATGCTAGTCATTCGGATGAGACGATAAACCGAGGTCCCGTGTGCAGCATGCACTTAGCGCACGTAAAAGAACCCACGGCAACAAAGGGGTTGTTCCTGGCAAAGTTCTATAGAAAAATCCACTTCAATAGGAAAAACAAAACAAATAAAACTGCACGCAGGAACAAATACAAAAAAAAGGGGTGGCGCTGTAGTGTAGCGACGCGCTCTCCCTGGGGAGAGCAGCCCGAATTTCACACAGAGAAATCTGTTGTGAGAAAAAGATATACAAATAAATACAAATAAAGTTGGGTACACTACTAACTCCACTAACAATAGAAGGTAGCAATACAGTCGGTTAAGCCTTGAACTTCATGTCCTGTGTTCACCAGTGATCAGGGTTCGATGCTCTGTTTCGGCATGTTGTTGTATCGATGGGGAAGGTACTTTTATCCTTCAAGATAAGATAAGATAAGAATAACTTTATTATCTCCAACTAGAGAAATTTGGTCAGGTGCATTATCACAACACAGACAAGTAAACAAGAGACAAGAACTGTAAAAACAAAATCAAACAACAACAAAAAAACAAAACAAACAAACAAAAAACAACAGCTATTAGGAATATAACGAAAATACAAACGTAAAAATGTCACACTCAGTTTCAAACATTCATTCCACACATTACAGGTAATAGTTGAAAAGTAAAAATAAAGAAATGATAAACATTATTTTGAATATAATCATGAGCATAGCCTACTATATTGCACATTGATTATAATGATAAGAATAACGTTCTCATATCATAAAGATAAATTGCATCAGGTGCGGCGAAACACAACCAGATAATCAGCACACACACACACACACACACACACACACACACACACACACACACACACACACACACACACAAACGGATTACTTGATTAAACAGGAGTAATAAGCATCTGTTTTAAAATAAAAGCATATTTTCCTATCTCACTCCAACCAGCTGTGAATGAGTGCCTGACAGGGAAAAAGTCAAAACGGCGGAAAGAGTGGACGGGGTATCGCCTTCCTGTGCCGACACAGTGGACTGCCCCGATTGTCATGAAAAGCAATGGGACCAATAAACTTAAGATTTGTACACACAGATGCTAACGTCCATATTCTAAATATATTTCTGTTAATAATTACGATGTAATAATTAATTGCAATGTTTTTTAAAAGCGAATATGTGAAATGCTTTTATTTGAGAACATATGTTTATTACTCTTGTATAATCAAGTAATCCGCGTGTGTGGGGTGGGTGGGGGGTGGGTGGATGCGGGTGTGTGCTGATTATCTGGTTGCGGTTTTCCACAATTTATCTTTATTCTTATCTTATCTGTCCATAATAATCAATGTGCAGTATAGTAGGCTATGTTTATAATTATATTCAAATAATGTTTCTTAATTCTTTCTGTTTTTACATTAAGAATACTAGTTACTACCTGCAGTATGTATGTATGAAACGGTGTATGTGATATTTTTTACATTTGTATCTTCGTAATATTCGTAAAGCTGTTGTTGACATTTACAGTTATGGTCCCCATGTTGTTTACTTGTCTATGTTGTCATAATGCACCTGACCAAATTTCTCCAGTTGGAGATAATAAAGTTATTCTTATCTTCTTATCTTATCTTATCTTAGTCTCCAATCGATACTAGCCCTTGTTTTTGTATCCCTTTCGACTTGTACTATCCTGTTATCAGTATACGAGTTTTCAGTTTTTGTTTACGAATCCCGTTTTCTGATAAACTGTACAAAAGGATGCAGAGCTAAGGTTATCTCCTGGTCCGTGTTCTGGAGCAGATTGTATTGTATTTTTTGTCACAACAGATTTCTCTGTGTGAAATTCGGGGCTGCTCACCCTTTGTGTGTGTGTGTGTGTGTGTGTGTGTGTGTGTGTGTGTGTGTGTGTGTGTGTGTGTGTGTGTGTGTGTGTGTGTGTGTGTGTGTTTTGGCAGCAAGAAAGGTTATTATTGTATGCTGTATTGTATTGTATTTCTCTTTTTTTTTGTCTTCTTTTTCTGTCTGCATATGTATTCTTTGCGCTACTGTCAAAGTGGATTTTTTCAACAAAAAATTGCCAGAGGACTCCTTTTTCTTCTTTGTTCATGGGCTGCAACGCCCACATTCACTCGTATATACGCGAGTGGGCTTTTACGTGTATGACCGTTGTTACCCCGCCATATAGGCAGCCATATTCCGCTTTCCGGGGTGTGCATGCTGGGTATGTACTTGTTTCCATAACCCACCGAACGCTGACATGGATTACAGGATCTTTAACGTGCGTATTTGATCTTTTGCTTGCGTATACACACGAAGGGGGTTCAGGCACTAGCAGGTCTGCACATATGTTGACGTGGGAGATCGGAAAAATCTCCACCCTTTACCCACCAGGCGCCGTCACCGAGATTCGAACCCGGGACCCTCAGATTGAAAGTCCAACGCTTTAACCATTCGGCTATTGCGCCCGTCATTGCCAGAGGACAACATTAATGTTGCTACCATGGGTTCTTTTTTTTTTTTCTTCTTCTTCTTCTTTCTTTCTTTTTTTAGTGCGCCATGTGCGTGCTGAACACAGGACGTCAGTTAATCGCCTCATCCGAATGACTAGACTCTCAATTTGTTTTTCCTGGTAAAACTTGGGAGAAAGGGCGGAGAACGAGATTCGAACCCAGACCCTCACGGACAAATTAGCGTCTCAACCATTCTAACACATTGTTGGACGGGCTGTGTGATTCCATTCTTTGATGATGATGATGTGTCGTGATGGTTGGGGAAGTTTGGGGGGGGGGGGGGGGGCGTGGGGGGGGGGGGGGGGACGACAGGCGCTGATCGGTTCGTGATCGATGAGACCTTTGTGGCTGACTGGGCGGTAAGCAAGTGGCGAGACTGGTTGATTGGTTCTTGCTTTCAGGCCTTAGTTTGACTTCTTGGGATTGTGTGTGTGTGTGTGTGTGTGTGTGTGTGTGTGTGTGCGTGTGTGTGTTTATATTTTGGACCTTGGTATGATTTACTAGACGTTCTGCCTTTATAATACATTCCTGTTCTTTCTTCTTCTTCTCCTTCTTTTTTTTTTATTTCTTCCCTTCCTTCCATTCCTCCTTTCTTTCTTCCTCTTTTCATCCTCTTCCTCGTTGTCCTTGTCCTCCTCTTCCTCCTGCTTTTCCTTCTTTCTCTTCTTCTTCATCTTTTGTCACTTTACGCTGAGTTCTTTCTTTATTTCTTCTTCTTTTCCCTTTCTATTTTTTTTCTTTTTCTTTCTTTTTGTCTGTCTACTCTATTTCTTTCGGGTTAAGAAATCACTCATGCTGTCTTGTTTTTTCTTTGTTTCCATTTTTTTCTTCGCTGCTTTTCACATCTAATTCAATTTTTTCATACTTTTCTCTCCCCCCCCCCACCCTCCCCCCTCACTCTTTCCCCCCTATAATTTTTTCTCTTTTTTTTTCTTTCGTTTCCTTTCTTTTCTTTCATTCATTGGTTGCTTCTCTTTTTTTTTTTCTTTTTACTGTTCACAAGTTTCCCTTTTGCTCCAATTTTTCTCCTACTTTTTCTCACATTTCCGATAAAAGCAACAGCAACAAAAAAAAAAAATGTCTCCTCCCTCTCATTTGCATGCGTCGATAGCAAGGGAGAAGAATCAGAGCTGTTCACATAAGTTACAGTTTTCAGTTAAAGAAGATTGAGATGGAGAAGCAGCTCAATATTTTTTTTTTTTTTTTTTTTCTTTTTTGCCTATCTTCTGCACTTTATCCTTCCCCCTCCGCCCCACCTCACCACCCAACCACCACCACCTTGTACCCCCTTTCTCCTGTCCCCTTTCTCCTTTCATCTTATTCCCCACCCTTCTCCTTGCAAATTAATTCTTGCACAGTATGGAACCTATGGAGTTACACACAAGCCCTCACACACGCATTGCCACCTACCTTGTTGGATAGCTGATATGTCTATCTCTCATTTTTTTCTTCTTCTTTTTATCTGTTCAACCCTTTTCCCCGTCTTTTAAAAGAGTATTCAGATCCGACACTGTAGCTGTTTGCTGGTCACGTTTCAGGGTGTGAGGGAAATGGCTCCCTTGTGCACACCTCCATCAGACCAGCTCTGAAAAGACGGGATGGAATGGCATGGGATGGGATGGGAGGATGGTGAGGGTGGGAGCGGAGGGGGGGGGGGGGGATAGTTTTGGACGTTTATGGCTCTTTCTCTCTGTATGTATGTGTCTGATATGGATCGGCGATGCCCCGTCCACATTTTTTTCTTCTGAACCAACGGAGCTTAAGTTTGACACACTGACCACTTCCGAGTTGTTGATTGTTTTGTTTGTTTTTTGTTGTTGTTTGTTTGTGTGTGTGTGTGTGTGTGTGTGTGTGTGTGTGATTTTTCCCCTCTATCTCCAGCTGTTGGCTTTGAGAAATGTGGGGTGTTGGCGTACTGTTAACGCGTCCGCTTAGGAAGCGAGAGAATCTGAGCACAGTGGCTTCAATTCCACAGTCGCCATTATTTTCTCCCCCTATACTAGACCTTGTATGGTGGTCTGGATGCTAGTCATTCGGACGAGACAATAAACCGAGGTCCAGTGTGCAGCATGTACTTAACACACGTAAAAAAAAACACCCCCAAAAAAAAACCACGGCAACAAAATGGTTGTCCATAGCATAATTCTGTAGAAAAACCCACTTCGATAGGAAAACAAAATAAAATTGCAAACAGAGAAAGTACCAAAAAAATGGCTGATATGTATCTTTTCTTTTCTTTTTTCTTTTTCCTTTTTTTCTAAATCTGTTCAATGCTCTCCCTGTCTTTTAAAAGAGTATTCAGATCCGACACAATAGCTGTTTGCTGGTCACGTTTCAGGGTGTGAGGGAAATGGCTCCCTTGTGCACACCTTCATCAGACCAGCTCTGAAAAGACGGGATGGAATGGCATGGGATGGAATGGGATGGGAGGATGGTGGGGGTGGGGTAGTTTTGGACGTGTATGGCTCTTTCTCTCTGTATGTATGTGTCTGATATGGATCGGCGATGCCCCGTCCACATTTCTTTCTTCTGAATCAACGGAGTTAAGTTTGGCACACTGACCACTTCCGAATTGTTTGGGTTTTTGTTATTGTTGTTATTGTTGTTTTTGTTTGGTTGTGTGTGTGTGTGTGTGTGTGTGTGTGTGTGATCCCGCCTCCCCTCCCCTCCCCCACCCCCTTCCCTCTATCTCCATATTCGGAAAGTGTCCATTGCGTCAGTGAAGAACGCCAGTCAACGGAAATCACGAAGGGATGTAAAGCATTGTTCGCTTTGAGAAATGTGGGGTGTTGGCCTTGTAGTGACGCCTCCGCCTAGGAAGCGAGAGAATGTGATCACACTGGTGTCGATTCCCACAGTCGCCTCCATTTTCCTCCCCTCAGCTAGACCTTGAGTGGTGGTCTTGGCGCTAGTCATTCGGATGAGACACTAAACCGAGGTCCTGAATGCAGCATGAACTTAACGCACGTGAAGGAACCCGCGGCAACAAAAGGGTTTCCCTGGTAAAATTCTGTAGAAAACAATCCACTTCGAAAAGAAAACGAAGAGAATTGCAGGCAGAAAAAAAACGAAAAAAAAAAAGAAAGAAAAAGAAAAAAAAAAAAGTTGGCGTTCTCAGTGTAGTGACGCTTTCTCCCTGGGGAGAGCAGCCCGAATTTTACAAAAAGAACTCTGTTGTGATAGAAAGACAAATGCGATACAATACAATACAATACAATACAATACAATACAATTATAGAGTGTTTGGACAGGGATGAGGGAGTGGGAAGAGAGAGAAATCGAGGATCGGACCAAGAGACGTAGGCATACTACAAAGACCTGTTCAGTTTGGTGTGGCGTCGAGTTTTTAGTAAAGATAACACGTGTGTTTTCTGAGTTTTTTTGTTTCTTTGTTTGGTGGTGTGTTTGGGTTTTTTTTTTTACTCACTTGAGTAAACAAAGTGAGTCTATGTTTTAACCCGATGTTCGGTTGTCTGTGTGTGTGTGTCTGTGTCTGTGTGTCCGTGGTAAACTTTAACATTGACATTTTCTCTGCAAATACTTTGTCAGTTGAAACCAAATTAGGCATAAAAATAGGAAAAATTCAGTTCTTTCCAGTCATCTTGTTTAAAACAATATTGCACCTCTGGGATGGGCACAACAAAATAAAAAAATGAAGCCTAATTATATGCAAACTGCATTTACTTTTTTTTTTTTTTTTTTTTTGTATTCTCTAAACTTGGCACTTTGATCTGATATTCTGACCCAACAACAAGAGCAGTCATTATTATCATTTTTTGTTCAAACAGGAACTTCTTCATGGAAGTTTTATTTATTTTGCAAACGTTTTGGTGCAGATAGTAAAAAATGGAAATTACTCTGTAATTAATGCTAGGGGAGTTAATTTGCTTTAAAGTGATCTTTCTCATCTTAAACATTACATTTTGAAATTATACTCAATACATAAAAAGCTTGGATTTTTTTTAAGGTGTATCACAAGTGAGTCTTGAAGGCCTTGCCTCTCTTGTTTTGTTTTTTTGTTGTTGTTGTTTTTAAATTGTTGCTTTTTGTATGTTTTGGATCTTTAGTGGGACTATTTCTTGAAGCAGCTCATGAACCAAGTCAAACGTTACGGCATATGTCACTCGCTGCCTGAATCTGGTGGTGCATTGATCCTAGATTTTAAAAAAATGCAGACCCCAGATCGTTTAAGTTGGCGACTTTACCTCGTCAGCATGTGTTATTAAGCATAGTCGTCCCACAAGGATGTGTAGCATTGCCACTGTTGTATTCATTATTTGTACATGACTGTGCAACGCACTATGAATGTAACTCCATGGTTAAGTTTGCCGATGACACCACTCGAGAGAATATGTTGCGTGCGTGCGTGCGTGCGTACGTGTGTGTGTGTGTGTGTGTGTGTGTGTGTGTGTGTGTGTGTACGCGCGCGCGTGAGTGAGTGAGTACCCACAAGTACTTATGTATTTTTATGCGTATGTGTAATTTACTATGCACAGGAAGCACTTTTGTTCTCCAGGTTTAAGTTAGTACGTATTTTACATTTTGTTGTCGCTGTTTGATCACCATATTGTGTATTGTTTGCCTCTTTCTAGGGGCCGGAGGCCTGGAGATTAAAGTTTTGTTCTTGTTCTTGTTCTCTCTCTCTCTCCCTCATACACACACACACACACACACACACACACACACACACACACACACACACACACACACACACACACACACATTCACACACACACACGTATATACACAGAGTTACACACACACATACATTCACAAAGACACATACAGACACACACACTTAACACACACACACACACACACACGCGCGGGAGGGGGTGGGGGGGGGGCGGGGGGAGAGGAGGGGCTGGGTATGAGGGCAGGAGATATATATATATATATATATATACATATTCTCCTTCCCATGACACCTCATTCATTACACACCACAATCTCTTTAGACTTTTTCTCATAGTATACTTTCCTCTGAACACTTTTTTACCCTAATATTCACATGCATTCCCTTTCCTTTATCCACTACTTTGCTCCTTTCCGACTAAAAACACTTATAGTGAATAGACGTTAAACTGAAGATAAAACACACACACACACACACACACACACACACACACACACACACACACACACACACACACACATTCACACACACGTATATACACAGTCACACACATATATTCACACAGACACACACAGACACACACACACACACACACACACACACATACACGCCTCCCCCCCCCACACACACCCCCCACACGCACACACACAGGAAAAGTTAATATGAAAGCATAGTAGGTGGAGAAATGCAAAAAGGGCCGGCCCTAAAATGACTCCAAGGGGAGTGTTTGAGGATCCACTCCAGGAGAGTCAAAACGGAGTTTGCCGGAAGGAGGGTGTTGGGGGTGGGGTGGGGGTGGGGGCCTGGGAGTGGGACCGGGGTTATGGGTGTGTGTGTGTGGGGGGGGGGGGGGCAATGCTTAGTGCAGCTTGAACATGCAGGGGACTTAACTGATGGCGCTGCTGGTTGGAACAGGAGAATTGTGGGCCTTGATACCACACACAGACACACACACACACACACACACACACACACACACACAGACACACACTCCATCAACTGGGCAGCCAGCTACTGACTTTGCGTTGACCCTGTGCATGGTCATGAAACTGACGTACTTCCCAAAAGCTCTGAAGTGACTGTGTCGATTCACTGTTTGTTCCACACACCACCACCCCCCCACCCCCACCCCTCCCCCGCCCCCGTCTCTCTCTCTCTCTCTATCTCACTCTCGCTCTGTGTGTGTGTGTGTGTGTGTGTGTGTGTGTGTGTGTGTGTGTGTGTGTGTGTGTGTGTGTGTGTGTGTGTTGCACCAGTGCTATACGGAGCACACACACAATTCAACTGGTACTCCTATTGTCACAGCACTTGTTTGACCATGTTGTCCATGATGTGAATTATGTGTATGTTCAGATCAGGAACAGCGCATGATGATGAACTCTGTGTGTGTGTGTGTGTGTGTGTGTGTGTGTGTGTGTGTGTGTGTGTGTGTCTGTCTGTCTGTCTGTCTGTCTGTCTGTCTTTCTCTGATTCCCTTTTTTCCTCCCTCCCCATCTCATCTCTCTCTCTCTTACTCTTTTTCTCTTTCTCTCTCACTCTCTCTCTCTGTCTGCATTTTGTCTGTCTGTATGTCTGTCTCTGCCTCTGTCCCCCCCCCCCCCCACCTCTCTCTCTCTCTCTCTCTCTCATTCTGACATCCAATTTACAAGACAGTGTGAACAGATTAGTTAAGTGGACAGAACATAACCATATGTCTCTCAATGCTCAAAAAACTAAATGTATGTCTGTAACAACTCGACAGAAACGCCAGATAATGCCAACAAATGTTTTCAATATTTTCATTTCCAATGTTAGAATTGAAGAAGTCAAATCACACAAAGTTTTAGGTGTAGTTATCGATAATGATTTATCATGGTCTGAACATATTACTTATTTATGTAAAAGGATGTCTCAAAAAGTATTCCAGTTATCAAAAATAAAACACTTTCTAAATACACATGCCCGTAAACAATTCTTTAATGCTCACATACAGTCGATAATAGATTATGCTTCTACTTTGTGGGATTCTACTAGCGCTAATACCCTAAAACCTCTAGTTAGATTATACAAACGTGCTTTGAAATTAGTTTTATTAAAGTCAAGTTCATTAACTCCTAATGATTATAGGTCACTTGATATCCTCCCACTGGAGCTAAAACTAGAATATAATAAGGCTGTTTTTATGCACAAAATAGTTAGCGGCTACCCACCTCCCTCAATTATAAATAACTTCCCAGTAAATAACATAAGACATGTACATAAGTTGCATATACCTCGTCCAAATCTTGATCTTTTTAAGTCCAGCCTAACTTACAGCGGGGGAACGTATTGGAATAATTTACCATCACGTTTAAAAAATATTACTAACCACAACAACTTTAAGCAAAATCTAAAAATGTACCTATTCACAAAAATTGACGTTACCTGAAATCCAACATTGCTTTCGACAATTTGTGAGTTCCCTCTCACTCTCTCTTGAGTGGGTGCATTTGTGTGCGTGTGTGTGTGTGTGTGTGTGTGTGTGTGTGTGTATTTCATGATTTTTTTTTCTTTTCTTCTCTTCTTCTTCCTTTTGTGGAATGGCTTTGAATGGTGAAATAATGGTATATTTTGATTGTGTTT
>NC_134877.1:60351315-60361315 GCF_041734735.1 Babylonia areolata
CCATCCCCCCACCCCCCCCCCACCCCCCCGCCCTCTTCAATCTCCCTTCCTCTCCTCCACAAGCCTCCCACACCTCACCAATCCCTCCTCCCGGGAGCATGTCTAATTCGCCTATTCCCGTTTTGCTGTTCCTCGCTGTGGCAGGGGAACGACGCCTTGTAAGCCCACGCTTTCTCGTGTGTCCATGCACGTTGCGAGAAAGCTGGGAGACCGGGGATACGTGGGTTGGGGCACACATTCTTACTCTCTGCGTATCTCCAGATCTGATATATTTCTAGTTTATCCCAATCTAATTTAGTTCTGTTTATTCTAACTGGAAATCCGATTCGCTATATTCATTTGTTTATTTATTTATTTATTTATTCGAATAGATTTATTCATTTTTAAAATTATTATTTTAATTCATTTATTCATTTCTAACTTGCTTTCTTTCTGTCTTTCTTTCTTTCTTTATATTCCCCTCTCATTGTAAATGACAATTGCGTCATTTCCTCACAGTTCTTTCGTTTTTAGCCATTCATTGTTTATATTTCTTTATTTGTTTTTGTTTGTTTGTTTGTTTGGGGGGTTTTTTCTCTCTTTTTTTTACGTGAAATTTGGCATTATAATACATCAATGTCACAAAGGCTTCTCCAGAACACAAATGGCGTTATATTATCTCATTTTAACAATGGCTTCTCTAGAACGTGAAGGGAAAAATCGATAAATCATGTAAAAAAAAATTTTTTTTTAATTTAAATAAGATAAAAACAAAGTGGAGTTTAACCTTTAATATACATAATTCGATCGAAGTTTATGTACAAACCAAATAGTATGAAACACTCACGTATTCAAGACATTACGAATTACAAAGCAAACAAAAGTTAGAAGAAAAATAAAGCAACAGTAGGGGCATTTTTTTTTTTTAAGCAGACTACTCTCTAACACTAACAGATTCAAAAGTTTCGAACGTTTGATACAGACACTAGTATTACTATATAGAATGTCGCAGTAAAGTGTAGAAAAGGAAACATGTCATCAGTGGATACTACGAATAAGATGTTTAACATAGGGGCAGTGAATTCGTATCCACTGTCTCTTGGGTTCTCTCTCTTTCATTTCCGCCAAAGGTATCACTGAGCGAGGGTTAGGGTTCTGTTTCGTGAGGAAATCATTAACTTACATCGCCAACTATGTTCAAGCTGCGAATAGCTTGCTAGGTGGCTAAGTCAGCTGAACAGGGACAGCTGAATACCGGCTGTGCAGCAGAGATGTCAACTAGTGTCACTCGTCAGTTCGCTGCCATGTGGCACAAAATCTTCTCCACTGTCACTGGCAGCAGTAAAATCATTTTCCGCCAACTGACTTTCACTTAGACTTGCAGCTTGTTGTCCCATATATCATGTTCTAAAGCGAGACTGCTGGTTATAATCTGAAATGGTTGAAGAACTCACTACCGTTCAAACCAAGTCAGTGTTGAGAAGCCGCTTAAAATCGCTCCAAACCGCACGAGAGTTGGTTCAACAACGAGAAGGATGTTTCCGGTACAGGTGGCAGGAAGTGCTGGCTAAATTTGGTGTTATTTATTGAAGAGTAGCGCACGTTTGTTAACTCTGATTCTCAAGTCGCCGATCGGCGCCAGCAGCGTTCTCCGACTAACGCGACCAAGATGGATGTATTGAGAAAGAAAAGAAACTGGTATTAATATATACCTTTCTATGTTTAGTTTGTTCTTTAATTTTAGCCATTCAAGAAGGCATATGGTGCACACACAAAAAACTTGTTTTATGTCGTTACTCTACTCTCTTTTTTTCTTTTTCTCTTTTTTTTTTTCTTCTTTTTTTTGTTTAAAAAAATAGATATTCATTTCTTTTTTCTTCTTCTTTCTTTTCAAAATGCAGACATTCATTTACTTCTCTTTTTTCTTTCTTTTTCTTTTTCTTTTTCTCAAGGTCTGACTAAGCGCGTTGGGTTACGCTACTGGTCAGGCATCTGCTTGGCAGATGTGGTGTAGCGTATATGGATTTGTCCGAACGCAGTGATGCCTCCTTAAGCTACTGATACTGATACTGATACTCTACCCACTTGTTATTATTTTGTTGAATGCAATATTCAACAGAAGTAATGTTAAAGAAAAAAAGAGGAAAAATCGGGGGAAATAGGAGGATAGAGTACCCTTCCCTCACCCCCCACCCTCCCCTCTACCCCCCTGCTTCCCCCCCCCCCCAGCCCCCCTCCCCCCGAAAAAAAAGAACAACACAACAACAAACAACAAGAAATCGATCTCCCAGTTCTCTTTCAGAATGATTTATTTTGTTTTGTTTATTTCATTGTTAAAAATGTGTTTGTCTGTGTATGTTTGCTTGTTTGAATATTTCATTGCTGTTGTTGTTGTTTTGTTTGCTTATTATTATCACCTTGAAATCCTTGTGTGACTGAAGTGTAATTCTGCAAACGGATGTTTTTGATGACCGTTCTGTGTGACACAACAAGGACATTGAGGGAAGGCTGTGCCAAGGGAAGTAACTGCGTTTCTGCTGAAGGGATAGAGCGGACCTGTGAAATGTGTTATCTTCCTTGGACCAAGAGTGCACCTGTTCTCCTCTCTCTCTCTCTCTCTCTCTCTCTCTCTCTCTCCCTCAGGCTCTGTCTCTCTGTCTCTGTCTCTCTCTGTCTCTCTCTCTCAGGCTCTGTCTCTGTGTCTCTCTCTGTCTCTCTCTCCCTCTGTCTTTGTCTCTCTGTCTCTCTCTCTGTCTCTCTCTCCCTCTGTCTCTATCTCTGTGTCTGTCTATCTGTCTCTCCTTCTCTCTGTCTCTGTCTCTCTGTCTCTGTCTCTGTCTCTCTCTCTCTCAGTGTGCGTCTGTTTCTGTCTCTGTCTCTGTCTCTGTCTCTCTGTCTCTGTCTCTGTCTCTCTCTCTCTCTCTCTCTCTCTCTCTCTCTCTCTCTCTCTCTCTCTCTCTCTCTCTCTCTCTCTCTCTCTCAGTGTGCGTCTGTCTCTGTCTCTGTCTCCGTCACTGACTGTATCTCAGTATCTTTCTGTCTCTTTCTCTTTTGAACTCAATGTCCCTCTCTCTATCTGTCTATCTGTCTGTTTGTCTATATGTCTGTCTGTTTTTGATGTGTACGTGTGTGTGTGTATGAGTGTGTGTATGTGTGTGTGTGTGTGTGTGTGTGTGTGTGTGTGTGTGTGTGTGCGTGCGTGCACAACATAAAATAGGCGTGCGTGCGTGCATACAATATTGTGTCTATGTGTGTGTGTTTGTGGGCGTGCGTATGTATGTATGTATGTCTTCTTCTGCTTCTTTTTCTTCGTCTTCTTCTTCTCGCTCTTCCTCCTTCTCTTCCTTCTACGCCACACCCCCACCCTGCATTCTCGAATACAGTACGCAACCACAGTGTTAATCTGTCAAAGGAATTATTTAACAACAACAACAACAATAATGATAATAATAATAATACCCACCGACTGACTTCATTGATAAGTACACATAAACGAGAAAGAACAAGAACAAGAACAAAACTTTAATCTCCAGGCCTCCGGCCCCTAGAAAGAGGTCAAAAGTACACAATATGGTGATCACTCAACCACAACAAAATGTAAAATACGTACTAACTTAACCTGTAGAACAAAAGTGCTTCTCGTGCATTGTAAATTAATTCTAACTTTCATCATTGTTGTCACAGAATTCCTGTCGTATCTTCAGGGCATTAAATATATAAACGCATAGTTTACGAATACTGTAAACAGAACCATTCTTCATCAAGTGAACATACGATTGACCTTCAGAGTTCAGATGTTTTTGCCGCAGGTCATTGTAAAGGACACAATTGTTTATAAAATGGTTTTCATCTTCGATTACATTACAACGTTTACATGCGTAATTTGAATTACATTTGAATGTTCTTCTAAAAAATGATCCATTTATTGGGAGCAAACCAAGCCGTAATTTTACTAAACAGTCCCTAAAACACTTTTTATCCACATATTCAAAATATTGCTCACACTGAAAACCAGTTTTAAACAGTCTGTAGTTATGATATATATCTTTAGACATTACTGACTCGTCCCACTCCTGCATAAATATATCTTTCATTCTTTGCTTAAATAATGACAAAAATGTTTGCTCACAACCAACGCCTTGTTGCAACCAGACATATCCAAACCCAAGTCTAAATAAAGTATTTTTTACTAAAGACACCCAGCATTTTTTTCCCCTTTCGTCTAAGTTAAACAACATCAAATATGCCTGTCTGGGTAATCGTTGCACATTCATATTCAGCAACCTTAACCAGTACTTGATACACCTTGTACATAAACGAGAAAGAGAGAAAGAGAGAGAGAGAGAGAGAGAGAGAGAGAGAGAGAGAGAGAGAAAGCAGATGTAAAAATGAAGATGAATGTAAAAGAGGCATCCCTATTCGTGTTCAGGAAATAGTGCTGCAGCATGGCAGGGATAAAGAAAGGAGCGTCATGGAGTGCCACTATCTGATTTCCTCGTGCAGGGGAATTCAAGTGCTTCTGTTTATTTGCACGTTTTTTTGTACTGGTCAGTGAGTATATTTTTCTCTGCCCGATTTAATTGGCTAGCGACACACAGTCTGTCACAGAGGCTTGGAGGAAAAAGGTCTCGCTGTTGGTGCTCTGTGGTTCTGGCTCCAGGTAATTACATATTAGTTGTTTTTCATAAGAGTTTAAAGATGTGGTTAGTCTTTTTGTGTAAGCATGCTTTTTTTATGTACCGTAAATGTAGTTAATATTTGTTGTGCATATTTTGGTGGAACTATACTTTGCGATATATTGTGTGAACTTGGCTACACCGCAAATTGACCAAAGGATAGTATGTTCTCTTTACATATAATCGCTAGCATGAAGAGCAAAGGTAGTATAGAATTATGCTATCTTTATATTTCTAAATGTTGAGAAACATGGCCATGTTTTTCATAATAACCTGGGAAATCATTGTTAAATATTCTGTTCCCCTTGTTAGTCCCGACGCATGGATAATGAATAAGTGTTTTCCTCTTTTTGTGTCATGTAAGCAGCATGGCCTTGATGAGAAACTGATATTTTGATAATTGGAGAGTCCGTGGATATTCCAAAATAATTATTTGAACTAAGATAAGTAGGGGCATGAATGGAAAAAGGATGAATTAGGTGAAAGGGGAATGTGGAAGTTATATAGAGCATATATCTTACGGGTCTTTATACACCGTCCCAGAGTTCCGGGGTAGACGTAGAGGCAGCCCAGTCCGAGGAGACGGGATCAACCCACTGTCCGAGGAGACGTGGTAGCGGCCCAGTCCCGGGGGAGACTGGAGCGAGACAGACCTGGCTGTGGTCTGGTGAGGCTGGTGCAGACGTAGAGACAACACGTGTCTTGAAGACTAAGACACGTCCTAAAGAACCACGAAATCTGTGTGTGCGGCACAAGACCAGAGGTGATATGTGTGTTGACTGTTGAGTTTGTGGACCCACAAAAACATTGAAGAACAGAAGTCAGCATTCCCCGCCTGCGTTTGTTGTGTGTGTGCGTGTGTATACTAATTGCTTGTTAATCAGAACAATTTGTGAATCTTTTTTTGTTGTTGTTGCTGCTGTTGTTGCTGTTGTTAAATTATATAGGCTCGGAGGTAATACCTTGTGTCTGTTTTGTTTACGGAAGAGTGCGGGAGAATGAGACTGAACTCGCATGTGAATGTTTTGTTGCCTCCCTTTAATCCAGTCTGTCTTCCACTCTTGCGAAACAAGGAGACATTTTGTCATCGCCCTGGTGTGCGGGGCAACTTCCCCCTGAACAGCTTATTTGCTATCTCTGTTTCGTTTGCTGCTTTTTTTTTTTTTTCTTTTTTTTTTTTGCTTTTTTTTTCTTTTTTTTTTCTTTTTTTCTTTTCTTTTTTTTTCTTTTCTTTCTTTTTTTCTTTTCTTTTTTTTTTTTTTTAAATTTTCTTTTTTTTTCTTTTCTTTTAATTTTCTTTTCTTTTTTTTCTTTTCTTCTTTTTTTTCTTTTCTTTTTTTAAAATTTTCTTTTTTTTCTTTTCTTTTTTTAAAATTTTCTTTTTTTTTTATTTTCTTGTTTTTTTTTTTCTTTTTTTTCTTTTCTTTTTTTTTTAAATTTTCTTTTTTTTCTTTTCTTTTTTAAATTTTCTTTTTTTTTCTTTTTTTTAATTTTATTGTTTTTTCTTTCCTTTTTTCTTTTTTTTTTTTATAATTTTCTTCTTTTTTTCTTTTCTTTTTTCTTTTCTTTTCTTTTAATTTTCTTTTTTTTCTTTTTTTTCTTTTTAATTTTCTTCTTTTTTTTTTTCTTTTTTTTTTAAATTTTCTTTTCTTTCCTTTTTTCCCTCTCTGTTTAGATTATGCATTTTCACGTCACCAGTTCTAGCAGTGCGTGATGGTTTGCGTGCGTGCGTGCGTGCATGCGAGTGGGCGTCCGTTGGTACATGCGCGTGCGCACGTGTCCCTGTGTATAATTATGTGTGCGTGCGTTGGTACATGCGTATGCACACATGTCCTTGTGTATGTGGGGGGCTTGGGTGGGGTGTTGGGGGCGGGGGTGTTGGGGGCGCGGGTGTGGGGGTGCTCGGGGTGGGCGGTGGGGGAGACGGAATCGGAAAGCCAGGGGGAGGGTTTCATGATATACCAATAATAATAATAATAATAATAATAACAACAACAACAATAGAAACAGAAATCACTGAGCAAGCAAATACATGAATAAGTATAGAAAATAAATTACAAAATTTTCTCTCTTTTTAAAAAATATTTCTTTCCTCGCTTCTCTTCTCGTCTGTCTTTCAAACATGACTGCACACGGCCTGTTAGCACATAGAAGAAGCCGGTGCCCCCCTTTTTTTGAGTGTGATTCGGTCAAACGTGAACCCCTTGTAAGAACTGGGCACGTTGTTAATATTCCGAGTCATCGCTTCCGTTGATGATGTAACGATGCCCTTTTGCTTGTGGAACAGTCCATGCGCTTCTATTAATTCTCTCCCCTCGTGCCAGAAAATAGCGCGAGACAAATTCACTCCCTTCCGTGTGTTTCAGTTGTGTGTGTGTGTGTGTGTGTGTGTGTGTGTGTGTGTGTGTGTGTGTGTGTTTCTCTCTCTTTTACTCCCTCTGTCGAATGTGATTTTTTGTTGTTGTCTTTGTTTTGTTTTGTTTGTTTCCTGGAAGTCTTTCTTTTTGTGGTAATTTCAACAGTTCTTCAGCACGCTTCTTCTGTTCATTTGATTTATCGGTTGTTTATTTTACTCCCCCCACACCCCCCTTAAAAAAAAAAAAAAAAAAAAATCTGTCTGTCGATTGATTTATCTGTTTACTGACTGATTTATTTTGCACTCGTTGTGGACTGTAAAGAAACCCACGGCAACAAAAGAGTCGGCTCCTGATAAATTGTTCATGGAGAAATCAACTTTGAAAGTAAATGCACCTGCATAGGAATATAAAGAACGCGGACTGAAAATTACGTAAAGTATGACACAATAACATTTTGCGTCACGTATTACTTTGACGTAGATACACTTATTACGTCACTGAGGAAGGTCCGAGACTGAAAATTTCGTTTGTTTTTCTTTCTATTTCTAGTTATACTTACATATATATATATATATATATCATCAGAGAGAGAGGAGATGATGAGAGGTGGCGCTGCGCTGTGGCAACAAGCTCTCCCCGAGGAGAGCAGTTGAATGAAATTCCACGCGGAGAAAGGACTATGTTGTGACCACACACACACACACACACACACACACAGAGTAATATACTAAATGTAAATGAACACAATACTCACAGGACGTAACTGGCGTCTCGGGGGAAATAATTACGGGGTTGGTGGGTTTTGACATGTTGTGACGACGAGTCAAGGGGAACCAATGTATACTTGCCTGGAATCACCCCGTGGGTAACTTTGGACTGGGTAGGACTGACCCTCTCTACACCCACACCCGCCTCCCACCTCCCTTCCACTTTTGGGTTTTTACACAGATCCATACAGTACCACTACTACCACTACCACTACTACCACTACTACTACTACTACTACTACTATTTCTACTACTACGGCTGCAGGTACTGCTGCTGCTGCTGCTGCTGGAACCAGACCCCAGAATATATATATATATATATACCTGGTATATATATTGGTACCTGCCCAGCAGATGTGGTGTAGCATGTATATATTTAATAATAATAATAATAATAGTGGATAATTATATAGCACACTATCCAGAAATCTGCTCTAGGTGCTGTACAAAAACGCTTTTGTTAACATAAAACATTACATCAGTGTTACATACACACACCAAAATGTGGCTACACACACACACACACACACACACACACACACACACACACACACACACACACACATAATGCATACATACATTTTACCATACATGTGTATCTAACTACCCTAACACATACGCAGGCACAAACTTGCATAAACACACGCACACACAATTACACATTCATATACATGCATGTAGTTATGTACACATTTGTCCGAACGCATTGTCGCTTCCTTGAGAATCTGAAGGTGAAACAGAAACTGAAACTACCACCAACACTACTACCACTACTACTACTGCTGGACCCAGACCTCAGAAGATATATATGTATGTACGTATGTATATATATATATATAATTTTATCACAACAGATTTGTCTGTGTCAAATTCGGGCTGCTCCACAGAATACTAAATAGGCAGAACGGACATACGCGCCTTCGGTATGTTCCGTTAGTTTCCGTACATACTCGGGCCGCCATTTTGTTATCCCTGTACACGATTTGCGATGGCGGCTATTTCAACAGTATCAACACGTGGTGCGAAGTACTTCTGTGTAATTAACTGCAGTAATAACAGCAAAACCAGCATCGATGAAAGGACGGGCAGAACTGTGTGGATGTTTAATTTTCCCAACCCAGAGACGGAAAGAGAACGGTAAGTTCATATCTTTTTCTTTTCAGTTTGGGCATTCTCCATGGGAGGCCAAGCTTCGCAGACTCAGCCTACGTTGATGTTTATATTTTCCTGTGATAAGACATCTGCGTTGCTTCGGGAGAAATGTATCGCCTGTGAGGAAACCGCTGATGGTGCGGAGAGCGGGGGGGGGGGGGGGGGGGGGGGTGGCTTTCAAAGTGTCTTAAAGTACAGACAGAAATTGAGTCGTAGAAAACAAGCAATTCTGGCTGATTCTGGTCATTGTTTATACTAGCCGGAGTAAAGAGTCTGCTGCTCTGCGGAAAACACTGGAACAAAATAATGTGTGTGTGAGTGAGAGAGAGAGAGAGAGAGTGTGTGTGTGTGTGTGTGTGTGTGTGTGTCTGTGTGTATTTCAGTATGGATCTGTCATTTTTTGTGCACCACATTTTTCCATAAGAGTTGGTGAGAGGTTTTATGTATGAGTGCACTGTCACGGTGTGAGTAAATAAAAATACTTTTTTTTTTTTTTAAAGATGCCAGAAATGGGTCATCAACATCCGACGAGCTGACATCAACATCTCCAACATCAAGAGGAAACAGGTGTGCTCAGTGCACTTTGAGGAGAAGGCTTTCAACTGCCCGACGAACATTCAGGAATCTAGACTCCTTCCAACTGCAGTCCCTACCCTCGTCACCTGCCCAAATCCTCCTCCCTCTCTAGATTGTCGACGACCTCAACCAAAGAAGAGAGACGTCATTGTGGCAATAGATAAACGAAAAAGACAACATTCCGATTCAGATTCTGAAGCCAGCCCTTGTACCAACAGCAGTAATGTCAGTGATGTGGCACCGCTTCATGAACCACCTGCTAAAGAGCCCAGAATTGACAGTGACACTCTAATGAAAGAACTTGAGAAAACCAAGCAGGCTCTTGACGCTTTGAAGAAAGAAAATAAAAGCCTGCAGAGGAAGTTGAAGACATCACAGGAAGGCAAGAAAAAGTTGAAGAAGAAACATAGTGAACATATTCTTCAGTTAGAGAATAACTGGTGACAGTATATGACACTCTAAGGATTTCCCTATCTCTGCAACGTGTGTGTGA
>NC_134877.1:60366315-60371315 GCF_041734735.1 Babylonia areolata
ATATATATATATATATATATATATATATAAAGGGGGGAGAGGGGAAGGGGGTAATTGCATGACGTCACAAGGGGAACCAACGCCATCATCACTTCGCACAACAAAACAACAAGCTGTCGTTTCCTCGCGCGCACACACACACACACACACACACTGCATGACAGCGCCAACTTGTGGGGGGGGGGGGGGGGAGGGAGGATGTGTGTGTGTGTGTGTGTGGTGTGTGTAGGTGGGGAATAGGGGGTGCAACGTGTGTGTGGTGTGTGTGTGTGGGGGGGGGGGGGGGGGCGGGATGATCCGGGGGGAGGGGGGGGGTGGGGGGGGGGGGAAGTGGCATGTCAGTGCGATATTATCACGTGGCTTGTGGAGCCAGGCCCCAGCCGGACAACGACCACCCCGGGAGCCCATTACCTTCCGTGGCCCATCCATCGCCTGTCAGAGGCCGCTCTAATGCGTAGGGTGTCCCTGGGGGGTTCTGCAAGGACTTCCACCCGACCCCCCTTTCTTCTCCTTATTCTCCTTCTTTTTCTTGGGGATCTTTGATGGGTCAGATGGATATTGGCATGGACGTCGATCTTATATAAGAGGACAGTCATTGTCTTTATACTCGAATTTTACCTTCACAGTTCTTTGTTTTTATCTATAGACAAGGTTTTTAGACGAGGTATGTTTTTACTGTATTTATTTAGTGAATATGTGGTAAGTTCTAACCACTGAAAAAGTTGCCGTTTTGTTTGTGGCCTGTTCAGACTTCAGAATCTAACATCAATGGGGTTTTTTTTTATCCGAAACATTAACTCACTCAGTACGGCCAGTCCTCTCTTCTCCTCTACACAGACCCCTCGGATGTCCAGTGGTTGTCTGAATGACCCAACCTTTAGCTTCCGTCGTCAGAATTGTGGTATTCTTTGTCAACATTCACCTCTTCAGTATAAGAGCCTTCCGCTTGCAATATTTTGATGGTGGTTATTGGGGTGGAACGCTGTTAACGTCGTCTCTTTCGCCGTTCGCATGGAGAGAGTTAAGTCACGTCAAGTCAAGTGCATTCTTGTTATCTCATGGGAGTGATTGCATTTTGGCCTCATAAAACGCGCAAAACATAATGAAGCATAATAACTTCCATCATTAAAACGTCAACCGAAAATTGTCGGTAAAATAAGACTTTCTTTACGGACAACCATTATGATCTCTTCAGCTTCGCCAAACAAATATCGCCTCTAAATATTATGCATATTCATGATGTGATCGCGAAGAGAAGCTGAATGACGAAGAGACCGTGGAATGGAGGTGCTGAGAGAGAAAGAATGAGAGACAGAGAGAGACAGAATCAGGGACAGAGACTTATAGAACACTGACACACACACACACACACACACACACACACACACACACACACACACACACACACAGAGAGAGAGAGAGAGAGAGAGAGAGAGAGAGAGAGAGAGAGGCAGACAGACCGCGAGAGAGAGAAAGAGACAGAAACAGACAAACAGACAGACAGAGAGGGAGAGAGATCCGAGACTGCTCGTTTTGCCAATTTTGACCTTGTGTTCAGTTTCAGTATCAGTTTCAGTTGCTCAAGGAGGCGTCACTGCGTTCGGACAAACCATATACGCTACACCACATCTGCCAAGCAGATGCCTGACCAGCAGCGTAACCCAACGCGCTTAGTCAGGCCTTGAGAAAAAACAACAAAAAAAACAACAACAAAAAAACAAAAAACAACAAACAAACAGGGGAATAAATAATAGATAAGCTTACATAAATAAATAAATAAATAAATAATAATTATAATATAGAAAAAGGTAGTAGTAATAATAATAGTAATACTAATAAAAATGATTTTAAAATAAATAAATAAATAAATAAATAAAATAATAAATAAAAATAATTAAAAAAATAAAAATAAAAAATAAAATAAATAAATAAATAAATAAATAAGACAACAATGGTGATAAATAAGCGAATAAATGTAAAACATGAAGACACACATTCACACACACACCCACACATGCACAACAGAAATCCACCAAACATGCAGTTTCACAGATATGAAAGCACAGTCAAATACATATAAATGTACATGAGCTCCAACACACACACACACATCACACACGTTACCCTGCACCTCCTCTACCCCCCTCCTCCACACACTCATTTCTAGTCTACGTATCGCAGCTTCCACGGCACACACACACACACACACACACACACACTCACACACAAACACACACTCACAGAGATGAACACTTACTTGTACAAGCACACACACATACGCCCATATCTCCCACCCCCAACCCCACACACATATATACAAAGATATACACACACACACACACACACACACACACACACACATATATATACGTTCCAATATCCTGTTGCTCCCACAGTGTAGGCATGCGTATACTCACATACCTCATCCTCTACCCCACCTCCCCCCGCACTCCCACCTCCTCACACACACACACACACACACACACACACACACACACACACACACGTACACAGATCTCTCCTGACACTTGTGTACACTTACACTCTCGCGCATTCACAAACGCACTCAAAAGCACAGACCCACACATCCACACAAACACACACGCACAGAGGCTGCCACTGACTGGCCGCAAGAGGGATGGGAAAAGATCTCTGATGCCAAAAACGTGGCGTCTAGTGTGTTGCTCAGTCTATTGTATTTGGAAAGGCCCACAGAGACTCTGTTCCGTTTTGAAGAAATTTGCGCAATGTTGGTTTGGAAATGATGCCGATATTTGTTTGATTTGCAAAGCATCGTGCTCTACCTTTCATGTTAGACTTGCGGCCGCTCCCTCTCTCTGCTTTTATTTCTTTGAGGCGATCGATGGTGTGATGGCCTTGTACCTGTTCTTTTTGGTATTCTTTGATTTTTCTGGGGATTTCCGATTTTCCTAGATGTAGGCCGCTCGTTGGTGTTGCGTTACCAGCAAGTCTGTCAGCTCGCTCATTTCCCTTAACACCTGCATGTCCCGGGCAGTATGACCATGTGAGTTTTTTAATCTGAAAGTTGCGCATTGCCTTATGCCATTCTGGGCTTCCCATTCCGTTTTCAATTTTCTGTATGAGGTTCATTGAGTCGGTTAGAATCATGGCATGTTGGTTTCCGGGCGTATGGATGGACGATAGCCACTGGAGGGCATGTGTCGCAGCTTCAACTTCCATCGTTAGGCTGGAGGTTGTGACTTTGTAGGCAGCATTCTCTTCCCCAACTGTTTTTCCATTTTGTTTCGCAGTGAATCCCCAGCCGGATTGGTCTTTGGTGACTGAGCCATCTGTGTATATGATGATGTCCTCTTCTTTACTGTTTTCTTCTATGAGTAGTTTCACTTCCGCATCAGTTTTGCCCTCTGGCCATTCCCGACAATGTCTTCCGAGAGTGGGTGAAATGGCTGTGTTGAATAGATGGTTGAGGTTTTCGGGGTTTTTCTCCCATTCTTTTGTTTCTTTCAGGTCTTGTAGTCGGCATACTAGCCGGATTGCGTCTTCTGCTTGCCCCATCCATGATCTTCCTCGTCCTAGGCGGCTGCCTTTTGGTTCTTTGACTGCGTCATGCAGTGGGTTTTGAGGGTTTTCTAATGCTTTGAAGTAGGTCTTGACCTGTTCTAACTTGTTTCTGGCCTGCACTGAAGGAAGGTCAAGCAGGTATCGCATGGTTTCTGTGGGCGTGTCTTTTGTTGTTCCAAGGATCAGCCTCATAGCTTCATTTTGGACTCTTTCTAATTTTGTGTTCAGAAATTGTGGTTATTGTAAATAGTGGTCAAAGGCAGGCAGACAGACGGGCAAACAATTGGTTGGATGAACGGTAGGACAGACAGACAGACAGACAGACAGACGTATGGACAGGCAGTAAGAGTGAGGGACAGACGGACAGATGGATAAACAGATGGATGAGAGGCAGACGGACGGACAGCCAAACAAGCAGACAGGCGGACGGACGGACGGACGGACGGACGGACGGACGGACGGAGCCATTCTGTAAACGCCCCTGCACAGCGGGCGTACAGTGAACTTCGTGCTCCAGACTCCAAGTGCTTTATCTGTGTGGTATCAATCAGGAATCCTTCTCTACTCTGTGTGTTGGAGCTCATGTACGTTTATATGTAGTTGACTGTGCTTTCATATCTGTGAAACTGCATGTTTGGTGCATATCTGTTATGCATGTGTGTGGGTGTATGTCTGAATGTGTGTCTTCATGTTTTACATTTATTTGCTTATTTATCATCATTGTTGCCTTTTCTTTTATTATTATTATGATTATTATTATTACTATCTTTTTTATATTATAATTTTTTTTTATTTATTTATTTCTGTAAGCTTATCTATTATTTATTCACCTTTCTTCTTTTTTTTCTTCTTTTTTTTTCTCAAGGCCTGACTAAGCGCGTTGGGTTACGCTGCTGGTCAGGCATCTGCTTGGCAGATGTGGTGTAGCGTATATGGATTTGTCCGAACGCAGTGACGCTTCCTTGAGTTGCTGAAACTGAAACTGAAACTCTCCACTGGCGAGGTCAGTAAGACCATGACCATCATCATCATCATCATCATTATCATCATCACCATCATCATCATCATTACTATCTTCTCTACGATCGGCTTCGGGTCCGCTCTGTTTACGCATACCCAGATTCAAACACTCCACTGCTGGACGCCGTTCTTTCTCTGTCTCTGGACCTTGCATTTGGAATGAACTTCCTCTTTCGCTTCGTCAGGTCTCCGCACTCAGCTCTTTCACCTCTTCACAAGATAGCCTCCCTCCCCTGCCTCTTCCTTGTCCTCAGTTTCTTCAGTTTTAGAGTTATGCATGCGTGTGAATGACTGTACATGGTGTGAAAGCGCTTAGATTTGTCTCTGCACAAGATTCAGCGCTGTATAAATACTATTATTATTATCATTATTCACCCTCCTGTCCTCTTCGTTGCCTTGCCTTCCACAGTCTCTTTCCTCCATCTTTTCCTCCGCCC
>NC_134877.1:60378815-60388815 GCF_041734735.1 Babylonia areolata
TGTTTGAGTCACTCTTTGAGTTTGAGTCAGCGTGAGTCACTCTTTGAGTTTGAGTCTGTGTGAGTCGGTCTTTGAGTTTGAGTGTGTTTGAGTCACTTTTTTTTTTTAGTTTGAGGCTGTTTGAGTCACTCTTTGAGTTTGAGTCAGCGTGAGTCACTCTTTGAGTTTGAGTCAGCGTGAGTCACTCTTTGAGTTTGAGTCTTTGTGAGTCGGTCTTTGAGTTTGAGTGTGTTTGAGTCACATTTTTTTTTTTTAGTTCGAGTCTGTTTGTGTCACTCTTTGAGTTTGAGTCAGCGTGAGTCACTCGTTGAGTTTGAGTCTGTGTGAGTCGGTCTTTGAGTTTGATACTGTGTGAGTCGGTCTTTGAGTTTGAGTGTGTTTGAGTCACTTTTTTTAGTTTGAGGCTGTTTGAGTCACTCTTTGAGTTTGAGTCAGCGTGAGTCACTCTTTGAGTTTGAGTCTGTGTGAGTCGGTCTTTGAGTGTGTTTGAGTCACTTTTTTTTAGTTTGAGTCTGTTTGAGTCACTCTTTGAGTTTGAGTCAGCGTGAGTCGGTCTTTGGGCATGCGTCTGTGCTGGTCAGTCTTCCTTCCATTTCACTTGAACGTTTAAGGGAACTATCCCCCGCCCACCAGCCCCCAATAAACGAATAAATAAATACATAAATAAGTAAATGGATGAATGAATGAATGAATGAATGAATAAGGGATGAAATCGTCACAGCCAAATGAAGAATGATAAAAGTGTGAGTCTGATGATCGGGTCATCTCATTGCTTCTCACGATCGTTCCACGGTGCCAAGTAGTGCATGACAGTTTTGTCCAGCATTGACGTCTTCGAGAATTACACCGGAGGGAGAAAAAACAGGGGGCAGAGAGAGAGAGAGATATTGGGGAGGGGGGGGGGGGGGGGAGGGGGGTAGCGCTTTCACGCTACACTTTGATAGTGTGTGTGTGTGTGTGTGTGTGTGTGTGTGTACTTTGATAGCGTGAGAGAAAGAAAGAAAGAGAGAGAGAGAGAGAGAGGTGGGGTACGCTTTCATTCTGTACTTCCAGAGAAAGAGAGAGCAAAAGAGAGCACACTTTTATGTTACACTTCGATGGAATACACTTTCATTTTTCACTAAGAGAGAGAGCGGGTGGGGGGGGGGATGGGAGTACGCTTTCATTTTTTTTTTTTTTTTTCAGAGAAAATGAGAAGAAAAGAGAGCACACTTTCATATTAAACTTCGATGGAATACACTTTCATTCTACACACACACACACACACACACACACACACACAGAGAGAGAGAGAGAGAGAGAGATGGAAGGGACGGAGCGAACCTAGAAAAGGAAGCTCCTGGTGACATCATCGGAACGGGTCCTGCTTGTTGCACGTGCCCGTGTCTGTGAAAAGGGAGATCACTGTCTCGTCCTCAGCAGTGGAGTTGCGGGGTTGGGGACGGGACAGGGGGGGGGCGGGGGGAGGGGATCAGGGGGGGGGGTTCCCTGAAAGCGCAGAGGTATCTCTTTCATCGGCTGACAGTCTTTGCCGTGCATATCCTTTTTGCCCTTGGGGTGCTCTGTCAAGTCTCATCCCCGCGCTCGACTTTCCGACCAGAAAAAGCTTTTTATTGAATAAAAGAAAGTGACAACGTACTGAGCTGTACTCAAAAAAGTTTTTATAACTTTTTTTTTATACTTACCTTTCTTCACGATCTTTTTTTTTCTCCTTCTTCTTTTGTATGTAAAACTTCTTTAAATGACGTTCTTGATGTGTGATTAGAGTGTAGACATCTGGGACTGACTGTTCCACAGTTCTAGTTTCGGTTTCCAGAATCCACTCTTGTTTCCCGGTGTACCCAGATGTATCCAGACGCCCCCATAGTCAACTGGCTACCGATCTTTCTCTGTCTCTGGACCTTCCACTTTAGACCGAGTTCCCAGTGTTTCAAGGTTCGTCAGTTCTGCGCTCAGCTCGCCGTTTCAAGTCTGGTCTTAAAACTTTCCTCTTCCGAGAATGTCTTCTTCTTCTTCTTCTTCTTCTTCTTCTTCTTCTTCAGTGTTCCAAGCCCATGTTCAGACGGTCAGTCCAGAGGAGGTTACGAAGTCCGTAGTTCGCCAGAGCTCTGTCGCCGTTCCCCACAACCTGTCCTGGAGCGCTGCGGGACTGGACCAGATCATGGCGCCTCAGCTCTTTGGGTGGAGAGAGGGCAGTCTTGCAGGACATGGGCTGGAGTTTTGAGGAGCGGTATCACACGGACATTGGTCTGTGTGGGAAAGTTTCGGTTTGTGGAGAGGGGAAGGGAGATGACAGTGGCCTGTGCGCAGTTTGAGGATGATGAGAAGATTCAGTTTCAGTTGCTCAAGGAGGCGTCACTGCGTTCGGACAAACCATACACGCTACACCACATCTGCCAAGCAGATTCCTGACCAGCAGCGTAATCCAACGCGCTTAGTCAGGCCTTGAGAACAAAAAAACAACAACAAAAAACAACAACCCCCCCCCCCCCCCAAAAAAAAAACCCAAAAAAACCGGGGGAATAAATAATAGATAAGCTTACATAAATAAATAAATGATGATGAGAAGATTCCGAGAATGTCATACACCCTCCCACTCCCCTCCTCTACCGTCCCTCTTCTTATTATTACTATTGTTTTTATTATTTTTTGTTATTATTATTATTATCATTATCATTGTTGTTGTTAGTAGTAGTAGTATTGTTGTTATTGTTGTTGTTATTGTTGTCATTATCATCATTAGTAGTAGTAGTAGTATGCATGTGTGCGCACGGGTGTGGGTGTGTGTGTGTGGGGGGGGGAGGTGGGGGCGGGTTGTTTTCTTCATAATGTATACCCATCTGCATGAAAATCTTTTCCTTTCATTGATGTGTGTGCTATTTGTAATAGATGTAGATTAGCGAGGACAGATTGGAAGAATAGGCTAGGCCTAAAATCTTAATCCTTGAATAAAAACGTTTTGAGTTCTGAGTTCTGAGTTCCCTGTCTCTTCCACCGGCTACTGCTTCTTTCTCGTTCACGGTTTCTCTCCAGCTTTCTGTTCATTTTAATATATGATTTATGTTTTATTTTTTTTTAGTGTCTGAGAATTAATATGGGTATGCATGCATGCATGAGTGTGAATGACTGGTGTGTCAGCGGCTTTGACTTGTCTCTCTGCATACGATTCGGCGCTATGTCGGTATTTCTTCTTCTTCTTTTTCTTCTTCTTCTTCTTTTTCCTCTTCTTATTATTATTGTTGTTATTATTTTTTGTTATTATTATTATCATTATCATTGTTGTTGTTAGTAGTAGTAGTATTGTTGTTATTGTTGTTGTTATTGTTGTTATTATCATCATCATTAGTAGTAGTAGTAGTAGTAGTAGTAGTATCATTATCATTATTTATTGTTATTATTATCATCATTATTATTATTGTTCTTTTTTTCTTTTTTTTCCTTTCTGGTTTAAAAAAAAAAATTTTTTAACAAAGCGATGCCTGACCGTCGCACAAAACCAGTGTACTGATCTACGCTATGTTTGTATAAGTATAAATCATCAAAAAAATATTCCAATGAAATAAACAGTTAAGTAAATACATTAGAACTGGTTTGGTTTTGTTGTTGTTGTTGTTGTTGTTGTTTTTTATTTAATTGAAAGATGCTTTTAATAATAATAATAATAATAATGGTATTTATATAGCGCTGGATCTTGTGCAGAGACAAATCAAAGCGCTTTCGCACCAGTCATTCACACACATGCATAACTCTAAAACTGTAGAAACTAAAGACAAGGAAGGGCAGGCAAGGGAGGCTGTTTTAGGAAGAGGTGGGTTTTAAGGCCAGACTTGAAAGAGCTGAGTGTAGAGACTTGACGAAGCGAAAGAGGAAGTTCATTCTAATCGCAAGGTCCAGAGACAGAGAAAGAACGGCGGTCAACAGTCGAGTGTTTGAAACTGGGTATGCTAAACAGAGTGGATCCGAAGCCGATCGTAGTGAGCGAGATGGAGTGTAGAGGTGAAGGCATCCGCAGAGATAGGAAGGGGCAGTTTTGTGAATGCATCAATAACATAGAGTGCTGATCTTGTACTTTATTCGGTGTGAGACAGGGAGCCAGTGGAGATGTTGCAAAAGAGGAGTGATGTGCTCAGATCTTTTCTTTCTGAGGACGAGTTTGGGCAGCAGAGTTTTGTATGCGCTGAAGGGACTGAATGGATGAAGCAGGCAGACCAGACAATAGAGAGTTACAGTAGTCAAGGCGAGAGAGAATGAGAGAAACGACAAGTCTAGATGTTGCGTCAGTGGACAGATATTTCCGGACGGCACTGATGCGCCGCAGTTGACAGTAGCATCGAAAGAGAACAAGTAAGGAAGTTTCTGTTTCTTGTCTGTCTGTATGTGCGTGTGTGTGTGTGTGTGTGTGTGTGTGTGTGTGTGTGTGTGTGTGTGTGTGTGTGTGTGTGTGTGTGTGTTGTGCGGGTGGAGGGTTTTGAGGCAGTGTTGAGGCAGTGAAGCAGAATGAAGGGGTGTGTGTGTGTGTGTGTGTGTGTGTGTGTGTGTGTGTGTGCGCGCGCGTGTGTGTGTGTGTGATCAGAGTTTTGTTTGTGAGGGAGGTGGTACTGTCGTGTGACGAACAGTCGTGGTCATTCTTCTTCTTCAGTTTAACGTCTTTCCACTTGAAGTGATATTAGTGGTCATGCTGTAATGGTTGTGTCGTGAAGGGAGGGTGTGGTGCAGCGTTGTGCTGGTGGCGGGTCAGACTGGAGTGGCCACCTTTGGTCCCCAGCGTTCGGCAGGGCGGTAAACTGTCTCCATCACGCTCCCTCCACCATCCCCACTCGCCCCCCCCCCACCCCCCTCCTCCCTCCCCCCACCTCCACTGGACAACGAATGGTAGTAGTCTGGGCGCTAGTCTTTTGGATGAGGCGATAAACTCGAGGTCCCGTATGCAGCATGCATGCACTTAGCGCACGTAAAAAAAAAAAAAAAAGAACCAACGGCAAACAAGAGAATTGTCCATCGTAAAATTCTTTTGAAAATTTGACTTTGATAGCTTGACAAATACACTTGCAGACAGCAAGAAAAACAAGAGAGGCAAGGCCTTCAAGACTCACTTGTGACTGAGAGTAAAACACACAAGCTTTTTATGTATTGAGTATAATTTCAAAATGTAATGTTTAAGGTGAGAAAGATCAGTTTAAAGCAAATTAAGTCCCCTAGCATAATTACAGAGTATATTTCCCTTTTTTACTATCTGCACCAAAACTTTTTGCAAAATAAATAAAACTTCCATGCTTAGCAAAAGAAGTTCCTGTTTGAACAAAAAATGATAATAATGACTCCTCTTGTTGTTGGGTCAGAATATCAGATCAAAGTGTCAAGTTTAGAGAATACAAAAAAATATAAATATAACAGTAAATGCAGTTTGCATATAATTAGGCTTCATTATTTATTTTTTGTGCCCATCCCAGAGGTTCAATATTGTTTTAAACAAGATGACTGGAAAGAACTGAAGTTTTCCTATTTTTATGCCAAATTTGGTGTCAACTGACAAAGTATTTGCAGAGAAAATGTCAATGTTAAAGTTTACCACAGACACACACACACACACAGAGACAACCGAACACCGGGTTAAAACATAGACTCACTTTGTTTACACAAGTGAGTCAAAAATTCGGTGGTTTTGCAATTTGGCGACGCGATTCTCCCCAGTAGACAGCAACCCGAATTTCACGTCGAGGAATCTGTTGTAGCTAAAACTAGTCAGAGACAATGCAACATGATACAATATAATACAATACAATTACATTACAATGCAATACAATTCAAGACAATACAACGCAATACAATACAATACAACGCAATACAACACACACACACACACACACACACACACATCTGTTACAGCCCAGCTAATCATTTCTGACTTATTGTCACACACACGCACGAGCACACCACGCAAATACACACACACACACACACACACACACGCACACACACACACATGATCGACTTATACTTTATACTTGCTCTACAGAGATACGGATGATGATGATGATGTGTGTGTGTGTGTGTGTGTGTGTGTGTTTGCGTGGTGTGCTCGTGCGTGTGTGTGACAATAAGTCAGAAATTATTAGCTGGGCTGTAACAGATGTGTGTGTGTGTGTGTGTGTGTATTTTATAGCCTATTGTGCTGTACAGAGAGAGACAGACAGACAGACAGGCAAAAGAGGGGAAGAGAGAGTGAGAGAGTGAAAATGAATGATTGAGTGAACGAATGCATCTTTATTTTCCAACGGTGCAGATGTTAGCACATTGGCCCACTTACACATATATAATTTATGTATAAAAAAGATATCTATTTTCAGTTTAGGTCCAGAGAGAGAGAGAGAGTCGTTTTTGTTGTTTTGTGTGTGTGTGCGTGTGTGTGTGTGTGTGTGTGTATGTGTGTGTGTGTGTGTGTCTTCCAATCCTCGTAAAACATTTTCTGCACTCGTGCCCCGTCGATGCTTTAGGCAACATCGTTTGCTGACTGCTGGGTTTCGCGCGCACGCGAGCACGTCCACACACACACACACACACACACACACACACACACACACACACACACACACACATGCACGCCTGCACACATCCACGTACGTACGCACGCACGCACGAACCGGGAGAAGCAACATAGATGCACTGTTTACACACCATAGACGCACGTTCTGACACATGCACACGTTGAGTTGATGAATTGGAACGAATAGACAGACCCTTCCACAGAAATTAGGTGTCACCACAAGATGTTATACATCAAACACACTTATATCACCAGTGAAGAAGTTCGCCAAACCACCAAGCAGCGCCGTTGAACCATACGAAGATCTGCTGACATCAGTTTTAAGAAGAAAAGAAAACTACATCAGTATGTGTCCGCGTAACACAAGATCCAGTGGCCTTGCTCAAAGGAACTGTCGAGAGAGGGGGTCGGGGGAAAAGAGAGAGAGAGAGAGATAGAGGAGAGAGAGAGAGAGAGAGAGCAAAATGGACCCCGGCTTTTAACTCTCTCCATACGAACGGCAAAAGAGACGACGTTAACAGCGTTTCACCCCAATTACCATCATCAAAATATTGCAAGCGGAAGGCTCTTATACTGAAGACGTGAATGTTGACAAAGAATACCACAATTCTGACGACGGAAGCTAAAGGTTGGGTCATTCAGACACCCACTGGACATCCGAGGGGTCTGCGTAGAGGAGAAGAGCGGACTGGCCGTACTGAGTGAGTTAAACACAACGGACAGACCTGGAAGAAACTGATGAACAGTTCTTCTGTGCGACGTCCCAATGACTCTTTACACAGAGTTAAGGAGGGTGAGGAGCAGGAAGAAGAAGAAGGAGGTGGTGGAGGAGGAAGAAGAGAAGAAGGAGGAAGAAGAAGAAGAAGAAGGGGGGAAACGAGGAGGAGGGGGAGGAGGACGAGAAGGAAGAAGAGAAGCAAGAGGAGGAGAACGAGAAGGACGAAGAGGAGGAAGAAAAGGAGATTAAGAAGACGAGGAGTAGGAGGAGTAGGAAAGAGAAGGAGGAAGAGGAGGAGAAGGAGGACGAGGAGGAGAGAGAGGAGGAAGAAATTCAGATCAAGAAGACGAGGAGGAGGAGGAGAAGAGGAGGAGGAGGACGGAGAAGGAGGAAGAGGAGGAAGAAAAGGAGATTAAGAAGACGAAGAGGAGGATGAAGAGGAGGAGTAGGAAGGACAAGGAGGAGGAGGAAGAGGAGGAGTAGGAAGGACAAGGAGAAGAGGAGGAAGAGGAGGAAGAAAAGGAGATTAAGAAGACGAGGAGGAGGATGAAGAGGAGTAAGAGGAGAAGGAGAAGAAGAAGAGGAGGAGGAGGACAAGGACGAGGAAGAGGAGAAGAAGGAGAAAAAAAAGAAAAGAGAAGGGGAAGGAGCACGGAGAGTGCCCTGTTTATGCGGACAGATGTTCATTTTCAGTTTCACACCAAATAATGGATGCTGCGTGGCCACGGCGTGAATATGTCTCCCATCATCCCAGAGAGCTGCTAGCTGGGCTTCCCTTTGAGCCCATCTCAGACCTCAGCCAGGGAAGAGAGAGAGGAGAGAGATGGGGGGCGGGGGGGGGGGGGGGGGGGGGGGGGCAGAGAGAGAGAAAGGAAAGAACGGAGGAAGAGAGACAGGGGCAGAGAGAAAGAGACAGAGAAAATGAGAGAATTGGGGAGAGAGAGGGAGGGGCGGGGGGGAGGGAGGGCTGGGGGCCGGGGGGGGGGGGGGGGAGAGAGAGAGAGAGAGAGGAAAGAACGGAGAAAGAGAGACACAGACAGATAGAAAGAGGTCGAGAAAATGAGAGAATGGGGAGAGAGAGAGTGTGGGTGTGTAGAGAGAGAGAGAGGGAGAGAGAAAGATAGAGAAAAGAGAGAGGGAAAGAGAGAAAGATACAGATAAAATGAGAGAATTGGAGAAAGAGAGACACAGAGAGAGAAGATACAGGGAGATAGGGAGAGAGAAAGATAGAGAAAAGAGAGAGAGAGATAAAGAGAAAGAAAGAAAGAAAAACAAGAGAAAGAGACACCTAGTGGACAGAGACACTGAGAGAAAGAGATATTGGTCACTTTGTCACCGGTGTCCCCAGGTCAAATCTATCTGCCTCCCCCCCCCCCCCCATCCCCCCAACACACCCCACCCCCGACTCCTCCACTCCCCTCTCCACCCCCCCTCCCCCTCAACCCCCCCCAAAAAAAAACCTCCTCTCTCCCCTCTCTCCCACCCCCCCTCCCTCCTCCCCTTTCTCTCACCATTCCCTCTCTACCCACCACCCACCCACCCACCTCTCCCAAGGATAGTTTTGGTTTGGAGTGGTCCGGATATATCCCCCTGATCCCATCTCAAGATGTCAGCTGGCTACTTTGACCAGCCGATCCTTTCTAGTCCACCACCCCACCCCTCTCCCGTCCCCGGTCACCCCCCGTCCCTCAACCCCCAACCCCCAACCCCCGAACCCACCTCACCCCTCACCCCCGCCCCCCTCCCCGCCCTCTCCGTAGGGGGTTGCTGTGTGGTCTGTCATTCCAACGTGGATTTGCTGGCCGGTATCAGTCCCCCAGGGACAGGGTGGTGATGGTGATGGTGGTGGTGGTGGTGGTGGTAGTATGCAGAGACCGCAGCAGATCCATTCGGCTTTTTCTGGTGATGGTGGTGGTGGTGGTGGTGGTTTGGTTCTATCGTCTTCTAGTCTTGGGATTCTATTTCGGCAGGCCATTTCGATCACGCACATTATTGCTATTAATCATCATAATCGTCAACATTATTCCTATTCCTGTTCCTATTCCTTATTCTTATTCATATTCAGGAGGAAGGTGACAGAATGGTTAAGACGCCCATCTGCCAATTCAGAGTCCGTGAGGGTCTGGGTTCGAATCCCGCTCTCGCCCTTTCTCCCAAGTTTGACTGGAAAATCGAACCGAAGCGTCTAGTTATTCGGATGAGACGATAAACCGAGGTCCCGTGTGCAGCACGCACTTGGCGCACTGAAAAAACAACAACAACAACAAAACAAAACAAAACAAACAAAAAAAGAGAAAAAAAAACAAAAAAAAAAACCAGCCGTTGCAACGAGAGTGTTGTCCTCTGGCAAAATTCTGTCCAAGAAATCCACTATGAAGGTACACAAATAATTATATGCATGCACTCAAGGCCTGACTAAGGGTGTTGGGTTATGCTGCTGGTCAGGCATCTGCCTAGCAAATGTGGTGTAGCGTATATGAATTTGTCCGAACGTAGTGACGCCTCCTTCAGAAACTGAAATGGATACTGAACTCTTATTCCCATTGTTATTGTTTGGATAATAATGATAATAATAATAATAATAACAATAATAATAATAATATTACAATAATAATAATAATAATTAGTACTACTACACTACAACGACACCACTACTTCCACGATGATTCTTGTCCTTAAGCTTAATTCGTGGTTGCTGTTGTATTAATTTTATTGAGTATTAAGTGTCCACGTTTGTA
>NC_134877.1:60393815-60401315 GCF_041734735.1 Babylonia areolata
GGTTCTGACGTGGAACGCCCTTGCGCTACAATACTGGTTCTGACTAAGAACGCCCTTGCCTTACAGTACTGGTTCTGACGTAGAACGCCCTTGCCATACAATACTGGTTCTGACGTTGAAAGCCCTTGCCCTGCTATGCTGGTTCTGACGTAGAACGCCCTTGCCCTGCAATACTGGTTCTGACGTAGAACGCCCTTGCCCTACAATGCTGGTTCTGACGTAGAACGCCCTTGCCCTGCAATACTGGTTCTGACGTAGAACGCCCTTGCCCTGCAATGCTGGTTCTGACGTAGAACGCCCTTGCCCTACATTGCTGGTTCTGACGTAGAACGCCCTTGCCCTACAATACTGGTTCTGACGTAGAATGCCCTTGCCCTGCAATACTGGTTCTGACGTAGAAAGCCATTGCCCTGCAATACTGGTTCTGACGTAGAACGCCTTTACCATACAATACTGGTTCTGACATAGAACGCCCTTGCCCTATAATACTGGTTCTGACGTAGAACGCCCTTGCCATACAATGCTGGTTCTGACGTAGAAAGCCCTTGCCCTAAAATACTGGTTCTGACGTAGAAAGCCCTTGCCATGCTATGCTGGTTCTGACGTAGAACGCCCTTGCCCTACAATGCTGGTTCTGACGTAGAGCGCCCTTGCCCTGCAATACTGGTTCTGACGTAGAAAGCCATTGCCCTGCAATACTGGTTCTGACGTAGAACGCCTTTACCATACAATACTGGTTCTGACATAGAACGCCCTAGCCCTATAATACTGGTTCTGACGTAGAACGCCCTTGCCATACAGTACTGGTTCTGACGTGGAAAGCCCTTGCCCTACAATGCTGGTTCTGACGTAGAAAGCCCTTGCCCTAAAATACTGGTTCTGACGTAGAACGCCCTTGCCCTGCAATACTGGTTCTGACGTAGAACGCCCTTGCCCTGCAATACTGGTTCTGACGTAGAACGCCCTTGCCCTGCAATACTGGTTCTGACGTAGAAAGCCCTTGCCCTACAATACTGGTTCTGACGTAGAACGCCCTTGCCCTACAATACTGGTTCTGACGTAGAACGCCCTTGCCCTAAAATACTGGTTCTGACGCAGAAAGCCCTTGCCATGCTATGCTGGTTCTGACGTAGAACGCCCTTGCCCTGCAATACTGGTTCTGACGTAGAACGCCCTTGCCCTATAATACTGGTTCTGACGTAGAACGCCCTTGCCCTACAATACTGGTTCTGACGTAGAACGCCCTTGCCCTACAATACTGGTTCTGACGTAGAACGCCCTTGCCTTACAGTACTGGTTCTGATGTAGAACGCCCTTGCCATACAATACTGGTTCTGACGCAGAAAGCCCTTGCCCTGCAATACTGGTTCTGACGTAGAAAGCCCTTGCCCTACAATACTGGTTCTGACGTAGAACGCCCTTGCCCTAAAATACTGGTTCTGACGCAGAAAGCCCTTGCCATGCTATGCTGGTTCTGACGTAGAACGCCCTTGCCCTGCAATACTGGTTCTGACGTAGAACGCCCTTGCCCTATAATACTGGTTCTGACGTAGAACGCCCTTGCCCTGCAATACTGGTTCTGACGTAGAACGCCCTTGCCCTACAATACTGGTTCTGACGTAGAACGCCCTTGCCTTACAGTACTGGTTCTGACGTAGAACGCCCTTGCCATACAATACTGGTTCTGACGTAGAAAGCCCTTGCCCTGCTATGCTGGTTCTGACGTAGAACGCCCTTGCCCAGCTGTGCGCAATAGGAGCTTTTGGCTTCTACTTCCTGTTGTTGCTACTGATGCTGCGGCTGTTTTCCCTTCTTCTTCTAATTAGTATAGGAAAAGAGGAAAAGATGAGACAGGGTGTCTATTGGGAGACAGTGAAATAAATCATTTTTCCATGCAATCTGTGTGTGTGTGTGTGTGTGTGTGTGTGTGTGTGTGTGTGTGTGTGTGTGTGTGTGTGTGTGTGTGTGTGTGTGTCTGTGTGTGTGTGTGTGTGTGTGTGTGTGTGTGTGTGTGTGTGTTCATGACAAGGGAGAAGACCCCAATCACATTTTTTTCTTAAACCCCGGACAATTTTCCTATTCAGTTGCCAAACATGAGTCTCCGAGGAATAAGGCGGGAAGAGGGTTGCGAGGGATGCGGGTGGGGATAGGGGCGGGGGGGGGGGGTGCAGTCTCTGGAGAGACACCGCCTGTCAGCGGTAAAGAATCCAGAAACCAGACAGCGCGTGCGCGCGCGCGCACACACACACACACACACACACACACACACACAAACATACATTTACATACAGACACACACACACACACACACACACACACACACACACACACACACACACTAACACACATACACACGTTTCAGTGTTTGTTCAAACTGTGTTGTTATTGCTCATTTTTATACAGGGCTAAGGCCTTAAAATGAATGAAATATCTTAGGCTGAGACTTTCCCTCTTCCCCCCCCCCCCTCCCTCTCTCATTCTCTCACTCATATACTCACTCACACATAGATAGATAGATAGATAGATAGATAGATAGATAGATAGATAGATAGATAGATAGATATCTCCTTGTTTTTCCCCCTTTTTCTCTCAGTCACTCTCTCTTTCTCTTTGTGCGTCCCTCTCAGGCGCGCTCTCTCCCCGTATTTCCCTCTCCCATCTTTCTCTCACTCTGTCTCTCTTCTCCCACACTAACTCTCTCTTTCGCTCTTTTCCTCTCTCTCTCCTCCCTATATCTCTTTCTTCCCCCCCCCCCTCCTCCCCCCTCCTGTCAGCCTCCGCCCCCCCCTCTCTCCCTCTCTCTCTCTCTCTCCTCCGTATAGTTCTCCCTTTCTCTTCCCCGGTGTATCACTCTCCCTCACCCACTCCCTATTCTCTCTCCACGCTCTATTTGCTCCGAACCTTTCAATATATCCCCCCCCCCCCCCCCCCCCCCCCCTCGCCCCCCCCCCCCCCCCACTCCTCACACTTTCTGGCTCCATCAATAACATCATTTCCCCCCAGCCGTACTTTCCACTTTCAGTCTTCTTTTCTCATGCGGCGCCCCCCCACTTCGTCTTTTGCACTCGTTCGCGCGCGCGCACATACACGCACACACACACACACACACTCAAAGAACCACACATACACACACACGCCCGCGCACGCACACATGCACGCACACGCACGCACACACGCACGAAACATACACACACACACGCACGCACGCACGCACACACACACTTAGATACACACACGCACATACACACATACACAAGCACACACGCAAGCACGTGTGCACACACACACATACATACACACACACACACACATGCACACACACACACGCACACACACACGCACGCACGCACACACACACACTTAGATACACACACGCACATACACACATACACAAGCACACACGCAAGCACGTGCACACACACACACACACACACACACACACACACACACAAATATATATATATAGTATATATATATATATATAGAGAGAGAGAGAGAGATGTATGTATGTATGTATATGTATCTATGTATAAAAAAGAGAGAAAAGAGAAAGAAGAAATAGACAGACAGACGGACGGACAGACAGACAGACAGACAGAAGACAGGGAGAGACAGACATAGAGGAGAGAGGACATCTAAACAAACCGTGCGGGCCCTAGGGGCACGAGAACATAAGCCGAAAGGTACGACAAGAGGACAAGGGCGTGGGTTGGAAGGAGAATATAATTATGTATATATATATATATATAGAGAGAGAGAGAGAGAGTGTGTGTGTGTGTGTCTGTACTGGAGGACAGAGGGGATCGGGGCGGGAGGGGCGGAGGGGGAGGGTGGGTGGCTGTCGAGGGATTTGGAGGGGATGGAGGTGAGCGTATGGGAGGAGAGGGAGAGGGAGTGGGGGGGGCGGTGGGGGGTGGTGTGTGGTGGTGGAAGGTCGAGTCAATCGATTCGGACTGCAGGAGGGACAAGAAGACAACACCTACTACTACTACTGCTACTACTACTACTGCTACTACCTGCCCCCACCCCCCTCCTCTTTCCCCTTCACCCCCACCTTCTCTCCTCCTCCTCCTCCTCCTCCTCCCTTTGGCAGCTTTCCTTCCTCCATATCCTTCTTCCATCACTTCTCTCTGTCTCTCTCTCTCTCTCTCTCTCTCTCTCTCTCTCTGTCTATCTGTCTGTCTCTCTCTCTCTCTCACTCTCCGTCTCTGTCTGTCCCTCAATCACTCTCTCTCTCTCATTCTCTTTCTTTCTCTCCTCCCTCTCTCTCTCTCTTTCGCTCTCTATCTCACTCTCTCTCTCTCTTGTTGTCTCTCTCTCTCTCTCTCGCTCTCACTTTCTCTCTCTCACTCTCTCTCGCTCTCTCTCTCTCGCTCCCTCTCGCTCTTTCTCTCACTCTCTCTCTCGCTCTCTCTCTCTCTGTCACTCTCTCTCTCTCGCTCGCTTGCTCGCACTTTCTCTCTCTCTCTGTCTCTGTCTCTCTCTGTCTCTGCGTGTTTTTGTCTTCTGTTTTTCCTACCACACACTTAGAAAACAACTCATTTAAACACATCGCCCACACGCAAGCTAGTACACATATAAACAAAAACGCACGCATGTACACATACACACACGCGCGTGCGCGCGCCGACACACACACACACACACACACACACACACACACACACAAACACACACACCAAAACACAACAGAACACACTCACACACCACAACACACACACACACACACACACACACACACACACACACCACAACACAACACACACAACACACACACACACACACACACACACACACACACACACACACACACACACACAACACACACACCCGCCCACACACAACACACACACACACACACACACACACCACAGCACAGCACAACACGCGCAACACACACACATACACACACACAACACACACCCGCCCACACACACACACACACACACACACACACACAAAACAACACAACACAACCCAACACATGCACACACACACACACACAGGTGGGGGTGGGAAAGGTTGTCAAGGAATGTATGTATGTACTGTATGTGGTGGTGGTAGTTGGCTAGCCATCGGCTGCTGCGAAAGTATTGGCAAGTGGTTCAGGCTTGGGGAGGCAATGTGATGCTATGTTACCACTGCACTACCACCACCACCACCACCACCCCGTCCCCCAGACCCCCGCCGCCCCCCCCCCCCCCCCAACCACCCACCTCCCCCCCCCCCACCCCCCTTCCCACATACACACACATCCACCCAAACCCAACGGCCCACAGCTCTCCAACTGCCCTTATATACACATTACACTGTCGCTGGGCACACACACACACACACACACACACACACACATGTCTATCTCTTTTCCCTCCTCCTCCCTCCCCCCCCCCCCCCCCCCCCCCACCTCGTTAGAATGCAGGACAGAGGCACATAGAGATCGCGCGCGTGCAGGCCAGTTGTATGTGTGGTGGCAGTTAGTTTGTGCTGGTGGTGGTGGTGGTGGCGGTGGTAGTGGTGGTAGTAGGTGGTGGGTGCTACACAACTACTGGCGACTTTTCTTACTTCCCGTCATCGTCATCGTCGTCGCCGTGCGTCGTTGCTGTTGTTGTTGTTGTTGTTGTTGTCGTCAGTCGTCGCCGTCGTCGTCGTCGTCGTTGTTGTTGCTGCTGTTGTTGTTGTTTGCTAGCAAGGATGGAGCGGCGGCGATGCCTGTTGCGGGCTGTCCAAGGCAGAGGAAGGGGTGGAGTAATATACCTGTAGCCACTTGGCTGGTGGTGCTGTCGGAAAAGTGAGTGTTTGAATGAGTGAGTGAGTGAGTTAGTGAGTGAGTGAGTGAGTGAGTGAGCGTGTGTGTGTGTGTGTATGTGTGTGTGTGTGTGTGTGTGTTTGTAAGTGTGTGTATGTGTGTGTAAGTATGTGTGTGTGTGTGTTTGTAAGTGTGTGTATGTGCGTGTGTGTGTGTGTATTTGTTTGTGTATGTGTGCGCGTGTGTTTGTAAGTGTGTATGTTTGTGTGTGTGTGTGTGTGAGGTGGGGGCAGGCGGGGGCATGTGTGTGTCAGTGTGTGGAGGGGAGGGGCGGAGGGGTATCTGTATGTATGCGTGAATGTGTGTGTGTGTGTGTGTGTGTGTGTGTGTGTGTGTGTGTCAGTGTGTGTGTTTGTTTGAGAGAGAGAGAGAGAGAAAGAAAAAGAGAGAGAGAGCAGGGCTAGAAATTCCCAGGTATGTTTTCGTTTTCGGGGGTGGGGGTGGGGGAACAATCAGATGACAAAATCTGCTCGATCCCGCGATTTTCTACTGACTTAATGAAGTAAGCTCTCCCTCCAAAGTACAAAGAAGCGGATCTCTCATTCATTCACATACTAAAAGTCTCCGAAAGCCTCTTCAGTGCTTGACGTTGGAGGTTTAGTTCGCGACTTAGTCACGGGCAGCTCGGCTGGCAAGTAAAACCCGAACACTGAACAACACTTGAGCAACACAACGTGTTGCTGACTGACAACTCCTAAAACTAGGTCCAGGTGATGAAATATTCTCGGCCAAAATTCGATCAAAACGCGGCGCCAACTGAACAACGGCCCGCTCTGCACACACACACACACGTGTCGTGTCCGTTGACAGAAAGCAAAGCGAAACGTGCCTTCAGAAATCAAACGGATCTTGTATGTAAGGATACTCGTTGGTCACGTTTTGCGGTCTGCACGTTTGCACTGGTTTGAATAATCTTTAATCATTCAACAGTATACTTTATTACAATTCAACAAGCTAAAAGCTTATACTGTGCTCACAACGCTGCATTTTTTTTTTTTTTTTTTTTTTTTCAAAAAGAAGCAAAAAAGTCGAAGTGGTGTCCACTTCTCAGCTTGATTCGAAAGGAGATTGTGTCTCTTCTTAGTTTAGTTGGGGTTTTTTTGGGGTTTTTTTGTTTTTTTTTTTACATTTTAGTTATTATTTATTTATTTGTGTAAGCTTATCTATTATTTATTCACCTTCCCCCCCCCCCCTCAAGGCCTGACTAAGCGCGTTGGGTTACGCTGCTGGTCAGGCATCTGCCGCGTTGGCAGATGTGGTGTAGCGTATATGGATTTGTCCGAACGCAGTGACGCCTCCTTGAGCTACTGAAACTGAAACTGAAACTGTAGTTTTTGCTTATCATCTATGATTGTCAGTATGAGCATTTCCACTTGTCCGCCGAAACGGTTTTTTGTTTTTTTGTTGTTGGTTTTGTTTTTTTGTTGTTGTTTTTTGGGTTTTTTTTGGGGGGGTTTGTCAGTTTGTCTTTGTTTGTTTTTAGGTAGAGTTCTGTTAGACAGTTGGACTTGAGGGAATTTCGAGCCCTGGTTGATGTGTGTGTGTGTGTGCGTGCGTGTGTGTGTGTGTGTGTGTGTGCGTGCGTGTGTGTGTGTGTGTGTGTGCGTGTGTGTGTGTGTGTGTGTGCATGTGTGTGTGTGTGGGTGGGTGTGTGTGTGTGTGCGTGCGCGCACATTATCGGAAGGAAGAGGTGA
>NC_134877.1:60406315-60413815 GCF_041734735.1 Babylonia areolata
CATCAATCTTAAATTTGTTATTAAAAAACAAAGGTTCCATCAGAATATCTTGCTTAACATGTATATGAGTTTTGTCATAAAATTCTGTGTAGCTACGAAACACATCTTTCCAAAGGGATTTATTATACATCTTCCAACTGTAAGAACTATTGGGCCATATTCTTGTAACATTTCAACTTCTGGACATTCTTTTGATAATATAGTTTTCCATTTTGGACGATATGACATATTGTAGCATTTTTTCAACCATGTGAGTTTTGAAGATTTCATGAAAGATAGAATATGTGGAATATTTATACCCCCGTTTTGTACACTGTGCACTGCCACTGCTCTTTTAACTTTGTCCTTTTTATCCCACACAAAATTAAAACACATTTTTTGCAATTCTTGAATACTGTTATCTGGTGGATTTGGAAGCATAATCCATAAGTAAACTAATTTTGACAAGATAATCGACTTAAGAACAGCTACTCTTTCTAGAGGTGTAATTGGTCTTTTTATCCACACGTTGAACAGTTTTTTTGTTTCATTGAACAGTTATATTTAAATCTATTGTATTTCTTAAATCGTTAGTACACCAGAGCCCAAGGATTTTAAACTGTGGTGGATTCTAATTCATTTTCAAATTTGATAAAATAAACTGTATCACAATTACGCTTATTTCCCATTCATACATTGCATGTTTTTTCGTGATTTAATTTGAGTCCTGAAACTGTTTCAAAATCTTCTAGTTCTTTGAACAGTTCTCCATATGATTTTTTGGCACCCTCTAAAAAATAAGACGTGTCATCAGCAAACTGGCAATTCTTAAATTCTGCCTCTGATATCTTAATACCTTTATGTTTGTATTTTGACGAATTTTGCAAGCTATTATCGCTGCGCACAAAATAAACAAATAGGGTGAGAGTGGGTCTCCCTGTCTACAGCCTCGTTCAATCTGTATACTTGTAGATACTTTACCATTAACAACTATTGAGGATTTCATATTGGTGTAGAACGCTTCTACCCATCTACGAATATCCTCACCAAAACCCAAATGTTTTAAAACTTTATGCATATATTTCCAACTAACTGAATCAAAAGCCTTTTCAAAGTCTATTGAAACTAATAGTCCTGGTTGATTTTTTTCCTTCAAGTAATAGATTATATCATAAATAAGCCTTAGATTATCTCCTATATATCTGCCGTATACAAAACCCGTTTGATCTTCATTAATAAGTTTATCCAGGACTGTTTTCATTCTATTTGCGATGCAGGTAGAGCCAATTTTATAAGTTACGTTTGACAGTGATATTGGACGCCAGTTTTCAAGATATTCTCTGGGTTTATCTCCTTTTGGTAGGCAAATTATGATACCTTCTCTCACATCAAAGAAAAAAAAATCGAAACACCAAGACACCCCACTTCCCCTTTAAGTTTGAATCTTGGCATCATTGACATCAAATAGTTTGCCAAGTAATGCAACGGAGAAAGCACATATTTTAGTATTGCTATGACTGTACTTGCTACGTGTTATTAAGATGCGCGCGTTCCTGAAGGATTGGATGCAAACATTTCTGTGTGTGCTCTGTGTGTGTGTGTGTGTGTGTGTGTGTGTGTGTGTGTGTTAATGATGATGTTTACACTCGCGCGCGCGCGAGTGGGGAAGTATGTATGAGTGGGTGTGCATGAGTGCGTGCGTTCGTGCGTGCGTGTGTGCGTGTGTGTGTGTGTGTTGCAGAAAAGAACAAGAAAAGAACAAGAAAAGAACAAAAACAAAACAGAAAAAAAGAAAAAAGATTGATCTGTTCACAAGCCCATTTAGCCGTGAAAAGAAAACCAAACAAACAAACAAAAAACCACGTTTTCCCTCTTTACCCCGTGCTGCCCATGGCAGGCGCGGGTGTACATTTTCATACATTTCTATCTGTTGACATGTCCTCAAATCTGAACACTCATAATGATAATGAAAATGAAAATAACTGCAACGCAGACACAGCTTCACCCACCAGACAAAAACATTCCTAACTACTGGCACGCTAGACAGTAAAGATGCCAGCCGGCCAATCACACATCTCAGACGAGGAGTGAAGCAACAATCTTTCCACTCAGAAAACAAGTGAGTCAAAACAACACCCAATGTCAACAATGCAAACTGGAAAGAAATCAAAATGTTTGTTGATTTAAAGATGTCACTTTGCAATAATATTTACACACAAACAAAAAAGAAAAATAAACCCAACAACAACAACAACAACAACAAAACCACCACCACCATATTACTTTTATCACGCATTTCAAAAACAGCAAATGAAACCACTTCCTGTAGGGAGGAGCGGCCCGAAAGAAAAATCGAAACTCTGTGTGTGTGTGTGTGTGTGTGTGTGTGTGTGTGTGTGTGTGTGTGTTTTGAACTAGAGATAAATCGTGATAATTCCTTCTCACATTTCAAAGAAAGCTCAAGTTTTAGCTCTGTTATCTAAGATTCCATATGTGCCCGGCACAAAAAAAGAAAATGGGGTTTTCTTGATATTTCGACAAATTCACTCTCCGATCTGTTACCCTCGAATGTTTGTCAGACATTGTGAGACTGTTTACAGTAAATAAATCAGAAAATAAAGAGGTATTGATAACAGGATTGAGGGGTTTCAGTGAACAACACCCATCCCACTTTGAACAGTGCATACACAGTTGTGACAATGTCACAGCGTCACGATACAATATCACTATAGCTGTAACATCGCAGGCATTGAAGCGTTTCACTTATTTTCATTGTTTTATACATCAACCACAAATACGCATCAAAAACATTTCAAAGTCACCGACATTACTACACGGGCTCTGTGTAGGTCTCCAATATCAACCTCCGTTATCTGTTTTGACCATGAAGAAAACAGTTGAATCAGCATTCAACACAAGGGTTAGGTTGTTTGGATGAGCAATATTATTCCTGTGTGCGTGTGTGTGTGAGAGTGTGCGCTCTTGTGTATATGTGTGCGTGCGTGTGCATGTATGTATGTGTGTAAGATGATTGTATGTGCGTATGCGTGTAAACCAGGATATTTGTGGAAATGTCAGGGAGTGCATGTTTCTGGCAAAATGTGAACACATGTAGATAAAATCCCGACACACCCATCCTTCCCATCTCATTTTTAACTCTTTCCTCTCCCAGTGTAAACAACATCATTAACAACCTCAAAAATGCGTCGTTGTTTGGTTCCAGACAAAGTTTTCAAAACCACAAAACGCAAATCACGAAAGAAAGAGAAAAATTGTATTAAATTCATTACGCTATGATTAAAGAAAATGGGAATTGTAGAAAGGTTAAGGGGATACGAGAGGGTATATCACTGAATGTTGATTGGGCATTGAGCACGAGGGGGCTTACGTGGACATCCTGACGCATTGGATCAGAAGATCAAAATCTCTAGAGGATTTTCTTCCCCCTTTTTTGATAAAGAAAAAGAAAAGAAAAAGAAAAAAAGAGAGAGAAAAAGAGATGACTGAAAGGCATCAAAAAGTGAAAAGACAATCACAGCAACCAATTCTAATTTGATTTCTTATCCAATTTGTTTTTAATGAGCACCTCCTATCATCTCTTTTTTGAAAGTGTCTTCCAAATTCATGTTGATGTCAACTTTAAATGTTTTGCCATTTTTTTTTTAATTTCACTAATATTTTTCCATTCGATGGCCATGCAAAAAGAGTTGCAGAGTGTTTTTGTGCGTTCATTAATAGGTTATAATTCAGTTTGGTTAAGTCCTCACCAATCGATATCCCACTCTGTTTCAACTTTCTCCGGTTCTCTAGCACACAGAGTAGAACCTCACCAAGATGGGGCGTTGTTTGCCAGTTCCAGGACGACCTGAGCGGTGAGCCATTTCTATGTCCTCTGCATCCACCGGAACACCCACCTTGGTGAAGATCTCTGTCCATTTTTTTTTTTTTTTTTTTTTTTTTTAACAGTCTTCAACACTTTCGCCTTTTCCCCGAGTTTCTTCCTTGACACCAAAAACACACATGTTCCACATACAACCGTGTTGTTCCAGGTCATTCTGTGCCCACCTATAGTTCTTTATCTCAGTCTTTTGCTGTTCCAGTTGACCACGTAGGCTGAAAGGTTTCATCTTTTAATTTTTTACGTCTGTGTTTAATTAGTCCTTATCTGTCTGAAGTTCGAAGATAACACTTTTTCACCAGTCTATCTGTTCAGTTAGATTTGCTGCCAGTGTGTCCATATCGTCACGTATTTGTTTTACGTCTTTCTGAGTATCCATCAACATTTCTAGCTTTTTGTTGATTTCTTCTAATTCAACATGAAGAGCCATGTCTTTATCTTCTTGTACACTATTGTCACTCACTTGTGTTTCTTCTTGCTTTGCCTTGTCTCTCTCGTCTCCGGCCTCTCACTCAGTGAAGAAGAACTTTCCTGTGTCTTCTTGCTGCCAGTCTTTCCGAAATATTTTGACACAGAGGCGCTCATTGCGCTGACTGCTACCGCTGCATATTTTCAAGAGGAAAGAAAAATAATTTAAAAAAAAAAAAGAAAGATAAGAAAGAAAGAACGGAAAGCTCTAGTCACATAAGGCGCAGCACTTTTTCTCGAGAAAACTGCAACAAGTTCAATTCAGAACATCTCTGCAGTGAGCAAAGTTGGTGGACGGGAGAGCTGGTCGGAAAACGTCCGCTCCGTCCGACGAACGAAGTCAGTTCAAAAAAAACAAAAAACAAAAACTATTTCTTTATTACATGAAAGAAAGAAGAGGAGAAAAAAAAGGAATATGTAAATGTGGACATTTTTCTTCCAAACTAAACACACACAAAAAAATAAAATAAAATAATTTTATGTTTCCAGAGCAGAGATAAAGTACGCACCAAACCGAATCGATGTTAACGTTGTCAGTAGTTATTGGGTTTGTTTGTTTGGTTTTTGTTGTGTTTTTGTTTTTGGTGTGTGTGTGTGTGTGTGTGTGTGTGTGTGTGTGTGTGTGTGTGTGTGTGTGTGTGTGTTTCATACTGAGAATTTTCGTGGATAGTTCTCTTATTGTTGAGAATACATGAATACAAAACGGGAGATAAATACAAAGGTGAAGTGTGGTGCTGAAGACAGGCAGACGGACAGACAGACAGACAAACAATGATATAGACTGATTGATGCAGACAAAAGAACGCGAGAATGTGTGTGTGTGTGTGTGTTGTGTGTGTGTGTGTGTGTGTGTGTGTGTGTGTGTGTGTGTGTGGTGGGGGAGTATGTGTGAAAAGGAGAGATACAAGAACAACTGGTTGGACAATTGAGTTAGTGGGCAGATGCTTTGGTAACACAGACGGTCGATGATGAATGGATGAAAACTCTTGTCTCTGTGTCTGTGCCTTTGTCAGTGTTTCTCTGTCTCTGTCTCTCTCTCTCTCTCTCTCTTTGTGGCTCTGTGTCTGTGTGTGTCTGTCACTGTCACTGTATTTGTGTGTGTGTGTGTGTGTGTGGTGTGTGTGTGTGCGTGGTGTGTGTGTGTGTGTGTGTGTGTGTGTGTGTGCGGAGACAGAGAGGGAAAGCGAGCAGAATTAAGACAGAAAAGGGACCACAGAGAGAGAGATGAGAGCCTGATCTAAAACGAAGGGTGTATGATAATAATAATAATGATAATGATAATGATAATAACAGCAACAACATTAACAATGACAACATTAACGATAATTCGTTATCAGCATTGGCAGGCTTAGGGCTGGCTTGCTGGCTGGGCTGGCTGGTTGGCTGGCTGGCTTGAGGAAAGCCAGCTTTTTACTGATAATATTAACTGCTATCTGTCTGCCGGTAGCAGCGGTGTTGTCGTCCTCCACTACAGCGGTCGACGGCGGTGCTTGACCCCTCCCGCCGTTTCAGCTCACTGACCACCGCATGGGATAATGCTGACCCGTGGAGCGGTGGTCTGCCTCGCGGCAAATACAGCCGATCGACTGGGAAGCCAGTGTTCCGTGGGTTCGATTCCAGTCACGCATCGGACTGGGATTTTGACCCCGTCCTCCAACCTACCACTACCTCCCTCCCCCCCCCCACACACACCCCTCGCCCACGCTACAGTCCTGCCCCCTCCCTCCTCCACCAGTGAACGTCTTGGTGCCAGTCTTTCGGATGTGATGAGATAAATCGAGGTGCTCTTACACAGACAGATTTATATGGTGTCCAAGTGGAGTGATGTCCTAGAGGTAACGCGTCCGCATAGGAAGCGAGAGAATCTGAACGCGCTGGTTCGAATCACGGCTCAGCCGCTGATATTTTCTCCCCCTCCACTAGATCTTGAGTGTTGGTCTGGACGCTAGTCATCCGGATGAGACGATAATCCGAGGTCCCGTATGCAGCATTCACTTAACGCACGTAAAAGAACCCACGGCAACAAAAGGGTTGTTCCTGGCGATAGAAAAAAAAAATGGGTGGCGCTCTCAGTGTAGCGACGCGCTCTCCCTGGGGAGAGCAGCCCGAATTTCACACAGAGAAATCTGTTGTGAAGAAAAAAAGAAAAAACACAAAATAAATACAAATACATACATTCAGTCAGTGCTCGTAAAAGAACCCACGGCTGAAAATGTAGGGTTGTCCTTGGCAAAAAAAAAAAAAAAAAAAACCGTCGAAAAATCCTCTTTGATTCATTAAATAAACACACACAAAAGAAAGAGAAAGAAGTGTGGGTGGCGTTGTCCTGTGGCGATACACCCTTCCAGCGAAGATTTTCTCTTCGAGAAGTGTATCGTCACGAAAACCAATACAATACAAGACAATACAATACAATACAATACAATACAATACAATACAATACAATACAATACAATACAATACAATACAATACAATACAATAATTTGTTTATTACGAGATCCGTTGCACATTTACGCGGACTTCAAAAGCTAAGGGTGCAGACCCTCTGGCGATCCTAGGGTGGTGCCTGACTGTCAGAAGGGGAGTGAAGAACCTAAGGGGACGGAATCCTGGCTGTTCTGGAAGTTCTGAGGATGTGGGTGGATGCTGGGGAAGGACGGGAAGGGGGGCGGGGGTGGGGGGGTGGGGGTGGTGGGGGGGGGGGGCGTCTGTGGATAGGAATCGCTTATAGCTGAAGGTAGGGGACATGGGTTTTTCTTTGTGTGTGTATGTGTGTGTGTGTGTGTGTGTGTGTGAGTGATTTCGGGTGTACGAGGGATGTTCAGCGGTTTGATCAGTGTTGAAGTCTCGGGTTTATAATGACAATATAATTATGTATTTATTTAGTGCTGAATCTTGTTCGGCGAGGAGCAATCATTATCCGTGTCACAAAGTCACAGTCTCGGAAAAAAGAAAAAAAAAAGGAAAAAAAGAAAGAAAGAAAAGAAACATTCAGAGAAAAGAAAAGAGTAGATCTGTAAGCTGTCGTCATTTTGATCTCCAAACGAAATGCTTGTCTTTTTTTTTCCCCTTTTGTTTTTTAAGGTTCACACAGGGTTTGTGTTGAATAATTCACATTGAAGCTTTTTGCTGGAGATGTTAACACATTTATAAT
>NC_134877.1:60418815-60421315 GCF_041734735.1 Babylonia areolata
GTGTGTGTGTGTGTGTGCGTGTATGTGTGTGTGTGTGTGTGTGTGTGTCTGTGTGTGTGTGTGTGTGTGTGTGTGTGTGTGTGTGCGTAAGTTGTTGTGCTTGTTTGTTGTTGGTGGTGGTCTTTGTGTGTGTGGTGTGTGTGTGTATGTGTGTGTGTGTGTGTGTGTGTGTATGTGTGTGTGTGTGTGTGTGTGTGTGTTCCCTTTTAGAACTTCACAGAACTTAAAGTGGTTATTGTATTATTCACGCCGTCACGTGGTGTGATAACATTGTGCACAAGAATGTGGGAAAGAGAAAGGGGGGTGAGAAGGGTTGCAAATGTGCACACACGCGCGCGCGTGTGTGTGTATGTGTGTCCATGTGTGCGCGTGCGCTAGCAAGTATTCTGTGCCTTTTTTTCTAATTTGTGCATGCAGATTGGGGCTGGGGATGGGGCGGGGTGATGGGGGTATATTCGGGTATATCTTCGTGCATGTGTTCTGTATTTTTTTATGCGCTTTTTTTTTTTTTTGGTGAGGATATAGTAAAATATGAAGTCTGAGGAAGAAGAAGAAGAATCATGCTACTGTCAATTGCGGCGCATCAGTTGCATCCGGAAATATCTGTCCATTGACGCAACATCTGGACTTGTCGTTTCTCTCATTCTCTCTCGCCTTGACTACTGTAACTCTCTGTTGTCTTGTTTGCCTGCTTCATCCATTCAGTCCCTTCAGCGCATACAAAACTCTGCTGCCCGACTCGTCCTCGGAAAGAAAAGACCCTGAGCACATCACTCCTCTTCTGCAACATCTCCACTGGCTCCCTGTCTCACACAGAATAAAGTACAAGAACCATACTTATGTTATAAATGTATTCAAAAATCTGCCCCTTCCTATCTCTGTGGCTGCCTTCACCTCTACACTCCACCTCGCTCACTACGATCGGCTTCGCATCCATTCTGTTTACGCATACCCAGATCCAAACACTCGACTGTTGGCCGCTGTTCTTTCTCTGGACCTTGCAATTGGAATGAACTTCCTCTTTATCTTCGTCAAGTCTCCGCACTCAGCTCTTTCAAGTCTGGCCTTAAAACCCACCTCTTCCCAAAATAGCCTCCCTTCCCTGCCTCTTCCTTGTCTCCAGTTTCTCCAGTTTTAGAGTTATGCATGCGTGTGAATGACTGGTGCGTAAGTGCTTTGATTGGTCTCTGCACAAGATTCAGCGCTATATAAATACCATTATTTTTATTATTGTTATTATTATTATTAAGAACACTGCTGTAAACAGTGCAGTTCTCAACAATACCACACCGACATTGTGGTGATGCTTTTTGTTTTTTCATCCTTTTGGTTTCTTGTTGTTGCTTGTTGTTGTTGGGTTTTGACTCACTTGTGTGAACAAAGTGAGTCTATGTTTTAACCCGGTGTTCGGTTGTCTGTGTGTGTGTGTGTGTGTGTGTGTGTGTGTGTGTGTCCGTGTGTCTGTGTGTCCGTGGTAAACTTTAACATTGACATTTTATCTGCAAATACTTTGTCAGTTGACACCACATTTGGCATAAAAATAGGAAAAATTCAGTTCTTTCCAGTCATCTTGTTTAAAACAATATTGCACCTCTGGGATGGGCACAAAATAATTAAAAAAGAAGCCTAATTATATGCAAACTGCATTTACTGTTATATTTATATTTTTTGTATTCTCTAAACTTGGCACTTTGACTTCTTATTCTGACACAACAAGAGGAGTCATTATTATCATTTTTTGTTCAAACAGGAACTTCTTTTGCTAAGCATGGAATTTTTATTTATTTTGCAAACGTTTTGGTGCAGATAGTAAAAAAAGGAAATTACTCTGTAATTAATGCTAGGGGACTTAATTTATCACAAGTGAGTCTTGAAGGCCTTGCCTCTCTTGTTTGTTGTGTGGTACTTGTATTTGTATTTTGTATTTCTTTTTATCACAACAGATTTCTCTGTGTGAAATTCGGGCTGCTCTCCCCAGGGAGAGCGCGTCGCTACACTACAGCGCCACCCATTTTTTTATATTTTTTCCTGCGTGCAGTTTTATTGATTTTCCTGTCGAAGTGGATTTTTCTACAGAATTTTGCCAGCAACAACCCTTTTGTTGCCGTGGGTTCTTTTACGTGCGCTAAATGCATGCTGCACACGGGACCTCGGTTTATCGTCTCATCTGAATGACTAGCGTCCAGACCACCACTCAAGGTCTAGTGGAGGGGGAGAAAATATCGGCGGCTGAGCCGTGATTCGAACCAGCGCCCTCAGATTCTCTCGCTTCCTAGGCGGACGCGTTACCTCTAGGCCATCACTCCACTTCTAAGCCAAAGTTGGGCATATGCGAAGATGAGGCATCTGCTGTTGGGTTTTTGCTGTTGGATGTTTGCTGTTTTTGTTGTCGTCGTCGTCGTCGTCGTCGTGGTTGTTGTTGTAAGCAAGACGTGGTGTGGTGTATATGGATCAGTCCGTATGTTTGGGTGACGCCTCCTTGAAACTGAAAACATTGGAC
>NC_134877.1:60446315-60461315 GCF_041734735.1 Babylonia areolata
TTTTAACCCGGTGTTCGGTTTGTCTGTGTGTGTGTGTGTGTGTGTGCTGTGGTGTGTGTGTGTGTCTGTGTGTGTCTGAGTCTGTGTGCTGTGTGTCCGTGGTAAACTTTAACATTGACATTTTCTCTGCAAATACTTTGTCAGTTGACACCAAATTTGGCATAAAAATAGGAAAAATTCAGTTCTTTTTAGTCATTTGTTTTAAAACAATATTGCACCTCTGGGATGGGCACAAAAAAATAAAAAATGAAGCCTAATTATATGCAAACTGCATTTACTGTTATATTTTTTGTATTCTCTAAACTTGGCACTTTGATCTGATAATCGAACCAACAACAAGAGCAGTCATAATTATCATTTTTTGTTCAAACAGGGAACTTTCTTTTGCTAAGCATGGAAAGGTTTATTTATTTTGCAAACTGGTGTAGGGCTTTAGACTAGGGTTTGTGTGGGGTTTTGGGGGGTGGGGAAGGTGTATGGGGTAGGGCTTAGACTAGGGTTTGTGGGGAGAGTGGGGTGGGGTAGGGCTTAGGCTAGGGTGTGTGGGTGGGGCGAGGGGGGGGGGGGTAATGGTATGGGGTAGGGCTTAGACTAGGGTTTGGTGGGGGGGGGGGGTGCTAAGGGGGGGTAATGGTATGGGGTAGGGCTTAGACTAGGGTTTGGGGGGGGTGGTGCTAGGGGGGGTAATGGTATGAGGGTAGGCTTTAGACTAGGGTTTGTGGGTGTGTGTGCTAGGGGGGTAAAGGTATGGGGTAGGGCTTAGACTAGGGTTTTGTGGGGGGGGGGGGGGGGGGGGGTGGGGGCTAGAGGGGTAATGGTATGGGGTAGGGCTTAGACTAGGGTTTGTCGGGGGAGAGGGGGAGAGGGTTTGGGGGAGGGTATGGGGTGGGGTAGGGTAGGGTATAGGGGAAGGGTGTGGGAGGGTATGGGGTAGGGGTTTGAGGAGGGGTTTGGGGGGAGGGGTGTGGGTTGGGTTTTGGGGAAGGGTATTAGGGGTAGGGGAAGGGTTATAGGGTAGGGTTTGGGGAAGGGTATGGGGGAGGGTATGGGGTAGGGTTTGAGGGAGGGTTTGGGGAGGGGTATGGGGGTAGGGGTTTGGGGAAGGGGTATTAGGGGTTGGGGAAGGGTTTGGGTAGGGTTTGGGGAAGGGTATGGGGGAGGGTTTGGGTAGGGTTTGGGGGAGGGTATGGGGGAGGGTATGGGTAATGTTGGGCGTCGTGTTTGGGTGAGTAGTTATTAAGGAGGTTTACCTTACATACTAGCTTGCTTACTTATTCCTCTTCACTTTCAACACACACAGACACACACACAGAGACACACACACAGACACACACAGACACACACAGACACACACACACACACACACACACACACACAACGCACGCATATAAACATTCGTATACACACACACACACACACACACACACACACACACACACACCACGTTCGCACGCTCGCACGACGCACAGAGAGAGGAAGAGAGAGAGACAGAGAGAGAGAGGGATACGGATACGGATGTTTTATTCATATAGTCCATGGCCCCTCATGAAGAGGTGGTGTAACCAAACATTACAGAGGTAATATATTCAGATATGTAACATAAACACAGTCAATATCTGCATTTAGTCTTATTCACACATAATGAAACAGACAGACAGACTCAGACCCAGGCACAGACACAGAGACACAGAGAGAGAGAGGTAGAAACATTCCCAGTGAAATGAGAGCTTAGCTGTAGTGTTGTGTTGTGTGCCGCATCAGTCAGTAAGTGGATGGTGTGCTGCAGCCTAGACCGTTACCACGATAGCACTGGCCACCATCGTCTGTCTGTCTGTCTGTCTGAACTGTGGTCTGTTGGCGCTGCTACAGACAGGCAGAAATGAGTGTCGCTGTTTCTGTATGTCTGTCTTACTGTCTGTCTCTGTCTGTGTCTGTCTGTCTGAAACTGTGGTCTATTGCGCTGCTACAGACATGCCAGAAATGACTGTCGCTGTTTCTTGTATGTCTGTCTTACTGTCTGTCTGTGTCTGTCTGTCTGTCTGAACTGTGGTCTATTGCGCTGCTACTGACATGCCAGAAATGAGTGTCGCTGTTTCTGTATGTCTGTCACTGTCTGTCTCTGTCTGTCTGTCTGTCTGTCTGTCTGTCTCTGTCTGTCTGTCTGTCTGAACTGTGGTCTGTTGCGCTGCTACTGACATGCCAGAAATGACTGTCGCTCTTTCTGTCTGTCTGTCTGTCTCTGTTTGTCTTTGTCTATGTCTGTGTCTCTTGTCTCTGTCCCTTTCTCTGTCTGTCTGTCTGTCTGTCTCTCTCCTCTCCCTCCCTCTGTTTTTATGCGTTGTGTGTGAATCTGTTGACAGAGGGATAATGTATGCATAAAAATCCGAACGAATGATAGTCTTATCACTTAAATTTGAAAGAAGGATTTTTTTTAATTGTCACTGTACTCGAACACACACACACACACACACACACACACACACACCACACACGCACGTACGCACGCACGCACGCACGTTCTCGCGCACGCACGCACGCGCACACGAACACACACACACACACACACAACACACACACACACACACACAACACACACACCCAGTGGGGGATGATACCTAGAGGTAAACGCCGCCCTTTGGAAAACGAGAGAATCGAGCGCGCTGGTCGAAACAAAGGCTCATTTGGGTCTACTAGAATTCATTTCGGTCTGGACGCTAATTCGGATAAAACGAAAAAATCGAGGTCCTGTGTGGGACATGCAAATTGCCCACTTAAAAAACCCACCAACCCAAAAAGGGGTTTTCCCGGGGAAAAAACTGTAGAAAAATTTTCACAACGAAAGGAAAACAAAAAAACAAACAAAAAAATGCATGCAGGGAAAAAAAAAACCCCCCCCCCCCCAAAAAAAAAAAAAAAAGAAGAGAGGATAAGAGGGCCTTTTTCAGTGTCAAAGACGAGTTTTACCAGGGGAAACCCGCCCGAAATTCACACAGAGAATTTCTGTTTGGGGGCAAAAATTAATTAAAAACATTTCAAAACAATACAAACAATACAAACGATATTCCCATGACCCCAAAACACCCCCAAATTTTTCCACTTTAAACCCCCCCCCCTTTTCCCCCCCCCCCCCCCCACCCCCCCCCCCCACCCCCCCCTCCCCAACCCCCACCACACACCCCACCCTTTCACTGCCTTTTTACACCAGTGATAGAGACAGAACACTACTTTGTTCCCCCTGCAATGGGGGTGCCCCCCGCCACCTTTTTTTTAACCCCGCCCCTAAAAAGGCCAAAAAAATTAAAAAAAAAATTCCCCCCCGCCAAACTGTTTGGGGTAAAACCCGGGGCCGGAGAAGGGGGGGAAAAAGAATTATTTTTTTCCCCCCCCACCTTTTGGGAACCCCCCGGAGAAGGAAACCCAAAAGAATTATTAAATTTCCCCTTTTTGCCAAACTTGTTTGGGGGTACCTTAAAAAAGCCGGAGAAAGGAAAAGGGGAAATTTCATACCCCCGCACTTTTAATACCCGCGGAAAAGGACCCATAGATAATTTTTATAATTCCTCCCACTAAATTGGAAGCCCAAGAAACCCAATTAAAAAAATTTTTTAAATTTCTCCCATTTTGATTTGGGGAAAAAACCCCCTAAAAAAGGGGCCGGGTAAATAATTTATTTTAAAAAAGGAAATTTTTTTGGATAAAAGGTGGGAAAAGAAGAAATTTTATTAAACCCCGCCCCTGTTGGATAAAGAGGGAAAAAGGGGTAGATATTAAAATTTTTGCCAAATTGTTGGTTTCCCCCGAAGGAAATAAAATTTTATAATTTTCTCGCCACCTGTTGGAAAACCCCGGGGGAAAGGAATGAAAAGATAAATTTTAAAATTTTTCGCCCCGTGTTAATACCCGCTTTGGGGAAGGAACCCAAAATTTATAATTCTCGAAAAATTTTGGGTACCCGCCCAAAGGACCAATAAATAAAGATAAATTCCCCCCGCCACCTGTTGGGAAAACCCCCGGAGAAGGACCAATAGAAAAATTTAAAAATTTCCCCGCCACGTGGGTTTGGGTAACCCGCTGGAGAAGGACCAATAGATAATTAAATTTTAATTCCCCCCCCAACTGTTGGTTTCCCGCCGGAGAAGGACCCAAAAAAAATATTAAAATTTCCCCCGCCCCCCTTTTTTTGGGAAAACCCCCCAGAAAGGGCCAATAGGGAAAATTTTAATTTTCCCCGCCAACTGTTTTGGAAAAACCCCCCGGAGAAGGTCCCAATAAATATTATAAATTTTTCCCGCCACCTTTTGGGTACCCCCGGGAAGGGGTTTAATAAATATTATAATTCCTCGCCACGTGTTGGATACCCGCCGGAGAAGGTTCAATAAATATTATAAAACCCGCCACCCTGGGTTTGGGTACCCGCCGGAGAAGGGCCAATAGAAAAAAAAATTCCTCGCCACGGGTTTTGGGTTAAACCCCCCGGAAGGTTCCCAAAAAATATTATAATTCCTCGCCACGGGGGTTGGATACCCGCCCCGGGGAAGGGCCAATAGAAATTTTAAAAAACCCGCCCAAAGGTTTTGGGTACCCCCCCGGGGAAAGGGTTTAATAAAAATTTTTTTATAATTCCCGCCACGGGTTGGGTAAACCCCCCGAAGGAAAAGGCCAAAAAAATAACCTAATTCCTCGCCACGGGTTGGAATTTCCCGCCGAAAAGGTCCCCAAAATACATTAATTCCTCGCCAAAGTTTGGGTACCCCCGAGAAGGACCAATAATAATTATTAAAATTCCCCCCCAAATGTTGGATACCCCCCCCGGGGAAGGGCCAAAAAATAAATTTTAATTCCCCGCCACTTTTTGGGTACCCGCTGGAAAAGGGCCAAAAGAAAAATTATTTACTTCCCCCCCCACCTTTGGATACCCGCCGGGGAAAAGGGCCCCTAAAAAATAAAATTTCCCCCGCCACCTGTTGAATTTCCCGCCGGAGAAGGACCAATAGAATTAATAATTCCCCCCACGTGTTTGGGGAAACCCCCCCGGAGAAGGGCCAAATAATAATTTTTTAAATTCCCCCCACCTGTTGGATACCCGCTGGAGAAGGACCAATAGATATAATTCCTCGCCACCTGTTGGATACCCGCCGGAGAAGGACCCAAAAGAAAATTTTAAAAACCTCGGGGCCCCGTGTTTAAAAACCCCCCCCAGAGAAGGACCCCTAATATAATTCCCCCAACTGGGATACCCGCCAGAGAAGGACCGGAAAATAGGAAAAAGTCCGTCATGCTTTGGGTTTTTTTACTACTTTCTTTCGCACGTCTTTGTTTTTTGTGAGGGGGGAGGAGGGGCTGTGAAAGTAGGGGGTGTGGGAAAAAAAAAGGTTGGGGGGCGGGTTGGGGGGGTGGGGGCCCATTTTTTTTTACGTGTTTTGTGTGTTTGGGGGAGTGAAATTTTTGGAGGTGGGGTAAGAGAGAGTGAAAAAGAGGGGAAATGGGGCCAAAAAAAAAAAACAACGTAAAAGAAAACCATAACAAAACCCCTTTGGAACAAAAATCCTAGGAAAATTTTTATTTTTTTTTTTTTTTTTTAAAAATACCATATTTTTAAATTGGCTACGAAACAGGCTACATTTTCTTTTTAAAAAATCTCAGATGCCAAACACAGACAAATTCCAAAAACGATATGCTTTCCCTTTACCCGAAAACTTTTTTTTTTTTTTTAATTTTTTTTTATAACGTAATTTCTAAAATAAATTTTTCGAAAAGAAAGACAATTTTTTTCGGAAAAAAAAAATAAGACGAAATCCATCCCCTAAATTTTTTTCCCCTGGTGCAAAAAAAAGAAAAAAAAAATCAATACAATTAAAGGAAAAAGTTTTAAGTTTTTAAAAATCGTCAAAACCCCAACCCAAAGGTTTAGATACTAGGAAATGAATTAAAAAATTTTTTTCCCTTGACTGTTCTCAATTTAATTTTTTTTTTTTTTAAAAAAAAAAACCCAAAAAAAAAAAACAAAAGGTTTGAAAAGGGGGGGGTTTTTTGTTATAAAGGTTTTAGGATGGGGCCCAAAGTAACGCCCCCTTTGGAACGAGAGAATTTTGACGCCCGGTTCGAATCAGGCAACCCGTCACCCCCATTTCTCCCCCACCACTAATCTTTAAATGGGGCATGAACGCTAGTCCCTTTTGGGGAAACGAAAACCAAGGTCCTATGAAACAGCCCTGGCACTTTGCGCACGAAAAAAATTTCCCCGGCAACAAAAGGGGTTTTTGTCCCCCGGGAAAAATTTTGTAAAAAAACCCCCCCTTCGATAGGGGAAAAAAACAAAACAAAAATCAGGGAAGGGAAAAAAAACCAAAAAAAAAAAAAAAAAAAAAGGGGGGCGCTCTCCCTGAGCGACGCGCCTCCCTTGGGGGAGCACCCCAATTTCCCAAAAAAGAGAATTTTCTGTTGTGACAAAAAAAGGGGCAATACAATACAAAAGGAAAACAAACAGGAAAATTAGGGAGAGGTTAAATGAAAGAACCTTTGGAACAAATGGAGGGAACACTTAAAGAAAAAATTACCCGTGGAACGTCGTGACCGGGAACCAAAAATATCACTAACAGTAAAGTACCAAGGGGGCGGGCCCCTTGGGGTTCGGTTTAAATCCATGTACGCTACACCAACTGCCCAAACAGATGCCCCGACCAGCAAGTAACCCAATGGCCCCTTTGTTCCCGGCCTTGAGAAAAAAAATAAAAAAATTTAAAAAATGAAAAAAAATAGAAAAAAAAAAATTCAAAAAAAATAAATAACAAAATAACAAAAAAAAAATATATAAAATAAAATAAAAATAACAAAAAAATAATTTTTTTTTTTAAAAAATGAAATCAAAAAAATAAATAAAAAAACCAAAAAGGGTAGGCCTGCAGGGCCTGTTTACGCGCTGGGTCAAAGGGTTTAAAAAATCAAAATGTGAAATTAAAAAAAGCATAAGGAATTTTCCTGAACCCTTTGACGCCTGTTGAAGCGGAAAGGGTGTCCCTTGGGTTTTGAGTCAGCGTAGTTTTAAGATGATAAAAAGGTTTGGGGTAAAATCAAAACTCAAATCAGAAAGGCCCCGGGCCCCCCTTCTCCCTACACAGACCCCCCGGGTGTCCATGGGTGTCTGAATACCCAACCCTTAGCTTCCCTCATCAGAATTGTGGTAAAAACTTTGTCAACATTCCCCCTCCAGTAAAGAAACCTTCCGCTTGCTTTATTTTTTTGACGGGAATTGGGGGAAACGCTTTTAAAGTCTTCCCCTTTCGCCGTTCGTATGGAAGAGTTTAATGTGAAAAGAAATGGGCATTTTGATTCTGGTTTCTTGTTTGTCAAGCGTGCCTTTTTTACACAATTGTAAAAATTTTTATAAGAATTTAAAGTTCTTCAGTTTAAAGCAAAATTCCCATACTAGGGTTTTAGACGAGTAATTTATGCCCCGCGGGGCCGGGGTTGTGGTTGTGTGTGAGGGGTGCGTTTCGTGCACATACTGTGTTTGAAAGGGGTGTGTTTGTGTGCCTTTTAGGGGGGGAGGGTTTTTGTTTGGTTTTTTTGTGAGTGTGCAAAAACAGTTTCGCGGGTTTGTGGTCTGTGTCTGTGTGTGTGTTAAGGTTGTGGTGGTGTTTTTTTGTGAGTGTGCATAAACAGTAAAGCGTTGTGGGGTTTTGGTCCTGGGGGGGTTTTGTGGTCTTGTGGGGTGTGTGGTGTGTGTTTGTGTGTGGGGTGTGGTGTGTGTGTGGTGTGTGTGTGTGTGACGTTGGGCCTTTGAAATAAAAGTGGTGTATACACGCTTCTGTTTTATGATGGTTTTTTCAACCAAACACCGGTTTTCGTGAAAACGTATCCATAATTATGTGGGAAAATTTATTAATGAATAAATTTAACTCTGAGGTAAAGAATGAGTCAGGGCTGAAGCAATTTTCCGTCTTTCCCTCTTGTTTTTTTTCTTTATATCAACCTCTCTTTATCTCTCCTGCCCCCCCCCCCCCCCCCCCCCCCCCCCTTCCCCCCCCCCCCCCCCCCCGCCGACCCCCCCCCGCCCCCCCTCTCTGGGCCCGTCCTTTTTGTTTTTCCCGTCTCTCTCCTATTTATATATTAAAATAACATATAAATAATTTAAAAATAGCTTCAAACACCCCTCCACACCCCACCGCCCCCTCCCCCTCCCTTTCTCTTTTCTGTCCCCCCCACCCCTCAATCTCGTGTTTGTGGGAAGACTGAAGAATAATAATAATAATAACATTTTGGCAGCCGCTTGCAAATTAACCCGCTTTTTTTCCGGCCAAAACCACACACCACACAAAACCACACACACACACACACACACCACACACCACACACACACACACACCAACACCACGCACACGCACTCACACACCAAAACACACACACACCTTCACAACGACAAAATTTCAAACACACACAAACACACAACACACACACACACACAAACAACACACGACACACACACCATGCACGCGACACCCGCACCTATTTGTACAGTCACTAACACACACACACACACACACCACACCACCACACAACCACACACACAAAAATTTTCACACACGCACCCCCGCCCCCCAGCATCCCATCCCCTGCCCTTTCCACACACACACACACACACACCAACACACACACACACGGTTTTCGCTATTTGCTCTACCCATAGTACCTTGTGGGGGAAATTAAATTAACGGGCACGCACCCCACCAAAAGCACATACACACACCAAAGCGCCGGACACACCACAAAACATACACACACACACAGCGCGCGTTCGCTGCCAAAAATGCCATAAAAATATCCACAGAATCTCGGTTTTCCACAGTTAAAAATAAAAAACCATGGGGTTAATACCCTTGAATTGATGAAACGTAAAAATCCAATGGTCTTGACTTTTCCAAAATGAAGTCCTTTTCACTTATACATTTTTTGAATACTTGTACTTGGCAAAAATGTTTTTAGTTTAACAAAATACACTTTTTCATAACTTTAAAACTAAAAACTAAATGAACATAAAAGAGAAATTAAATCGACCGTGTCCTGGGGTAACAAATTTTGTAAATCTAGTCCAGAAAATGGGGCTAAATGTTGCATTTGGATTGCGGCGATACCAGTCCCTTTCCCCGGGGGACTTAAAAGAATTTTTTTTTTCCCTTTAAAGATTTTTTGAACCCCAAGAACACCCCAGAAAAAAAAGTTTAAAGAGCTTTTCTCACTGAAAATACCGCAATCGTTTTATCCCCCTTTTAAAAAAGATTTTTAAAATATTTTATTTTTTGCACGTCAGCTAAGGGCCCCGATAGTAATGGGTAAAACATTTTCTTCCACCCAAAACATTTGGGGGTTCGAACTCCCGTTAGGACTTTTTTTTTTCTTTTTTTTTTTCTTTTAAACCCAAACTTAAATAAAAAATTTGTAACATTTTAACGATAAAATTTTTTAAAATTTATCACAAGTGAGTCCAAAGGGCCTTGCCCCCTTTTGTTTCTTCCTCTCTCTCTCTCTCCTCTCTCTCTCTCTCTCCTCTTCTTCTTCTTCTTTTTCTTCTTCTTCATATTATTATTCTTATTCTCCTTCTTCTTCCATTATACATATCCGTGTATAGATATATTGATTAGATACACAGCAATTGTTAATGATTCACAATTCATAACTGCTACTCAGATAAAGATGTCTCCTGGATAGAGAGAGAGAGAGAGAGAGAGAGAGAGAGAGAGAGAGAGAGAGAGAGATTGATTTCGTGGTGTTTTATTATTTTAATCGTCGACGACACATCTCTCTCTCTCTCTCGTCTCTCTCTCTCTCTCTCTCCTCTCTCTCTCTCTCTTTCTCTTCTCTGTGTGTGTGTGTGTGTGTGTGTGTGTGTGTGGTGTGTTCGTTCTTCTGTTCAACGTCCTATCAACAATTTTTTTTATTTTAGACGAAAGTCCACCCCTTGCCCCACCCCACCCATCCCTTATGTCATTACCACTTTCCCTGTTCAACTTACCTCAATTAGCGCAAAAAACAGGACACATAAAACAAAACAATAAACAAACTAGTCAACCAGTAAAAATTACAACAAAGAGTCAGTGTGCGTGCGTGTGTGTGTGTGTGTGTGTGTGTGTGTGTGTGTGTGTGTGTGTGTGTGTGTGTGTGTGTGTGTGTGTGTGTGTTTCTAGCATATGTTGAGGTCAATTTAACAAAATAATTAGAATTGATTCTAATACTATTTTTGATTCTGACATGTACAAATAATATATATATGGAGGAGATAGAAAGTACTGATGATGGAAGGAAGAAGAAAAAGAGAAAAAAATAAAGAAGAAAAAAAGGAGGAGAAAGAAGGAGTGGGTGAAGAAAAGAGAGACAGGTAGACCTGACAGAAGCAGAGAGAGAGAGAGAGAGAGAGAGAGAGAGAGAGAGAGAATTTCACAAAGACACAGGATGTTTGAAAGAGACAAAAAGGACTGTCACTGGCAATATTTTGCAGGAAAAACCCACTTTGATGGTCAAAATAAATAAAATGCACGTGCTTTGGCAGACAGTTAAAAGAAAAAGAAAACGCGCAGCGTGGAAACGTGCTCCCCCCCCCCTCCCGCTCCCCCCCGACCATCCCACGCCCCCTCCCACCTCCTCCGCTTTCCCTCCGTGAACCTACCTCCTACCTCCGCCTCTCCCCGGGGAATGCTGCCCGAATTTCACACAGATAAATATGTTTGTGAGAAAACGTAATACAACTCAACGCAACGCAGCGCCACGCAACTCAACTCAACTCAACGCAATACAGTAATATCTGTATTTGCATTTCTTTTTATCACAACAGATTTCTCTGTGTGAAATTCTGCTGCTCGCCCTAAGCGTCCAGACCACCACTCAGGATCTAGTGGAGGGGGGGGGAGGGGGGGGGGAGAGAAAATATCAGCGGCTGAGCCGTGATTCGAACCAGCGCGCTCAGATTCTCGTCGCTTCCTAGGCGGACGCGTTACCTCTAGACCATCACTCTACTCTTGCTCGTATTGAGAACGTTGTGAGTACAAACCCGGCAGGACCCCTATAATTATAACTGACCTATTGCGTTCCATGTTAAAATGCCCGCATTATTGGTGATAATCGAACCCGGACCGATGGCGGTGCTGACAAGAGGGGTTCAGTACGGTTGGGCCACGCGGTGCTCTATAGGACGACAAAAAGATAGACAGAGAGGGGAAGGGAGCAGTGCTGGGGTGGGGGTGGGGGGTGGGGGGGGGTGTGGGGGGAGTGGGATTTATCATGACGCCATCGGGGATTGGAACCCGCTATCTGTGACACACCTGCCGTCTCTTTCTCACCATGAATATAGATAGACTGGCGCGCAGTGTCGGTGGAAATCTGCATTGATCGTTGCCGATGCGTGACGCCGTTCTGAGTGTGTGTGTGTCTTTGTGTGTGTGTGTGTGTGTGTGTGTGTGTGTGTGCGTGAGTGTGTGTGTGTTTGTGTGGGCACGCGTGTGTATGTTTATGTGTGAATAAATGTTCGGCTGTATCATGTGAATCACGGTTTATGCACCAAGACAGAGATGCAAATCTGTTGTCATTAGTTTACCCTACAGGTATCGGTTTGTTTGTTTGTTGTTGTTATTGTTGTTTTGTTGTTGTTGTTGTTTGTTTTGTTGTTGTTTGTTTGTTTTGTTGTTTTTGTTGTTTGTTGTTGTTGTTTGTTGTTGTTTTGTTGTTGTTGTTGTTGTTTTGTTGTTGTTGTTGTTTTTTGTTGTTTTTTGTTGTTGTTTGTTGTTGTTGTTGTTTTCTGCTTGACAATTCATCATTGTACGCCAGTGGGACTTTTGTTTCTATGAATGTTTGTTTGTTTGAGGGCACATGGGAAGAGAGAGGGACGTGGGAGGGCGGGCGGGGGGTGGAGGAATGGAAGGCAGGCGGGAGGAACAGGGGGGGGGGGGGGGGGGGGGGGGGGGTCTTAGGGCAGGGGAGGGGAGGGAAGGGGAGGGCAGGGGGTGATGTGTGGAGGTGTAATCGTATTAGCAGATAGGCATGCATGACAAGGGAATGGAATGGTAGGAAGCGAGACTTAAGACACTGGGTTCGCATGCCGTGCAACCCCTACCCACATGGCCCACCCCACCCCCTACACTCCCTCCACACACACATATATACACCTATACACACGCACAAATGCGCGCGCGCGCGCACACACACACACACACACACACACACAGACACGCACACACAGACACGCACACACACACACACACACACACAAACACTCACACAAATACGCACACACACACACACACACACACACACACAGAGATACACACACACACAGATACACACACATGCACACACACACATACACACACACACACACACACACACACACAATCACACACACACACTCACACACACACACACACACATACAGAGATACACACACACACACACAACACACACACACACACACACACACACACACACACACACACACACAGAGGAAGAATACAGGTGTGACCAAGCGCGCTATACTTGCTCCAACACTATTCACGCACAAGCCACAGCAGACGACAGTTTTCCCTCATAACCCGCCACAGAATGTGTGACGTCACTCCGCTTACATCATTTTGTCCTGGCCAGACCACCTGCTGACTGCTCGACCAGTGTCGCGTCGCGATACGTCATTGGCTGAGAGCAAACTTGTGTTTCTGTTCCACAGTATTTAATTAATAGCTCTTTTGTCAGATCAGTAAACTACTAGTATTATATACTGGCAGAATCGTCTTAATTCCATCTTTAAATCTATTCCACTTATGTTTACCTATGTGAAACTGATTTAACACAGTTTGTAATTTTCAGCGACGAGCTCGTTAAAACTGACCCTGTTCAGGTGACTTAAATTAAGATTATAAATTCATCTTAAATAACCAACACTTCATTTTACACTCATTATAAAGTAGGCGTTGAGCTCTTTCTTTTGCAACTTATCCGATGCAAATCGGTTCAGGAATCATTCAGAAATCTGTTACTGAACACCTTGTAACAAGCACAGTTCTCATCAGATTTCTTCAGATTAGTGACGATCTGGTTTGCAGCCCACGTGATTGTCTTTGTAGTTCGCCTAATTTGTATAAATTGGCCGAGCGGGTGCCTCAGATACCCAATGGGGAAAAACTTGAACGGGTAGAAAGAATCAGCAATCAGACACGCACTAGGGCTTCCAAAATGGACCGCCAAAGACCTGGTCTACCAGGATGCAGGCTGGCTCCCCCTTAGAGAGGAAAGTAGCGACGCTGTGCTAACTTCGAAGTCCGCTGTACATCATACCTACCACCGTCAGAGACACTCTACGAACGGGACATCTCAAGCGGGCCAAAAAGCATACAGAAAAAACAACTGCACCAAGAAACCAAAAAGGCACAGCAAAACCACACTACTACAACACTACAACCCGACAGATATGGGAGGACAGGAATCAAAACAAACTCGACCCAGTCCGTTCCAAGCCAGGTATCCCCACCCCCACCTGCCGGCCCTGCACCAGGATATGGGAAAAGCCAACATCATCCACACCTATGGACCTGAATCCAAAAAAAAGAAACCCACTAGCCATAGCTACATTAGCCAAAACAAAAATACATGAACAATTCCCGCTACACCTAAAGGTGTACACTGACGGCTCCATATGCAACAATGAGACGCAGGGTGCGCACTTGTCATTCCAGACTTAAAAATCACCAAAAGATATAAACTCAGACACCGGAATTAGCAAATTTACGGCGGAACTATATGCCATCTATATGGCATGCTCCGCCGTAAATGACATGCCCCCCCCAGTCCCAGCAGGAGTGGTACTGCTGACAGAGCCTCCAAGTCGTCACTACAGGGCCATGACCCGCGGGGGACAGGATAATAGAAGAGGCCGACAACAGGAGATCCTCTTCCTAGCACATCAAATCACAAGAAGGGCACCCGACCTCACACTCATGTGGCTACCTAGCACCACACAGGGATAATAGTGAAATGACATGGCTGACAAAGCAGCCAAAGAAGCCATAGAAAACGGCTCCCCTACACCAAGTAGGGTACTCTATAACAGAATTCACAAAGACGGTACGACAAACAATGCATGACCTACGCAATAAATACATGGGAACACAAATGCCGCAGAGAATGGCTGGATTCACATTTCCATCCAAAAAGTAAAACATCGCCTCCTACTCCCTAGAAACAACTCCAAACTCCTCAGTAAGAATCAGGACCCACCCCACGCATGCAAGGGTCAAGAAACTCAAGTGCAAGTGCGGTGCAGACGCTTCCTACGAGCACGCAATGCAATCATGCACAGTAACAACATCCAATATGACCCCCACTTCCTGCACTACAAGCAAAAACATAAACTATCAAACCAGGACTTCCTTCAACCCCACTCCACCTTAGGAAACCATCCCATGAGGATACTCACTGACTCCTTCCTATCCTCTGAGGAGATCCGCAGCTGGTTCTGAAGGGCCCAACCACCACCCCGTCCCCTGCCCCCTCCCACACAACACACATGACCTCCTCCGTACCCCCCAAACCCCTCAATCCCCACCCAAACGCAACACTAACACACCCACTCCCCCACCCCCCACCCACCCCCATCTTGGGATATCAGGGAGACCCACACAGCCAAAAGGGATTTGATCGCCCCCCGCTCACTCCGTTGTACCACTCACAGATGGTTAAACTGGGTAGTGTCGGAAATCCTATAACCCCACTCCTGTCCTCGTGGCTCTCGCGAGGGGATCATCCAGCAAGGGGGGCCTGACCCAACTGGACTCTGGCACAGTCTCAGCAGGGTTATGGTACAACGCCCATCCATGGCTGTGCCAGGCGTGCGATGAAGAAAACATATGTCACAACTGAGAAAGACACATGATGTACAAGTGACAAGTGACTCAAGAGTCGACCACATGCCCGCGCGTTGGGCGGCTGATGGGGGCGCGTGGTGACCGGGTGCCGCCGCGGGGT
>NC_134877.1:60478815-60483815 GCF_041734735.1 Babylonia areolata
GGCCTGATTAGCGCCCTGGGGGCGTTATGTGCTTCTGGTCAGGCATCTTCCTAGCAGCTGTGGTGCAGCGTATGATTAATTATGAATTTGTCCGAACGAAGTGACCCCCCCCACCCCCACCCCACCCCGAAATAAGAAACTGAAACTGATGAGCATTTGTCAACTTTTCGATTTTTTTTTTTTTTTGTACGCTTATAGTTGACTTCATCAAGTTTTTGCGCCTTATACATATTATTAGTAGTAGTAGTAGTATTCTTTTTTTTATGTATTTATCTATTATTTATTTACTCTTTTATTTTTTCTCAAGGCCTGACTAAGCGCGTTGGGTTACGCTGCTGGTCAGGCATCTGCTTAGCAGATGTGGTGTAGCGTATATGGATTTGTCCGAACGTAGTGACGCCTCCTTGAGCTACTGAAACTAAAACTAAAACTGAAACTCTTCGAAATTATGCCCGGGGGGTAAAGCCAAAAGTGAAGAAAAGCGAGTAGGTATTTTTTTTCCCCACGACACCGGGCAAAACAATGAACGGTCATCATGTTCGGTCACTGTCAAAACAGTGAGGACGGTACCTGGAACTGACCTCAACCAGCGGAGTCCTCCAACGGACACGCCGCTCCCCCTCCTCTTCTCCCCTCCCCCTGGGTAGGGATCTGTCTGTATCTGTCTCCATTATACAATCCCCAGTCCCCTCCTCTTCATCCATCCCCCACCTCCTTCGATCCTTTACCGCGCGCCCTGCACCTTGGTCCCTTTTGTCCTCGTGATGGTGTGGTGTGGGGGGGGGGGGGGGGGTGTGGGGTTGGGTGGGGGGGGTCTGGGTTGGTGGTGGTGGTCGGTGGATGACCTTATAATATATATATATATGTGTGTGTGTGTGTGTGTGTGTGTGTGTGTGTGTGTGTGAAAGAGAGAGAGAGAGACAGTATGTGCGTGTGTTTGTGTATTGATGTGTCTGTGTGTCTGTGTGTGTGTGTGTGTGTGTGTGTGTGAGAGAGAGAGAGAGAGAGAGAGAGAGGACGGCACCTGAAATCGAGATCAGTAGATTTCCACAGACAACACCCCTACCCCTTCACACACACACACACACACACACACACACACACACTTCTACCTCACCGGTGGGTTTTACAGTTATTTGTCTCCATTTGCCTCCCTCCCTCCCTCCCTCTCTCCCTCCCTGTCTCCATTTGCCCCTCTCTCCCTCCCTGTCTCCATTTGCCCCCCTCCCTCCCTCCCTGTCTCAATTTGCCCTCTCCCTCCCTCCCTCCCTGTCTCAATTTGCCCCCTCCCTCCCTCCCTGTCTCCATTTTCTCCCCTCCCTCCCTCCCTCCCTGTCTCCATTTGCCCTCCTCCCTCCCTCCCTGTCTCCATTTGCCCCTCTCTCCCTCCCTGTCTCCATTTGCCCCCCTCTCTCCCTCCCTGTCTCCATTTGCCCCCCCTCCCTCCCTCCCTCCCTGTCTCCATTTGCCCTCCTCCCTCCCTCCCTGTCTCCATTTTCTCCCCTCCCTCCCTCCCTCCCTGTCTCCATTTTCTCCCCTCCCTCCCTCCCTCCCTGTCTCCATTTGCCCTCCTCCCTCCCTCCCTCCCTGTCTCCATTTGCCCTCCTCCCCCCTCCCTCCCTCCCCCCCCTCCCTCACTCCCTGTCTCCATTTGCCCCCCCTCCCTCCCTCCCTCCCTGTCTCCATTTGCCCTCCTCCCCCCTCCCCCTGTCTCCATTTGCCCCTCCCTCCCTCCCTCCCTGTCTCCATTTGCCCTCCTCCCTCCCTCCCTCCCTGTCTCCATTTCCCACCTCCCTCCCTCCCTCCCTCCCTGTCTCCATTTGCCCCTCCCTCCCTCCCTCCCTGTCTCCATTTCCCCCCTCCCTCCCTCCCTCCCTGTCTCCATTTGCCCTCCTCCCCCCTCCCTCCCTCCCTCCCTGTCTCAATTTGCCCTCTCCCTCCCTCCCTCCCTGTCTCAATTTGCCCCCTCCCTCCCTCCCTCCCTGCCTCCCTCCCTGTCTCCATTTCCCCTCCCTGCCTCCCTCCCTGTCTCAATTTGCCCCCTCCCTCCCTCCCTCCCTGTCTCAATTTGCCCCCTCCCTCCCTCCCTCCCTGTCTCCATTTGCCTTCCTCCCTCCCTCCCTCCCTCCCTCCCTGTCTCAATTTGCCCCCTCCCTCCCTCCCTCCCTGTCTCCATTTGCCCTCCTCCCTCCCCCCTCCCTCCCTCCCTGTCTCCATTTGCCCCTCCCTCCCTCCCTCCCTGTCTCCATTTGCCCCCCTCCCTCCCTCCTTCCCTGTCTCCATTTGCCCCCCTCCCTTCCTCCCTCCCTCCCTCCCTCCCTGTCTCAATTTGCCCCCTCCCTCCCTCCCTCCCTGTCTCCATTTGCCCTCCTCCCTCCCCCCTCCCTCCCTCCCTGTCTCCATTTGCCCCTCCCTCTCTCCCTCCCTGTCTCCATTTGCCCCTCCCTCCCTCCCTCCCTGTCTCCATTTGCCCCCCTCCCTCCCTCCTTCCCTGTCTCCATTTGCCCCCCTCCCTTCCTCCCTCCCTCCCTCCCTCCCAGTCTCCATTTGCCCCCCTCCCTCCCTCCCTCCCCCCCTCCCTCCCTCCCTGTCTCCATTTGCCCCCCCTCCCTCCCTCCCAGTCTCCATTTGCCCTCCTCCCCCCTCCCTCCCTCCCTCCCTGTCTCCATTTGCCCCCCTCCCTCCCTCCCTCCCTGTCTCCATTTGCCCCCCCCTCCCTCCCTCCCTCCCTCCCTGTCTCCATTTGCCCTCCTCCCTCCCCCCTCCCTCCCTCCCTCCCTCCCTGTCTCCATTTGCCATCCTCCCTCCCCCCTCCCTCCGTCCCACCCTCCTTGGTTCAGTTTGTGTGCTTGTGCATTCAGTGCCACCCGAGTGGATTGGTTGGGTTGTTTGTTTTGTTTTGTTTTGTTCTGGGTTTTTTTTCTTTTATAATGTTGTCTTCCTGGTTTTGTTCACATCGTTGTAATTAAACTTGTGTTTTGTGCATGTGTGTTGTATATTCGCCAAAATCTCGACGACAAATCACCATACTAATCATATTAAAAACGGTTCATTCATAATCTCTCTCTCTCTCTCTCTCTCTCTCTCTCTCTCTCTCTCTCTCTCTCTCTCTCTCTCTCTCTCTTTCTCCTCTCTCTCTCTCCCTCTCTCTCCCCCCTCTCTCTCCGCCCTCTCTCTCTCTCTCCCCCTCTCTCTCCCCCTGTCTCTCTCCCACCCCCCTCGCTCTCTCTCTCCCTCTCTCTCTCTCCTTCTCTCTCTCCCCTCCCCCCCCCCCCTCTCTCTCTCTCTCTGTAATGGGGAAGAGAGTTTGGGCTGTAAGCGTATATGGCTGTTTTCTTTTCGTTTCCTTTTTTTTTTTTTTTCTTTTTTTTTTTTTCTTTTTTTAATCCACTTCATGAAAGAGGCAGAGTCGAGACAGAAAAGGGAAAAGCTGAGAATAAACGTACCGAGTGACTTGTGCACGACAGTGAGTGGCTGTTCGTGGTGTTGATTAGTTGTTTGGGGGCTGATGACTTATTCAAAACATCACCCTTCCTTCCCAAGGCCATCTTCACCCTGGTGTGTGTGACCAAAACACCGCCACCATCTGTTCAGCCCAGGCGTGCGCGCCGAGCACACACACACACACACGGACACACGGACACACACAGACATACACACACACACACACACACACACACACACACACACACACATATATATATATATATATATATATATATATATATATATGTATGTATATACCCACACACACACACAACACACACACACACACACACACACACACACAAGCATGTACACGCAAACACACACACACACACACACACACACACATAGGCGTGCGCCCGAGCACACACACAGACACACACACAGAAGCACGCACAGATATATATATATATATATATATATATATATATATATATATATATATATATATGTAATATGTATATACTCACACACACACACACACACACACACACACACACACACACACACACACACAAGCATGTACACGCGCACATACATACGCACATGCAAACACACACACACACACACACACACACACAAGCATGTACACGCGCACATACATACGCACATGCAAACACACACACACACACACACACACGTACACACACACACACACACACACACACAAGCATGTACACTCTCAGGGTAAAGGGGATCTCTGCTCCACTGGCTGATGCCACGTTCAGGTTCCCTCCCTGGTCGCCCCCCAGTCCTGCTGCGACCTGACAGCAACTCAGTGTACAGTTTTCCTGACTTTCTATCACACTGCATTTAACGTACTCTCTCTCAGCGCACTTTCCGTGCAATGTCCAGCCATAGCAGAGTTCATTTCACTGCACACACACACACACACACACACGCACGCACGCACGCGGGCGCGCGCGCACACACACGCACGCACGCACACACACACAAGCACACACGCGCACACGCACGCACGCACACAAACACGCACACACACACACACACGTCCAAACACACACACACACGCACGCACGCACAAACACGCACACACACACACGTGCACACTCACACACACACACGCACGCACACAAACGCACACACACACACAAACACACACACACACACACACACACACGCGCGCACACAAACAAACACACACACACGCACGCACGCACACAAACACACACAAAAAGCTTGCGGGTATTCTACCACTAGATGAAATCAGAAAATTAAGTTCTGCTAAATATATTGTGAGATGTACAGCAGTGGATGATTTTGAGGAATTAAATATTAGGTCTGATATTGATTTTCCAAAAAATGCACAAAATAATTCAAATCTACAAACCATTCGCACATATGTGTCAGATATTTTAAATTCTTCAGACATTGATTTGCATGATATGGCACCTCGTGTTCTGGTGCCACCTGTCCCTCCCTGGGAGTTAACAAAAGCAAACGTCAACATATGTGCTTCTGACACAACAAAAGGAGAATCTCCACATATAATA
>NC_134877.1:60493815-60528815 GCF_041734735.1 Babylonia areolata
CGTGTGTGTGTGTGTGTGTGTGTGTGTGTGTGTGTGTGTGTGCATGTGCGTGCGCATGATTGTGTATGTGTGTTTGTGTGTGAGAGAGACAGAGACAGAGACTGTTGGTGAAAGTCCTAACCAGTTTTTGTGTCCTTAACTTTGTTTAAAATCTTCACCACATCCTCAGTTTTAAGAAAAACTCGATTATAAAGATTATTGATGGACTGAAACGTTGTGTACATACTTCTAAACAGACTCATTTAACACTTGATCCAGTTTTGTGTCGTCGTTATTGTTGTTATTTAAGATGTAACCTTTTTTGTGGAATCGCGATAACCACAACGCGGTTAGAATAATGACTGACCCTATCTTCTTTAACTTTAGCACACTAGCTTCTGTTCAAAAGTGTGTGTGTGTGTGTGTGTGTGTGTGTGTGTGTGTGTGTGTGTGTGTGTGCGCGTGCATGGGTGTATGTGTGTGTGTGTGTGTGTGTGCAGTGCGTGCATGTGTGAGAATGCACAAGTTTTTATATTGATATGCACTTGCATGTATCCTAATTTCTACTATATCTGTGTTTGTGTTTGCTTTTCGATTTATGTTCGTATCTTGTTATGTACTATCCCCCCCCCCCCCCCCCCCCCCCCCCCCCCCCCCCCCCCCCCCCCCCCCCAAATATTCCTTGTGACCCCGGTACACTTGGTAATAAAAACATATTCTATTCTATTCTGTTCTATTCTAGTTGGACCATAAGGTGTGGCGATCAGCCAGTTGACGAAGATAATTATAACAGATTCATTTACAAAAACAAAAAAAAGCCCAAAGTTAAGTCAATCAATAACCTTGAATGACTATTATTATTTAGTCAGTCAGTGATCCATCGTTTCCGTTGAACCCCAGAATAAACCCTGGAGTTACGTTCCTGTGTTGAGAGATGTGTACACCGGTCACACATAATAATAATAATTATTATAATAATGGATACTTATATAGCACACTATCCAGAAATCTGCTCTAGGTGCTTTACAAAAACGCTTTGTTAACATAAAACATTACATCTATGTTACATACACACACCAGATTATGACCACACACACACACACACACACACACACACACACACACACACACACTGCGCACACACATTTTAACAATACATGTATATCTTACAGCTACCCTAACACATACGCACACATAGGCAGGCACAAACTTACATAAACGCACGCGCACACAATACACATTCATATACATGCATGTAGTTATGTACACATACATATGTATACATACATAGTCAAGCACAGCGAACGCAAAGGAAGTGGACCTGCCACAATTGAACTTACTGCTGAGGGAAAAGGTGAGTTTTGAGACGAGATTTAAAAGATGGGAGGGAATCAGAATGACGGAGGACACATAAGGACAGTGTCCCTGCTAGAGGCCGGTGGTTGTGCCCTGTGAGGACAGTCACACGGGAAATTACCTCTTGGCTGTGGTCTGATTAGTTCTGGCGCCGACACCATGCCTTGGCATCACAGAGCGAGACGACTGCCGGGGGACGTTTTACACATTAATAATACACCTCGAAACAATCATGGGCGAGAAGAGAAGAGAAACTCGAGCACTGTAGATTTGGTGGTGGTTGTTTTGGGGTGTGGTTTTTTTTTTTTGTTTTTTTTTTTTTTTTGTATCTGTCTGAAGTTTGCAGGTATTGGTTCTTCTCTTCTTCCTGCGAGCTGTTTAGTGTTGTTTCGCCAAGGACCCCGCTGTGAAGACGTTGACGGTTGGCTTCACAAGTGAGATGTTTTGTGTCAGTCAGAGGAAGAGCGCTGGAGTGTTGCGTGCAAATAATTGAGCGCCAGTCTCTTTCAAAGCGCGACAAGTTTTACCGTCCTCATTGATTCGTGTCGTCTCTCTCTCTCTCTCTCTTCTTCTTCTTCTTCTTCTTCTTCTTTTTCTTCTTCAACCCTATCCCAGTCGTCCCAGACTGTGAGAGAGAAACAGAGAGAGAGAGAGTGGAGAGACAGAAGAGTATTTGTATTTGTATTTCTTTTTATCACAACAGATTTCTCTGTGTGAAATTCGGGCTGCTCTCCCCAGGGAGAGCGCGTCGCTACACTACAGCGCCACCCCTTTTTTTTCTTTTTTTGGTATTTTTTCCTGCGTGTAGTTTTATTTGTTTTTCCTATCGAAGTGGATTTTTCTACAGAATTTTACCAGGGTGAACGTTGTAGTGGTGTTCTCCTTGCTGTTTGTGGTGTGACAGTTGTTCGGGTTTGTCTTTTTTTAATAATTTTTTTTCCCACCCATGTGGGCTGGACTTTGGGGTGCGTGTGTACGACTACAGTAGTGCTGGTGGTCGGTGTTGGGTGTTCCGTGTGTTTGAGAAGTTCAGGGGTGAATTCACATGGTCACATCAGTAATCTGTCCCCTCGGATGTGGGGTTGAGGAAATTTGTGCTCCTCAAGAGATGACTGAAGTATGACTCATGTGTTGACCTGTGGAGTGGAGATTCGATGGACGAGCGTGTTTGCAAGCTGCCCTTAATTAATAAAGATAAAGTTGTTCGATGCTTGGGACGTGTACTGTGTTGTGTCACATGCCCTGGACTGTGTTTAGGACTATCGAAACTTCTTCTTCTTCTTCTTCTGCGTTCGTGGGCTGCAACTCCCACGTTCACTCGTATGCACACGAGTGGGCTTTTACGTGTATGACCGTTTTTACCCCGCCATGTAGGCAGCCATACTCCGTTTTCGGGGGTGTGCATGCTGGGTATGTTCTTGTTTCCATATCCCACCGAACGCTGACATGGATTACGGGATCTTTAACGTGCGTATCTGATCTTCTGCTTGCATATACACACGAAGGGGGTTCAGGCACTAGCAGGTCTGCACATATGTTGACCTGGGAGATCGTAAAAATCTCCACCCTTTACCCACCAGGCGCCGTCACCGTGATTCGAACCCGGGACCCTCAGATTGACAGTCCAACGCTTTAACCACTCGGCTATTGCGCCTGTCGGACTATCGAAACAATTGTCCTGTCATCACGGGCTCAGTATTCCCCCACTCCCCAACAACAAAAAAAACACGGCTGAGAGAGAGAGAGAGAGAGAGAGAGAGGTTGGAACGGGCCGAGAGAGAGAGAGAGAGAGAGAGAGAGAGAGGTTGGAACGGGCCGAGAGAGAGAGAGAGAGAGAGAGGTTGGAACGGGCCGAGAGAGAGAGAGAGAGAGGTTGGAACGGGCTGAGAGAGAGAGAGAGAGAGAGAGAGAGAGGTTGGAACGGGCCGAGAGAGAGAGAGAGAGAGAGAGAGAGAGAGGGAGGGGGAAATCCTTCAACATGGAAGTGCAGAGTTACTGAACGTTTCTAAACCGAGTGCATGACGCAACGTCTCATTACCATCCGATACAGCTTGTTGTTTCCATCCGAATAGAACAGCAGCCTATAAATCATCGCCATTGCCACATTCACCTACCGTAGAGAACCAGGCGAGAAGGAAAGACCCAGAAAAGACAATACCAACATCAAAGAAAGAAGAAAGAAAAGAAGAAGAAAAAAAGAAGGAAAGAAAGGAGAAAAAAGAATGGAAAGAACATGTGGGTGGGAAGGAACAACCACATAAGCCCACAAGAAAGACACGAAAAGAGTATATAAAAAGAACAAGCACGAAAACATCGATTGAAAGAACACATGAGTTCAATGGTCCCTTTTGTGGGGGCGTGATTGTTTTGGGTTTATTATTTTTTTTTGTAAGAACTTTTAAGTGTGCTCTTTCAAACATCGTGCAGTGCTGAGGTTTGCTGTTTCGTGACACACAAGTGCTGTCAGCCTGGTTGGTGAAAGAGCTGTCACCTCACTGCTTATATCTCATCACGGTGTTGTTGGGAGGAAAAAAAAGAATTAAAAAGAAGAAAAAAGAAAAAAAAAAAAAAAAAAAGATGCGATGATACTCTGACAATTTCTTGAAAGAACTTTTTTTTTTTCCAAGCGCACTGTGTGATAATGACGGGGGAAAAAAGTGCCGTTGTGAGTGTGTGGTGTATGTGATGTTCACAAAGAAGTGGCAACCTCGCCTTTTACTTAACAGCTTCTATTTTAACTCTCTCCATACGAACGGCGAAAGAGACGACGTTAACAGCGTTTCACCCCAATTACCACCATCAAAATATTACAAGCGGAAGGCTCTTACACTGAAGAGGTGAATGTTGACAAAGAATACCACAATTCTGACGACGGAAGCTAAAGGTTGGGTCATTAAAGACACCCACTGGACATCCGAGGGGTCTGTGTAGAGAAGAAGAGAGGACTGGCCGTACTGAGTGAGTTAAAGGTTACACTGTGACTTTTAGATAGGCATATATATATTATTATTATTTAGAACTGACTGGTACTTGGCTCACCCAAGCCCTATACCTGACAGATCCCGTCCCTTGTTGGGTAGGCTTCAGTGAGCAAGCAGAGATGAATTGAACTTTGATTTTGATTTTGATTTGACTTTGATGTGACCCACACGCACGCCATGTTTCATGTGCAAGGATCGACGGTGGCCGGCGGGCCCGGTCAGCCCGGTGACGTCAGCAACATGGAGAACGGCTCCAGTCAAAGTGAGTGTGGGTGGTGGTGGTAGTGGTGGCGGTGGTGGTGGTGGTGGGAGTGTGGTGTGTTGCTTTTTTTGGGGGTGCTCTTCCCTGTTTTTTTTCTTTTTTTTCTGATTACACCATTCTGACCCGTACGTAGCCCCCACCCCCACCCCCCCCCCCTCCACCCCCCAACCCCTCACTCCCACCTGTAGTGGTTCTGACTTTTGGAAACAAACCCACCCCTCCACCCCACCCACCTACCTACTTACTCACCCCCCGTCTCCCTTTTAACCCTTTTTTTTTCTTATCTTTAACCTGGTTTTGGGGGGGTTTGGTTCCCAGGTTTGATATTGTCTGGGCACACATCTCCTGTTTCAACACTACACCCCTTCCTCTCTTCTGGTGGTGCCAGACAAGACAAGACAAGACAAGACAAAACAATGTCTTCATTAACGAGGGTTAAACATAAAAGCCTATGCAGGCGTGTGTGGGAGGGTGGGGGGGGGAGAGGAGTGGGGGGGGGGAGTGGGCTGTGGGGAGGGGGAGGGGGGTGGATAGGTAAAGAAGAAAAGGTAGGAGAAAGCGGAAGTGGAAAACACATTTTACAGTTAGTTTTCTTTTTCTCTCTCTTATAAAGTATATGTAAATACACGTCAAAACGAAGATCTGAGCGTTAAGGAGAGAGGAGGGGGAGGAGAGGGGGTTGGGGGGTGAGGGGGAGAGAGACAGTATCTGGCTTCACTCAGTCCTAATGTAGTGACCTAGTTCTTCATGCAGTGACCCCCCCACTGTGACGCAGTGAGACGTTGTTAACACAGTGACCCATTTAATGAATGCAGTGCATGTGCTTCCATTCATTCTTCATGCAATAAGTCACTGTTAAATGCAGTGACTCATTCATTCATTCCTAATACAGTGACCCCTTCTAAAACAAACAAACAAATAAAAAACAAGAGAGGCAAGGCCTTCAAGACTCACTTGTGATACACTTTAAAAAAAAAATCCAAGCTTTTTATGTATTGAGTATAATTTCAAAATGTAATGTTTAAGATGAGAAAGATCAGTTTAAAGCAAATTAAGTCCCCTAGCATTAATTACAGAGTAATTTCCCTTTTTTACTATCTGCACCAAAACGTTTGCAAATAAATAAAACTTCCATGCTTAGCAAAAGAAGTTCCTGTTTGAACAAAAAAAATGATAATAATGACTGCTCTTGTTGTTGGGTCAGAATATCAGATCAAAGTGCCAAGTTTAGAGAATACAAAAAAATATAAATATAACAGTAAATGCAGTTTGCATATAATTAGGCTTCTTTTTTTTTTTTTTTTTTTTTGTGCCCATCCCAGAGGTGCAATATTGTTTTAAGCAAGATGACTGGAAAGAACTGAATTTTTCCTATTTTTATGCCTAATTTGGTGTCAACTGAAAAAGTATTTACAGAGAAAATGTCAATGTTAAAGTTTACCACGGACACACAGACACACACACACACACACACAGACAACCGAACACCGGGTTAAAACATAGACTCGCTTTGTTTACACAAGTGAGTCAAAAATGACCCACACTGAACTAATGCTGTGACCCAATATTAATCTGTCGAAAACCCCCGATGTCATGAGTAACCCATAGTGAGTGCAGTGACCCCCCAATCTTCAGTGCAGTCACCTAATGTCAGTGCAGTGACCTAATGTGAATGTCATGTAACGGTGACCCATTCTGGGTGCAGTGGCCCATTGGGCAGGGTGTGGCCCATTTTTGCATGGATAGGGGGTAGTCGAATCATTTGTACACACCTGAGTATGTGATCAAAAATGGGCGCACACGCTTTCTGTTTGTGGACTTGGGTTTTGTCACTTCTTCTTCTTCTTCTACTTCTTCTCCTTCTCCTCCTCCTCCTTCTTCTTCTTCTTCTCTGTCTCTCTCTCTCTCTTTCTCTTTCTCTCTCTGTCTCTCTCTCTGTCTCTCTCTCTGTCTCTCTCTCTCTCTTTCTCTTTCTCTCTCTGTCTCCTTTTCTTATGCGCACGGGTTTTCCCCTCCCTCCTCTTTTTTTTTTCCAAGCATTTTTGTGTTCACCTTCTAGTCGCTGTAGATTAGCAAGGACAGAATAGAAGAATAAGGCCATGCCAAATAAAATCTCTGTCCTTGAGAGTGAAGTTTATGTTATGGGTGCTCTTTTAGTCTTGTGTTGTTTGTGTGTGCGGGCGGTTATGCACTGTGTATGTCTGTGTGTGTCTGTGTGTCTGCGTCTGTGTCTGTGTGTGTGTATGTGTGTGTCTGTGCATTTGTGTCTGTGTTGTTGCTGATGTGGATGCCTTGTTATTCTTGTTGTGTTGTTACTCTGTGCACAGGCGTCCTGAAAATGTCAGCGAGTGTGTGCCGCTTGTAGAAAACAAGGCAGAAAGTATGTATTTATTGCTGCTGTGAGACAGATACCTAGATGTACGCAGCTTGCATTGCTTGTTTCGTTTCTGCTGTATTAAATTCGTTTGTTTATTGGCACGACTTATCTATTTATTGACATGATTTATTTATTTATTCGTTCACTTATTCATTTCTCTATTTTTTTCTATTTATCTATCGATTTATTTATTGCTTATTTTGTTAGTGTTGCATAACTTTTCGTTTTCTTGTATTTTTTTATACTTTGTTTCTTGAATTTGTTTGTAACTGTCTTTTTTATTTATTCATTTATCTATTCATTTATTCATTATTTATTTATCTATTTATTTATTCAGTTGCTAGATCTTCATAGAAAAATAAAATGTTGCTGTTAAATTTGTAAGAGGAAAACATATAGTTATATATCTTGCAAATGTGCGATTAATTTGATTATTTTTTGTTGTGTTCTTTTATCTATTTACCTATGCAGCCATGATTTGATTTGTTCCTTTGAAATGATGGCTTCATTATTCTATTGTTGAATTATTTAGTTCTTCGTGTTCATGCCCAGTTAAATGCGTTATGATTTTGACTTGTTTGCCGGTCTGTCTTTCTGTGTGTGTGTGTGTGTGTGTGTGTGTGTGTGCGTGTGTATGTGTGTGCATATGTTTTGACAGTTATATAGACTGATTGATTTAGATGATTCACTAGCTGTTTGTGTGTTTTTTTGTTGGTTTTGTGTGTGTGTGTGTGTGTGTGTGTGTGTGTGTGTGTGTGTGTGTGTGTGTTGTTTGGGTTTTTTTTTGGTTTTTTTTTTTGGTGGGTTTTTTTTTTTTTGGGGGGGGGATTGGGGGGGGGTTATTTTTGTTTTGTTTTTGTTTTTATGGTGTTGTTTTTTAACAGAAGTTCTTTGTCCGCAGTACTGGTATACAAAGTATGGAAACGGGGTCTTCATGAGCTAGTCTTTATTGTTGTTCATGTACATCAGTCCTAAATATTCTCGTTGAAACTTGTTTTCTCCCGTTATGATAAAAGATCTCTCGTGTTGTTTTGTTTTTTCCCCCATTTTTTATGTGACCTCGCCATGCAATGTGCAAAGCGTAATAATGCGTGACAGTTTGTACAACTTGAAATGACGTCACGGAGGTGTCCTGAACCAGGATAACATGGCAGGCGTCATCGCAACAGCTAAGTTCTTTCCACTGTGTCTCGTCTGTTTCTGTCCGTCTCATGTTTTGTTGGTTACGTATGTTGTTGTGACCGCCTTCGTTTCTGTTCTCCATCTCGCTCTGTACTCTCAGAATGACATCCCCGTGGTTTGTGTTCCTGTAATCAGTCCATCGGCTGCCGCTCTGTCTCTGTCTCTGTCTTCTGGACTTTTCACTCTGTTGAACGATCTTCTCTTCCCTCTTTCGCTTCGTCAAATATCTGCACTCGTCTCTTTAAAGCTTGGCCTTGAAACCTTTTTTATTAAAAAAACCCAACAACTTAATACCTACAAAATAGGTGCCTTCCAGCCCCCCACCTCACCCCCCACCCCCCTACCCATTTCTCCCTCTTCTCTTTAAGTGTCTGCAGTGTCTTAAGCTTTGTGTCAGTATGTAACTCTCATACGTTTTGTGTTTTGTCATCGCTTTGATTCAGAGTTTTGCATGCGTTCGCGTATGAATGACTGGTGTGAAAGTGCTTTGGTTGTCACCGCGCAAGATTCAGCGCTATATAAATGCGTTTTATGGTGACAGTAGTAGTAGTTGTAGTAGCAGTAGTATAAGACCCATGGGTCAAAACGCGTGGCATCTACGTCTCGTTTTGTGTTGTAAAGGCATGTTGGTGTTCCCTTCTACACAAGGTGAGTACAATTGTCCTGTCCTATTTCTCCACACTTCTTTCAACCCTCGCCTGCAGTTAACTCTCTCCATACGAACGGCGAAAGAGATGACGTAAACAGCGTTTCACCCCAATAACCATTATCAAAATATTGCAAGTGGAAGGCTCTCATACTGAAGAGGTGAATGATGACAAAGAATACCACAATTCTGACGACGGAAGCTAAATGCTGGGTCATTCAGACACCCACTGGACATCCGAGGGGTCTGTGTAGAGGAGAAGAGAGGACTGGCCGTACTGAGTGAGTTAACCCTTTCCGTTAAGTATTTGACGTCATTTAGCGGCCACGGTTGTCTCCGTTAACGGACTTCTTGTGCCCGTTTGACGTCAGTGAGTCTCTATTTCGCCACAGCTTCGAGTCGGCGTGTCCTCGTCGCACACTCACCTTGAGTTCTGTTGACCTCAGTGTGTAAGTTTACCATCGGATGAGGGGATTAATATGGCGCTGGTATGTTGCGATTGGTGTGTTCCACTGCACGTTATTTGTTATAAAAGTACTGCATTTGATTTTTGTTGTGTTCAAGATTAAAAGACTTACCTTCACCTGCAACAGCGAGTGAGCCAGTGTTAAAAAAAAAGATAGAGATGTGAATGAAGATTTTGATATATACCCGTCCCTCTCTGTCCCTCTGTCTTATACCCATCTCTCTCTGTTTGTGTATCCGTCTGTGTCTGTCTGTCTGTCTGTCTCTGTTTCTCTCTCTCTCTCTCTCTCTCTCTCTCTCTCTCTCTCTCTCTCTCTCTCTCACTCTTTGTATGTCTGTATGTCTGTCTGTCTTTCTGTGTGTGTGTGTGTGTGTGTGATGACACACAAAGAACGGAACCTGTTATTTTGACAGGAAAATCTAATAATTTTTTTATATAAAAACTATAAAAATCCTCCTCGGCTTGTTTCTACTTAAAGGTTAATGCCTACTTTTCGTCAGTGTTTTGAAATGCTATCGTAAAAGTTATAAAAGTTTAATTTTGTTTTCCTGGCTTAGGTAAAAAAAAAAACTTATAGGGCCTACTACTTTGTTTATTACATTTTTTTTTATGTATTCTTTCTCAAATTTGTTGTTCTTCCTTTTTCAAGAGAGTACATATTTTGTTTGTTGTTGTTGTTCCTGTTGTTGTCATTATTTCGGTCTAAAGTCAAGCTGTGTAGGTAGATATGAGAGAGACACTCACATTGCATATATTGCCTTCCATTAGGAATCTGTGACAGCTTTCACATTGCATATATTGCCTTCCATTAGGAATCTGTGACAGCTTTCCTATGATGTACCCAAAGTACACTGTAGACGAGTGTTAGGGTGGTCAGGTTATTGACAAATAACAAAAGAGAGGACAGGGGTTACGTCCCAGTTCACGGCGAAACGGGGTAGGTGGGTATGGGTGTGTGCTGATTATCTGGTTGTGGTTTTCCGCAATTTATCTTTATTCTTATCTTATCTGTCTATCATAATCAATGAGCAATATATTAGGCTATGCTTATAATTATATTCAAAATAATGTTTCTTAATTCTTTCTGTTTTTACATTAAGAATACTAGTTATTACCTGCAGTGTGTGGATGTATGTATGAAACGGTTTATGTGATATTTTTTACATTTGTAAGTCTTCGTAATATTCGTTAAAGCTGTTGTTCACTTTTACAGTTATGGTCCCCATGTTGTTTACTTGTCTGTGTTGTGATAATGCACCTGACCAAATTTCTCCAGTTGGAGATAATAAAGTTATTCTTATTCTTATTCTTATTATGCAGCCATTCACCATAAAACAGTACGGAACGTACAAAACTCAAATGTTGACACATACTACAGTAAGCGATGCTTGGGATCGAGTGTTCTTGAACTTGGAATTTCCTTTTTTTTTCTTCCAGAAAGAGATGAGGAAAAAGATTGTTCTGGCAGATATACATGACAAAGTTTATGTATAACCGATGATAATGGAAATAAACTTGAAACCTCGTGAGATAGACATAGTATGATTATGAGAAACTGACCAACAGACTTGTGCCCAGTGGCTTCAGCACGAAGTCGAAAGTGTCCCCCAGTCACCCAGTAAGGAGTTAAGGGCCGAAACACTTGACTGAGGGGGGCTTCTTCTCTGAAGACCTTGTACTGTCCAGCTCTCCCTAGAGTTTCTTATCACCGGAGTCCAAAGTGCCCCAGTCATAAAACATAACAAGAAACCAAAACCTATTTCAGTATCATCTATTTTTTTCTTATTTTTTTCTTGTTTTTTCTTCTTTTTTTGTTAGCCAGTGAGCGTCATTTGATTTTTGTCTTTGCCATGTTAGTTCTTCACAATATCCATGTAAATTTCGAAGAGAGAGAGAGACAGACAGACAGACAGACAAACAGATGGACAGACAGACAGAGTTTGTCGTTTGTCGATAGGTTGACAGGTCGAATGTTTTGTTTCGTGATGTTCTTTTTTTTATTATTATTATCAAACAATGGTGGTTGACAGAGTTATACAGATGCTGACATTTTCTGATGGGTACTTACTCTGCAGACAATGCATGAACACACACTTCACCTCCCTACCCCCCCCCCCCCCCACACTTCGCTCTTTCATCTTCCTTTCACTCTATCCTTCCCACTCACTAAGGATGTCGTTGGTATTGCAGAAGACATAAAATATCACAGGCAGAGAAAAAGAGGTTGGAAAAAAAAAAGACAAAAAAAAGAAAGAATGAAAGGTCACCAGAAAGTCTTCAGAACAGTCAGAGGGTACACTGCCTTATTCCAGCAACGGTGTGTCTAACCTTGACTCCTAAACTCCTCTGATGCAGCAGCTTGCAATGTTAACACGTGGCGACATGTCAGTATGTGGCTTAAATTCTCTCTCTCTCTCTCTCTCTCTCTCTCTCTCTCTCTCTCTCTCTCTCTCTCCTGTGTGTGTGCATATATATATGTATGTGTATGCAATCAGAAAATGAAAAGGTTTTACAAAAACAAAAACAAAAAAGTTCAGAATTCTTACAGGAATTTAGTGTGATAAGTAATAAGTTACAACGTGAAAGACTTAAGAAAGTTGGAAAAAAATTAATATATTAAAAAAAAATAATAATAAAACGTGGTAGTTTTGTTTTCCTCCAGAAAGAGAGAGATACACACATACAGACAGACAGACCTACGGACAGACAGATGATGATATGGACATTTATAAAGCGCCTCACCTTGGTCAGAGACCAATCTGTACAAACACGGAGAAACTTGCACAAAAAGGCTGCCTACATGGGTAGAGCCGACTGACAGCTGCCAGTGGACGCTCATCATTCGTTTCTCGTGCCACCTAATCAGATTTATTTTCAGTCATTCGCGCGCGCACACACACACACACACACACACACACACACACACACACACACATTTTAAGGGCATGACCATTTTGTTTACAGACAGACAGACAGACAGGGAGAGAGAGTCTTTTCTTCCCCTCCACCAGTATGCTGTTAATATTCTGGTGAACTGAACAAAGACAAAGAGCTCTCCCACACTCTCTCTCTTGTTACATCCGCAGACTTTGGAGGAGCAAAATTTCACCAGACACGTTGTCCACAGGGACACAGGCCGGGCACAAGACCAGCACTGCTTGGGCTAATGGGGACTGTGGGCAGCTAGGTTGTTGGCCAGCTTATCCCCCCCCCCCTCTCCCCCACTCTCCACTACCCAGCGGTATAATGCGTCCTTGGCGCTTAAGAGTCCAGCGGACCAGGGTTTTGCATACTTCTCTTCGAACTCTCTGGGGATGGGGATGGGGATCTACAGCTTCAACAGGAACAACACTGCTGAATGTAAAGCTGTTCCTTTGAGTCCACAAAGCAAAGTATTTATTAAAGCTCGGTGCACGGACAGTACTGTCAGAGGATGACCGGGGGAGATGGTGGGGATTAGTGGGGACTGGCGTGGAGGGGGAGAGGTGGGGGGGGGGGCATGGGGGGGGAGTACGGGGAGCTTAGAATCCCTCAGCTCCAGCAGACCCCACTCCCACCACTCCCCCGTCACCACCACCGCACTTAGCAGGGACTTAAACGTCTGAACTTTACCGTAAGTGGCGTACAGTGTGTGCTAGTCTTTTGGATCAAATTCAAAATGTATCCAGTTTGAAACGGAAGTAACTGGATTTTTTTTTAAACCATAAACCTGCGATTCAGGTGAATGTAAAATTTGATTTATCAAACATTTGAATGATTAAAAATACGAACGAGAACAAGAAGAAAGAGGAGGAGGAGGAGATGTTGAGGAGAAGGAGGGGGAGAAGAATGATTAGAAATAAAAACACATTAAAAACTGGAGAGAAAAAAAAGGTGAATGGCTGAAACTGAAAGGTATGAGCATTTGAATTTTTAGGTGTCATATTCAGAATTTAATCATTCTAAAATACGGGTGATTCAGAATTTAATCATTCTAAAATACGGGTGATTATGAAATAAAATGTTATCAAAAGTGACTGAGAAAAAATGTCAAGATATACAGTTGAACAGAAATCTGAAAATCGGTTACTGACGTTGCACCGCCTTTATATTTGTTCCAGTGCAAAATGCTCCTTCCTTTTCTCCCCTTTCTCCTTCCCTCATCCTTCTTTCGACTTCCATCCTGTCTTTGTCGTCTCTTCGTCCTCCCTCCCTCCCTCCCCCCCTCCCCCCTGTCTCTCTCTCTCTCTCCCTCTCTCTCTCTCTCTCTTTCACCCTCCTTTCTTCCTACCCTTGCTCGTGTCCTTATCTTTGCCCCGCCCCCTTCCCTTTCTGTCTTCCTACTGCCCTCCCTCCCCTCCCCCCCCCCCCCCCCCCCCCCCCCCCCCCGCCCCCTCCCCATCTCTCTTTCTTTCTATCTTACCCCTCCCCTTGTCTTTTCGTCAGTCTAATCCATCATCATTGCGGTAGTTATTGTTATAGTCGTTGTTGGGTTGTTGTTTTTTTGTTTGTTTGCTTGGGTTTTTTTTCCTGGCTTTCACTTATTGACTGAGACACAAGCTGTGACATTTGTGATGGGTTTCATGTTCAGCTAGCTACTTGCATGATTGTCACGCAGTACCACTATCCCGGGTATCAAAGCTCGGAGCAGAAAAACGGGAGATGAGACTGAAAAGCGGGGAAACTAGAGTAGACCCCGGGTGGTTCGGTTTGACGTGGTTAGCAAGCAGTATGGTGGCTCTGAAATCACTGCGTGTTGTGTGCTGTTTAGCACGTGCTTTTGTGCGCAGTGCCATATCTTGCTGCCGTGAAGTGGGTCATCAAAAAACAAACTAGGGCATAGCCGGTTAAGTAATTTTGACATTGAGCAAAGCGGATCGGTTTCTGTTTGAAACGTCAGTGGTTTCGACCTCTATGCCTTCCTTGCCGTGTGTGGTGTGGTGTGGGGTAGGGTGAGGTGAGGGTGACGGCTGGGTGAGGGGGTGTGGGCTGTATTTGATTGTGTTGCTTGCTCCATTGTCGTTCGTATGTGTGTGTTCGATTGTTTGCTTGCCTGCTTGCTTACTTATATATATATATATATATATATATATATATATATATATATATATATATATATGTGTGTGTGTGTGTGTGTGTGTGTGTGTTCAATTTCCCTTCCTTGTCCTTTCCATTTCTTTTCTGATCTTTGCCTGTGTATCTCTGTCTCTCTCTATGTCTCTCTGTTTCTGTCTACCTATGTCTCTCTGTCTCTTTCTACCTCTGTCTACCTCTATCTCTGCCTCTCTCTGTCTGTCTCTCTGTCTGTGTGTGTGTGTGTGTGTGTGTATGTCTCCATTCCCAAGTACGATGTGCGTTTTTTTTAATGGAGGATATGAGTTACATGTCTCCAGTTTCATTGTAAAGCTCGTGATACTCGTAGGTATGCTGAACATCAATCAGTACAAAAAATCAGTTCAGTTTTTCTGATGTTGTTGTTGTTTTTGTAATTTTATTTAAAGTTCAGTCACTTGCAGCGTACATTGCCGACGCATTTAGCCTTCGAGAAAAAAATCAACATTAATGAATAAAAAATAAAAATAAAAAATAAAAATACACACTGTTCTTCAAAGGGAAGGTCGAATTAAATGTTGTCAGCGAAGTACAAACATTGATATTTTTCTGCATATGCATTATTATTCCTTCACAACACGCTTATTGAAGTCAATGGTCAAGATGTTATTTTCATTAATGATACAGATTTGTCTGTTTTTTGTTGTTGGTTTTTTTTGTTTTTTGACTCACTTGTGTAAACAAAGTGAGTCTATGTTTTAACCCGGTGTTCGGTTGGCTGTGTGTGTGTGTGTGTCTGTGTTTCCGTGGTAAACTTTAACATTGACATTTTCTCTGTAAATACTTTGTCAGTTGACACCAAATTAGGCATAAAAATAGGAAAAATTCAGTTCTTTCCAGTCATCTTGTTTAAAACAATATTGCACGTCTGGGATGGGCACAAAAAAATAAATAAATGAAACCTAATTATATGCAAACTGCATTTACTGTTATATTTATATTTTTTGTATTCTCTAAACTTGGCATTTTGATCTGATATCAACAACAAGAGCAGTCATTATTATCATTTTTTGTTCAAACAGGAACTTCTTTTGCTAAGCATAGAAGTTTTATTTATTTTGCAAACGTTTTGGTGCAGAGTGTAAAAAAGGGAAATTACTCTGCAATTAATGCTGGGGGACTTAATTCGAATCTGGTTAGGACTTTTTTTTTTTCTTTTTTCTTTTTTTCTTTTTTTTAACGCGAAGCTTTATACTAACAAATACAGAACACATTTTAACGATTAGATTTTTTTTTAAGTATATCACAAGTGAGTCTTGAAGGCCTTGCCTCTCTTGTTTTAGTTTTGTCTTCATCATTATTCTTGTTTCTTGTATCCCATGTCATTTGGGCTGAAAAGCTATTGACGACAAAGATTTCTGAGTTCTGATCTCTCTCTCTCTCTCTCTCTCTCTCTTGTGTACTTGATGTAGCAAAATGTTTGCCATTTCAGTTAGGAGCCTTGGCCTAATCTGGATAATGCGTTTCGCATTTCGCATTCGCATCTCTCTCTCTCTCTCTCTCTCCAGAAAGCGCTCAGTCTTAGATGAAAGACATGTTTCTTAATTACCCCTTAGGTTTTTTTTTATTATTTAGTTTTGTTATATTATCAGTTTATTCTTTCTAACAGTTTCTTGTTCATCCAACTCAAGGTTTGGTTTTCATGTGTGTGTGTGTGTGTGTGTGTGTGTGTGTGTGTGTGTGTGTGTGTGTGTGTGTGTGTGTGTGTGTGCAATACGTGTGTGCAATACGTGCATCCATGATTATGTATACAGGTCGGTGGCCTTACATTAAAACAGTTCTAAGTTCTCTCTCTCTCTCTCTCTCTCTCTCTCTCTCTGTCTCTCTGTCTCTCCCCCCCCTCTCTCTCTCTCTCTCTCTCTCTGTAGGTTTTATTGTGTATTACAAAGGTTACAGACCGATTAGGGACAAATACTTAGCTAAACATATACATATCAATGATCCAGTCGATGTGTTTTACAACCGGCTGTTTAGGAACGAAGCCACAAGCGTTTCAAGGGAAACAGCAATGTCGGGTTGGTAGGACTAATTCCGAACAGCGTGTAATTGTGAACGGTTCGTGTACCGCCCCGCTTCGAAGCGTTCGTTCTCACCACACACATTTCACAATTCAACGTCTGTTTCAACCTCGTTAAGATACACTATCCATTTCCGAGAACCAGTCAAATATCAGCTATGTCCGACTGTTTCCGCGCTCTTTCTTCGCATCGCACACAACTGTCGACCATGTTCACAGACGTACTCTTAAATTTAAAAAACCAAAGGAAGCAAGTAGTTGGACTTTAACTTTTGCACAGTTTAGAATAGCTGGTTTGATTGGATAAGTTGAATGCGCATTACCAGTGCTGGGAGAATTTAAGAAAGCCTGTTGGTGACAGATCAGAACGTCAGTTTTGACATGAATCTCCAAAATAGTGCCGTTCGCAATTTGACCATGGGGTATTTTGACGTGAGTCCATTTGCGAAAAGCTGCACAGTTACTGAACACTCTCAGAAGGATGTCTTTGTGTGCGGTTTGGGATGGGTGTGTTTAAATGTGTGTGTGTGTGTGTGTGTGTGTGTGTGTGTGTGTGTGTGTGTGTGTGTGTGTGTCTGTGTGTGTGTGTGTCTGTGTGTGTGTGTGTGTGTGTCTCTGTGTGTGTGTGTGTGTGTGTGTGTGTGTGTCTGTGTGTGTGTGTGTGTGTCTGTGTGTGTGTGTGTGTGTGTGTGTGTGTGTGTGTGTGTGTGTGTGTGTGTGTGTGTGTCTGTGTGTGTGATCAAAACCAACAACATGCGATGTTCCAATAATATGTTTAACAAGTTCAAGACCTGTTTCTGTTTTAATTGTCCACATGTAGGCTACCCATACCCATCGTTCGGGCACCCTTGGTATTTCAACTGTTGAAAAAATGTTTAAAAGAAGGAACAGACGGAAGTTTTCCCGGTGCAACCAATCGGAGAAAGCCTTCAAAAACAGAAGAGCTACATCTGACGATCGTACAACCTGATATCTGTACAATACACACGTTGAGCTGGTCGCTTCGAATGGGCCGTTCGCAATTTGGCACACATACCATGTACCTTTTGTTCACTGAAACATATAAAAGAATGCACCACTGTCGGTTTATGATTTTAAAAAAACACCAAACCATTGTACAAGCGACTTGTTAACATGCACTAATGTTTACAGGCTGGAGGCCCAAACATTAAATTTTGTGAATTTATATATATGTGGCACACTTTGGGGCAGAAAGTCAACAGAGACTTAACTGTTTATGCGAACACCCAGCGAATGTAGAGGAAGAAGAAGACTTGTCGTATAAATGAGAATGGACAAGGGAGGAGAAATCTTTGTCTTGGCAAATACCTCTCCACCATTCCCTCCCAGCCCCCTTCTCCCGCCATTATGTCGTTTCAGGATTGAATACACGTGGAGCACGTCAGTCTATGTTTTTTTGTTGTTGTTTTTTTCAGGTGAAACACACACACACACACACACACACACACACACACACACACACACACACACACACACACACACACACACACACACACACACGCACACACACACACACACGCAAACGCACACACCAAGTTTTCAGTTAAAGACCAGTATATTTAAGTTCTATTGATTAAACGCAGCTTACGAGAAACAACATGTTTCCAGTCATTGTTCTGATTTTCTCAAGCGGAACGTCAGTTCACAAATGTATCTTCGTTGACTCGTCGAGAACCACATTGGTTGTCAGGGGAGATAACAATGGACACGCCAAGACAAAAATCTGTCTTAACCAATGGAGCGCTGTTTCCTTGATTCAATAGTCCATTGTTCAGTGCAAAAACGTCGTCTCCTTAAAAACATTTGCCCTGTTAGCCTTTCGATCATGGAACACTGAAAGCAGTCTAACTCACGTGAATCTGCTCTGATCTGTTGACATGCATGCTGCTTCCAGGGAAATAGTTTTCGAGATAATTTTCTGGTTTTAAACTGCACAGTAAAGACATATTGTTATCACTCCCAGAGACTTCGAGGTGCTAGTGTACTGTACATGACCTTATCTTATGACGTTCATGTATGTGATGGGATTCTTCACACCATGTCTGTTTGGTTGTTGTTGTTTTTTTTGTTTTGTTTTGTTTTTCAGAATGGAACTTAGTTCTTATTGATGCGACAGTGTATAAACATTGACCTTTGCATGGTAGGCATATTCTTTGTGCTGTATGATCAGAATGACGACTGCACATAGATCCCTTTGCGCTGTACTCTACTGTACTTGTACTGTACTGTACTACACTGTACTGTACTGTACTGTATTGCAATGTGCTGCACTTTACTGTTGTACTGTACTGTATTGTACTGTACTGTACTACACTGTACTTGTACTGTACTGTACTACACTGTACTGTACTGTATTGCAATGTGCTGCACTTTACTGTTGTACTGTACTGTATTGTACTGTACTGCACTGCACTTTGCTGTACTGTACTGTATTGTACTGTGCTGTACTCTACTCTAACGTACTCTACTTAACTGTACTGCACAGACGCGCACTGTGGTCAGGCATGGACTGTCTCTGACCATTTCAAAACACCTGCCTGTCACTGTTCCTCACTCTCCAGTTTCACGCAGGGGGCGTGCTGACAATTGCCTGAAGGATGCAGCGAAAGCTGTTAAAAAAAAATAATATAAATAAAAAATAAAATAAAGACACACTCATGCGCAAATATCCGTTAGCAATAAAGAAATCAGTCCCTGGTTCGACGACAGTTTGTGTGTGTCTGTGTCTATGTATGAGAGAGAGAGAGAGAGAGAGAGAGAGAGAGAGAGAGATACATAAGCGTCTTAATCATTCTTCCACCTTCCTTCCACCTGCATACATACATTCATACATACATACATACATACATACATACATACATACATACATACATAGAGAGGTGATTTAATAATTCAAGGCCATGGCTCCATATGAATGAAGGGCGATAACAAAATGTGCAGATGCCACTATATCTTAACTAGTCGTGAGCATTCAACGTTTTCATAACCACAGAAATCAGGTCAATACTGTTTGAGAGACAGAGAGAGTGTCACAGAGGGAGGAGGGGAGGTAATACGTGTTTGTTGTCAAACCTGTTTGCGAAGTTCATCGACGCAAGTCTACAAACGGTTTAGAGTTTTACGCGATATATGTTCCTGAATCTTGCAGTGTGTGTGTGTGTGTGTGTGTGTGTGTGTGTGTGCAGTATGTGTGTGTGTGTGTGTGTGTTTGCAGTATGTTTGTGTGTGTGTGTGTGTGTGTGTGTGTGTGTGTGTGTGTGTGAAGACCTCCCCCCCCCTCCTCTAGATCGATCCTCCATTGTTTCTATCAGTGAAGTCAAAAAAAACACAAATCGATTTCCGGCTGTCAGACCTGGAGGTGTCTGAGCACATGTTCCGTTCTTATCGATCTGTCGATCGATCTCTGTGTGGCTCCCATCGATCAGTTGACTAACCGTACCTTGGAAAGAAAATATATAGATATACACACTTTGGTTGTTGTGCTGTGCAGGGACATAAACCCCGTGGGTGAACGATTGTTTGGCTGACTGTTATTGTGGTGCTCGGGGGGGGGACGTCGATACGCAATGTCTTTTATAGTGTCGTTGTCATGCCAGTTTTAGTCAGTTCAGCGACATGATCAGAAGTCTCAGTGACGGAGGTCCCTGTGTCACCCTCTCTTAGTGATAGGTTCAAAATGTCGTTGTGTATAATCCACTAGGTCCAGATGTCATTGTGTATAATCCAGTAGGTCCAAATGTCATTGTGTATAATCCAGTAGGTCCAGATGTCGTTGTGTATAATCCAGTAGGTCCAAGTGTCGCTGTGTATAATCAAGTAGGTCCAAGTGTCGTTGTGTATAATACAGTAGGTCCAGATGTCACTGTGTATAATCAAGTAGGTCCAAATGTCATTGTGTATAATCCACTAGGTCCAGATGTCATTGTGTATAATCCAGTAGGTCCAAATGTCGTTGTGTATAATCAAGTAGGTCCAGATGTCATTGTGTATAATCCAGTAGGTCCAGATGTCATTGTGTATAATCCAGTAGGTCCAAATGTCATTGTGTATAATCCAGTAGGTCCAGATGTCATTGTGTATAATCCACTAGTTCCAAATGTCATTGTGTATAATACAGTAGGTCCAGATGTCATTGTGTATAATCCAGTACGTCAAAGTGTCGTTGTGTATAATCCAGTAGGTCCAGATGTCATTGTGTATAATCCAGTAGGTCAAAGTGTCATTGTGTATAATCCACTAGTTCCAAATGTTGTTGTGTATAATCCAGTAGGTCCAAGTGTCATTGTGTATAATACAGTAGGTGCAAGTGTCGTTGTGTATAATCAAGTAGGTCCAGATGTCATTGTGTATAATCCAGTAGGTCCAAATGTCGTTGTGTATAATCCACTAGTTCCAAATGTTGTTGTGTATAATCCAGTAGGTCCAAATGTCGTTGTGTATAATCCAGTAGGTCCAAATGTCGTTGTGTATAATCCAGTAGGTCCAGATGTCATTGTGTATAATCCAGTAGGTCCAGATGTCATTGTGTATAATCCAGTAGGTCCAAGTGTCGTTGTGTATAATCCAGTAGGTCCAAATGTCATTGTGTATAATCCAGTAGGTCCAAATGTCATTGTGTATAATCCAGTAGGTCCAAGTGTCGTTGTGTATAATCCAGTAGGTCCAAATGTCATTGTGTATAATCCAGTAGGTCCAAATGTCATTGTGTATAATCCACTAGGTCCAAGTGTCGTTGTGTATAATCCAGTAGGTCCAAGTGTCGTTGTGTATAATCCAGTAGGTCCAAACGTCGTTGTGTATAATACAGTAGGTCCAAATGTCATTGTGTATAATCCAGTCAGATGTCATTGTGTATAATCCAGTAGGTCCAAGTGTCATTGTGTATAATCCAGTAGGTCCAAGTGTCATTGTGTAGAGTTCACTGGGACCACATGTCACTGCGTGTAATTTTATTTGATCCAAATGACAACCTATCTTAGTGATAGGTCCAGATGTCACTGTGTACGACCATGAGGTCTTAATGTCTTTGCGGATAATTGTACGTCCATATGTCAGCCTGTCTCGGAGTTAGGTCCAAATCGCAGCTGTCTCAGCGTAAGGGCCAAATGTCCCTTTGTATAATTCAGTAGTTACAAATTTCGCTGTGTATATTTCAGTGAGTCCAGATGTCCCTGTGTGTAATTAGATTGGTCCACATGTCAGCCTGGCTTAGTGAAAGGTCCAAATGTTACTGTGTATAAACAATATGGTCTGAATGTCACTGTAGATAACTAGTAGTTCCAAATGTCAGCCTGTCTCCGCAGAGTCCAAATCATAACCTGTCTCCGCGATAGATCCAATGTCATTGTGTATAATTCAGCGAGTCCAAATGTACACTGTGTGTAATTCAGATGATTCACATGTTAATCTGTCTTTGTGAAAGGTCCAAATGTCACTGCGTACGGCCAAGAGGCTTCAATGTCACTGTGGATAACTAGTATGTCTAAATGTCACCCTTTCTCAGCGAAAAGTGAAGATGTCGTCAGCCTATCTTAATGATAGATCTACATGTCATCCTGTCTCAACCATAGGTCCAGATGGCATCATGTCTCAACCATAGGTCCTAATGTCATCCTGTCAACTATAGGTCCAAATATCACTCTGTCTAAACCATAGGTCCAAATGTCACCCTGTCAACCATAGGTCCAAATGTCATTTTGTCTCAATCATAGGTCCAAATGTCACCCTGTCTCAGCCATAGGTCCAAATGTCTCAACCATAGGTCCAAATGTCGCCCAGTCTCAACCATAGGTCCACATGTCATCTTGTCTCAACCATAGGTCACCCTGTCAACCATAGGTCCAAATGTCATTCCACATACCCCACAGATCCAAATGTCGTCCTGCCTGTATCACCTGTTGGTCCAAATATCACTCTGTATGCATCACCCACAGGTCCAAATATCACTCTGGCTGGTAGATTTAAATGTCGCCCTGTCTCACATGGTCGTCCTTTGCCTAACTAACGTGCCCTCCCCCTCCCCCTCCCCTCCCCCTTTCCCAGTCACACAGTATGGAGGCGGTCTTTTACCTTTGGTTCTGATGGATAAAATGGATCACTTGTCACGCCACGTGAGTTTGGGTTTGAGACTTCCTGTGAGGGCGGAAATCCTCGCTTCCCCTCACTGCCCACTTTTCCCAGTCACATAGTATGGAGGCAGTCTTTCTTTTACCTTTGGTTCTGATGGATAAAATGGATCACTTGTCACGCCACGTGAGTTTGGGTTTGAGACTTCCTGTGAGGGCGGAAATCCTCGCTTCTTCTTTTTTTTTTTTTTTTTTTTTTTCCCTCTCCTGACGTCATTCGGGTTGACGTGTTTCGTAGTGTGTGGTGAAATAAAAAGACGGTTGAGCGAGCCACTCTGGATTGTGTGTGTGTGTGTGTGTGCGTGCGTGCTTGTGTGTGCGTGCGTGTGTGTGTTTCAGCGTGTGTTTTTGTCAGTGTTTGTCTGTGTTCGTGTGCGTTTGTTTGCAGATGTTTTTTGTTTGTGTGTGTGTGTGTGTGTGTGTGTGTATTATTGAAGGAATTAATGACCGAAATCTATGACTATATCTGGCTCGTATAAAATTTGCCTTTTTAGGGAAATGCATCACTTCCTGAAGATCACTGTACACAGTGGCTGTGATCAACTGAACTGAACGAGCTAATTGTTTCCGGAGTAGACGAACGAAAGAAGTAACTAACCAGTGTGACGACAGAGCTGACCAATGTGCTGACTGTGGGCGTGGTGAAGTGTCCAGCGTGTGCGTACACAGAGTTCACTGACAAACAGACAGACAGACAGACATACAGAGGGATTCTGTATACTTCCGCGTTTTCAGTGGAGAGTTCCCGTTGTCATGCCGATTCGCAAATTTCCCGCTTCGCCTATTCCTTGTACACCTATTCCCGATTTGCCTATAACTTTAAATTGATGATTCTGATTCGCCTATCTGAAGTACAGTGTGTATATGTTTTGACAACAACAACAACAACAAAAAAAGACAACAGCTGCTCTTTTATGTGTATGTTTTTTGTTTGTTTGTTTGTCTTTTATTGTTGTTTTTCTTCTTCTTCTTCTTTTTTTAAACGCACACAGAAGATTAAATACGCACGTTAAAGATCATGTGATCCATGTCAGCGTTCGATGGGTTCAGGAAATGAGAACCTTGCAAGGCGGGTTAAATAAACAAAACGGCCATACCCGTGAAAATGTTACAAGTGTGCGTGAGCATGTGTGTGTGTGTGTGTGTGTGTGTGTGTGTGTGTGTGTGTGTGTGTGTGTGTGACTGACACTTGACTGAATGACACAGGAAACGAATGATGAGCGCCCAGTGGTAGCTATCAGTCGGCTCTACCCAGGTAGGCAGCCTGTTGTGTAAATGAGTCCATGTTTGTAAAGCGCTTTGAGTTTGACCTCTGACCGAAGATAGGCACTATACAAGTATCCATATCATCATCATTATATGCAATGTAGTATATTCTGTATGATTATGTTAATGTTCAGGTTAGTTTTTTTAATCCTCTGGCGAATGATCGACGAACTGGTAAAAGCCACAGGCATGTCCGAGGTCAATGTGAACATGACTCTACATGTGCTATATTTTATTTTTTCCGTTTTCTTCTTTAATCAGGTTCTCCTGAATTGACACTTCACAGCCCTGGTATGGCTATGTGTTGCAAGCCAGCTTTAAGCGACAAAGAAAAATAAATAGATATATTCCAAGTGATCCTTGTATGACGGGCGCAATAGCCGAGTGGTTAAAGCGTTGGACTGTCAGTCTGAGTGTCCCGGGTTCGAATCACGGTGACGGCGTCTGGTGGGTAAAGGGTGGAGATTTTTACGATCTCCCAGGTCAACATATGTGCAGACCTGCTAGTGCCTGAACCCCCGTCGTGTGTATATGCAAGCAGAAGATCAAATACGCACGTTAAAGATCCTGTAATCCATGTCAGCGTTCGGTGGGTTATGGAAACAAGAACATACCCAGCATGCTTACCCCCGAAAACGGAGTATGGCTGCCTACATGGCGGGGTAAAAACGGTCATACACGTAAAAGCCCACTCGTGTGCATACGAGTGAACGCAGAAGAAGAAGAAGAAGATCCTTGTATGTTGGACAAGTATGGTAATAACGACATTTCGATAGATAAACTGTTTTATGTTGCGTGACACAACCGGCAGTTGTCACTGCTAAAGTGTTGTAAACCGTAGTAGGCCCATAGTTCATTTCAGGTGTGGCTTACTGCTGTGGTACCAACCACGGTAATTGGATCTTTCATTCCATTGTTTGTTGCTGAAACTGCTGTGTGCTATGTTGTTGTGCCTTGCCGTGCTGTGCTGTACCGTACCCTGCTGCGCAGCGCTGAAGTATAGTGCTGTGCTGCGCTGCATGCCTCAAGCGACTGACGATACGTTTGAGGGTGCCGTGTGTGACTGGTAGAAGAAATTCAGATCGAACTTTCAGCACGGTTTGTCCATGCTGTCTATACGCTGGGCACTTTTTTTTTAAAGTGCCTTTTGTTTCTGTTTTTTTTTTTTTTTTTTTTTTTTTTTTTTTTAACTTGGAATTGTCAGTGACTGGTTTTTGTTGTAGTTGTTGTTGTTGTTTCTTTAACCTGGCTTGTGTTTTCCCTTGTCTGGACACGTTTGTGTTGGAGAGTGTGTATGTTATGTATGTGTGTGAAGTTTTGACACGGGATGTTGGTTATTCATGCGTGAATTGTTCGCTGACAAAAGGAAGTTTGAAGCGACACGTTCTTGGTGACTGATCAACACAAGTGGTGAAGTTGGGGTTTCGAGAATAGTTGATTTTTTTGTTTGTTTGTTTGTTTTTCTTGGTGAGAAGCCTACAAAAAGCTTTGTTCTCGTGTTGGTTTTGCTTGTGCAACGTTTCGTTGATTTGTTGAAAAGTGTTCTCAGACTCGCAGAATGAACAGAGTGTACACGTATTGATTTGGCTCAAAAGGTAGCAATTACGCGACGTATAAACCTGATTTGACGTGAAGGGAAAAAGTGTGTATCCAGTCTTTCTTTCTTCACGTCTGTGTGTTTGGAAGAAAAAATATTTTACTTGATGTGGTTTTGATCCGTTGATATCTTGAGTTGACACAGTCCCGTGAATTTTGGGTTGATTTCCTATGACATTCTCAAGGTATATTTCATTTATTTATTCATTATCATTATTTTCTTGTGAATTTAGATATTTCCATCGCATGTGAGAATTATGAATGTAAGAATGCATTTCTAATTTCGTATGGACACTGCTGTACCGTGGCCCAGTCCTGAAATATATATATATATATATATATATATATATATATATATATACATATATATCTCCTTTTTGTTGGAAACCTTCATGACTGAAGGGAGTCTGTAGAATGTGTATAACCACACAGGTACCCTGCATACGCAGTCTTGTGTTCGCGAAACAAACGGAAAATCGAACACCATGAAATATAGATCAGCTTTTGGAACGACTGCAACCGTTCAATGTTTTTGTTTTTTCCCTGTCAATAAAACAAAAAAAGTCTCAGAACAGTTTGCTAATTTGAAATTGTCTGCTAAGGGTTTCCAGTGTGGGTTGGGGGTCTGTGTGTAGGGTCACATACACTGTTGAGGACATTACTTCTTGTCACCAACAGCTCCCGTTGGAAAATAACCTTCTTTTTTTTCAAGACGTGAACCATCCATTTGACATTAGTCCAGTCATTAACGGCCCCCGTTGGAAGAAAACCACTTTGTCTTCTTCAAGACGTGAACCATTAATTATGGGGTAGGGTTTTAAAGAAACGGAGCGACAGTCTTTCCTCAAGATGCTGCTGAAGAAGAACAGGCGATGTTCAATTGTGGTGCCGTGACGGGGGGAGTCGGAAAAGTGATTCAGCCTGTTCCTCTCTCATGCGTGCCTCGCTAGGAAACCACTGTCACTGGGTTTACTACGATGAAGGGAATCATAACTTTCTGCACACGGAAGCAGACGGGCTGAAGGAACTCATCAGGAACAACAGAGGTTGAAGAGGCTGAGGACGACAGTGAAGATCATGCTTGCTTACTGCGTTCAGACGCCCCAGCAGTCGTTGGACGCATGAGGGTGGTCAGGACGCTCCGTTGCCCACGATCCTTGGCCAGTTTGAAGGTGTCTGAGGTATTTCTCTCTCCACTGTTTGCCGACAGTAAAGCGACATAGCGAAATTCAACACGAAACGAGAGGAAATATTCACTAACGTTTGACATTGCAACCGTTTAGTGTTGTTGTTTTGTTTTTGTTGTGTGTGTTTTAAAGTCAAAATTTAAGTTTCCGAACGCTTTTCATACTACAGTGTCAAATCGCCTTCCAAGCATTTCCAGCGTGTCGGTAGGTAGGGAGGGAGGGACCAGAATATGGAACGAAGACGGAAGTCAGAACCGGAACCGGAAGTGTCCACCTGAAGGTTTTCCGGCGTGGTGAATTCGCGATGAGTGGCGCAAAGGGTGGATTTGAACGACCTATATTGGCTGACGCCCTACGTGTGCCCAAGAGATGAGTGCCTTCGCTGCCTCCTACATCGGTGGTGGTGGTGGTGGTGGTGGGAGAGGTCGGGAGGAGAGGGGGGGTCACGGGGGGCAGCGTGCTCCCCCCTTGGAGGGAGTGGACCTGGCCAAGCTGTCGTTCTGGCAGCGTCTGCAGTACCGCTACTATCGCTGCTGCCTGGTGCACATGCTGGTCAGCCTCTTCTGCCCGGCGCGCGAGTGCTTTGCCACGAGCCGACTAGGTCAGTCCACCCACGTGCCCTGCCTTGCCTGCCTACCCTGCCTGCCTACCCTTTAGCCGCTCTGTCGGTTTACCTGTCTGTCAGTCTTTTTCTTGTGGGTTTGGCTGTGTGTGTGTGTGTGTGTGTGTGTGTGTGTGTGTGTGTGTGTGTGTGTGTGTTCGTGCGCATCTTTCTCTTTTTCTGGCTGTCAGCCTGTGTGTGTGTATCTGTCTGTCTGTCTGTCTGTGTACGTGTCTGTCTGTTCTTCTGTATCTGTATGTGTCTTTCAGTCTGTCTGAATGTCTGAAAACAGTTTTGCAACATGGCCAGCGCTCTTGCTGTCTCAGTTTGTCTGTCTGTCTGTCTGTCTGTCTGTTTGTCTGTCTGTCTGTATCTCACTTTCTACAACTATAAACAGATACAAATTATGTCGGTTTCAGCATTTTCCTTTTTGGTTGTTCTCTATATTATGCAACCAGTTGGTGTGAATTGTTTGTTGATACAGTTCTTTTCTCTCTTATAAATCCTCTGTCTATCTGTCCATATCCCTATTACCCGTCGCCCTAATTGCTGTCTTTTATGTCTCTTACATTTGTGTTTAAGATTTTATCATTACTTTTCTGTGTTAATTTCACTTGAATCATTTATATGTAGCATTCATGCTAGGGTTTTGTTGTTTTTCCCTTGGTGTGTGTGTGTTAGTGTGTGTGTGTGTGCGTGTGTGTGTTACTCGCTTCCGTTCCGTACAGATGTGAGCGATGTTGTGTCTCTCAGTTTGACGCTGTGTTATACTCGTACATTATACATGTATTAAGTATTAAGTATAACTACATTTGTATGCGTACATGTTTGTGTGTCTCTTAGAACAACGGCAGATGCGTAAGTCGGCCAAAGTGCTAATATCTTCACCGTTGGAAAATAAAGATTCATTCATTCATTCATTCATTCTGTACAGAAGAGTGTTGTCTTGGATCAGCTAACTTCTGCAGTCATTGAGGGTGGTGGGGTGCGAAACGGTCATGGTGAAAATCAATGTGTAGAATTCTCTCCGTGTTGTCTTTGGGAATGAAGCCACGAAAACGGAACCGTAGTCTTGCATTGTTCTCATCGTTTAAAGGGAATTATTGATTGAAACTACGCCCTATCACTCTGTATCTGCCTCTTTCTCTCTGTCTGTCTGTCTCTCTCTCTGTTTTCTGTCTCTGTCTCTCTCTATTTCTCTCTTTCCCTCCCTCCCTTCCTCCCTCCCTCCCTCTCTCTAAGAATAACAAAAACTGCCATGTTTATGATTGATGGTTTCAGACTCAGAAGATATGACATAACAAGAAGAAAAAAACCTTCTCTTTTCTAAATGGAATTGTCTTGCTTTGTTCTAACGTACCTTTTATATTTACCTGTTGTGTGCCGGCTGAATCGGTAGTACAACCAGCATTGACTCGGAGTTGTGTGCCTCATAAAATAATGGAGAGAGTTACCCCCTCTGTATCGTTGTTGGACAAAAACAACAAAAGAACACCCCGCCCCCCCAGCCCCCTCCTCTTCTCACTTCCGTCTTACCCCCCTCACCTGTGGTCATTTCTCCCCTTTTCCATGTATGTCAGGGTGACAGTATGGCACGATGGCTCGCTATCTTCGTTGTTGTTGATAGATAGACGAGAGAAGCTGTGGCACTGAGGAGATGAATCACACAGTGGCAGAGACACCGTGGCATGTTGAATAATTTGTGTTTCGGGGCGGGGTGGACGGTGGTGGGTGGGTAACGGGGTGGGGGGTGGGGGGCGAGACAAAAGACAAAAACGAGTGAGAAAGAAAGAAAGAAAGAAGAAAGAGAAAAAGAGAGAGAAAGAAAAAAAACCCTTGTGTTCTCTCTCTCTCTCTCTCTCTCTCTCTCTCTCTCTCTCTCTCTCTCTCTCTCTCTCTCCCTTCCTCCCCTTCCTCTCCCTCTATTGCCCTCCCCCCTTCGTCCCTCCCACTATAGCAGTAACAAAAAACTGACATGTTTATGATTGATGGTTCAGACTCAGAAGCTATGACATAACAAGAAGAAACAAAACTTCTCTTTTTTTTTAAAAAGGAATTGTCTTGCTTTGTTCTAACATACCTTTTATTTACCTGTTGTGTGCCGGCTGAATCGGTAGTACAACCAGCATTGACTCAGAGTTGTGTGCCTCGTAAAATAATGGAGAGAGTTACCCTCTCTGTATCGTTGTTAGACAAAAACAACAAAAGAACACCCCGCCCCCCCAGCCCCCTCCTCTTCTCACTTCCGTCTTACCCCCCTCCCCTGTGGTCATTTCCCCCCTTTTCCATGTATGTCAGGATGACAGTATGGCACGATGGCTCGCTATCTTCGTTGTTGTTGATAGATAGACGAGAGAAGCTGTGGCACTGAGGGGATGAATCACACAGTGGCAGAGACACCGTGGCATGTTGAATAATTTGTGTTTCGGGGCGGGGTGGACGGTGGTGGGTGGTTAACGGGGTGGGGGGGGGGGGCAAGACAAAAGACAAAAACGAGTGAGAAAGAAAGGAAGAAGAAAGAGAAAAAGAGAGAGAAAGAGAAAAAAAACTTGTGTTCTCTCTCTCTCTCTCTCTCTCTCTCTCTCGTTCTGTCTGTCTCTCCCTCCCCTCCTCCCTTCCCTTCCTCTCCCTCTATTGCCCTCCACCCCGCCGTCCCTCCCACTATAACAGTACTGACATGTTTATGATTGATGGTTCAGACTCAGAAGCTATGACATAACAAGAAGAAACAAAACTTCTCTTTTTTTTTTTAAAGGAAGTGTCTGGCTTTGTTCTACCGTACCTTTTATATACCTGTTGTGTGCCAGCTGAATCGGTAGTACAACTCGGAGTTGTGTGCCATGTAAAATAATGGAGAGAGTTACCCTCTCTGTATCGTTGTTGGACAAAAACAACAAAAGAACACCCCGCCCCCCAGCCCCCTCCTCTTCTCACTTCCGTCTTACCCCCCTCCCCTGTGGTCATTTCCCCCCTTTTCCATGTATGTCAGGGTGACAGTATGTCACGATGGCTCGCTATCTTCGTTGTTGTTGATAGATAGACGAGAGAAGCTGTGGCACTGAGGGGATGAATCACACAGTGGCAGAGACACCGTGGCATGTTGAATAATTTGTGTTTCGGGGCGGGGTGGACGGTGGTGGGTGGGTAACAGGGTGGGGGGGGGAAGACAAAAGACAAAAACGAGTGAGAAAGAAAGGAAGAAGAAAGAGAAAAAGAGAGAGAAAGAGAAAAAAACTTGTGTTCTCTCTCTCTCTCTCTCTCTCTCTCTCTCTTGTTCTCTCTCTCTCCCTCCCTTCCTCCCTTCCATTCCTCTCTCTCTCTGTTGCCCCCCCCCACCCCCACCCCTCCGTCCCTCCCACTATAACAGTAACAAGATACTGACATGTTTATGATTGATGGTTCAGACTCAGAAGCTATGACATAACAAGAAGAAACAAAACTTCTCTTTTTTAAAAAACAACAACGAAGTGTCCGGCTTTGTTCTAACGTACCTTTTACATTTACCTGTTGTGTGCCGGCTGAATCGGTAGTACAACCAGCATTGACTCGGAGTTGTGTGCCTCGTAAAATAATGGAGAGAGTTACCCTCTCTGTATCATTGTTAGACAAAAACAACAAAAGAACACCCCGCCCCCCAGCCCCCTCCTCTTCTCACTTCCGTCTTACCCCTCCCCTGTGGTCATTTCCCCCCTTTTCCATGTATGTCAGGGTGACAGTATGGCACGATGGCTCGCTATCTTCGTTGCTGTTGATAGATAGACGAGAGAAGCTGTGGCACTGAGGGGATGAATCACACAGTGGCAGAGACACCGTGGCATGTTGAATAATTTGTGTTTCGGGGCGGGGTGGACGGTGGTGGGTGGGTAATAGGGTTGGGGGGGAAGACAAAAGACAAAAACGAGTGAGAAAGAAAGGAAGAAGAAAGAGAAAAAGAGAGAGAAAGAGAAAAAAACTTGTGTTCTCTCTCTCTCTCTCTCTCTCTCTCTCTCTCTCTCTCTCTCTCTCCCTCCCTCCCTCCCTCCCTTCCCTTCCTCTCCCTCTATTGCCCTCCCCCCCCTCCGTCCCTCCCACTATAACAGTAACAAAATACCGATATGTTTATGATTGATGGTTCAGACTCAGAAGCTATGACATAACAAGAAGAAACAAAACTTCTCTTTTCTAAATGGAATTGTCTTGCTTTGTTCTAACGTACCTTTTATATTTACCTGTTGTGTGCCGGCTGAATCGGTAGTACAACCAGCAATGGCTCAGAGTTGTGTGCCTCGTAAAATAATGGAGAGAGTTACCCTCTCTGTATCATTGTTAGACAAAAACAACAAAAGAACACCCCGCCCCCCCAGCCCCCTCCTCTTCTCACTTCCGTCTTACCCCCCTCCCCTGTGGTCATTTCCCCCCTTTTCCATGTATGTCAGGATGACAGTATGGCACGATGGCTCGCTATCTTCGTTGCTGTTGATAGATAGACGAGAGAAGCTGTGGCACTGAGGGGATGAATCACACAGTGGCAGAGACACCGTGGCATGTTGAATAATTTGTGTTTCGGGGCGGGGTGGACGGTGGTGGGTGGGTAACGGGGTGGGGGGCGAAACAAAAGACAAAAACGAGTGAGAAAGAAAGAAAGAAAGAAGAAAGAGAAAAAGAGAGAGAAAGAAAAAAACCCTTGTGTTCTCTCTCTCTCTCTCTCTCTCTCTCTCTCTCTCCCTTCCTCCCTTCCCTTCCTCTCCCTCTATTGCCCTCCCCCCTTCGTCCCTCCCACTATAGCAGTAACAAAAAACTGACATGTTTATGATTGATGGTTCAGACTCAGAAAAAACAACAAAACAAATAGAGCACATCTTTAACAGTATGACAAGTAGGAAAAAGAAAACGAAAAAAAAAAAAAGTTTGAAAACATTAAGTAAGTACTTATAATATTGAAGACAGATAAAAGAATGATTGCATATACTTGATTAGATATTTTACATATTCATTCAGTTAGTTGCTTATTCTTATACTTTATGTGCCTTGGTTATTTGTAAAGTGTATTAATGCTTATTAATTGCTAATGCATTCATTTGCATGAATCACTGAACGTGCGCTGGTCAGTCTGTCAAGCGGTTACCTTATCCTGTGCTCTCCCTCCTCATGCATTTCGACCACGTAGTAAATGACGAGTAGGGAGTGAAAGGTGAGAGAGAGAGAGAGAGAGAGAGAGAGAGAGAGAGAGAGAGAGAGAGAGAGAGAGAGAGTTTCAGTTTCAGTAGCTCAAGGAGGCGTCACTGCTTTCGGACAAATCCATATACGCTACACCACATCTGCCAAGCAGATGCCTGGCCAGCAGCGTGTAACCCAACGCGCTTAGTCAGGCCTTGAGAAAGAGAGAGAGAGAGAGAGGGACAAACAGGCATACCAACAGGAATAAAACAACAACACCAGAGTAATTAAAACACAAATGCACACTCTGCCTCAATATTATTAAAGTCTTGTATGCAAAGATATTGTCCATCAACAGAGAAGCAAGCAGACAAACAATTGTGAGTGAATGGAAGTATCATAAGTAATTAAAACACAAATGCACACTCTGCTTCAATATTATTAAAGTCTTGCATGCAAAGATATTGTCCATCAATAGAGAAGCAAACAGACAAACAATTGTGAGTGAATAGTAGTATCATAAGGTCATAAGGGAGAGAAATGGGAGAGGAAGAGACGTGAACGATAAAATAAAAATTAAAAACAAACAACAAAAAATACTTGCTGTGCTGTTTGTTTGTTGTTGTTTTTTTTTGTTTTTTGTTTGTTTGTTTGTTTTTTTCCCTTGCATAGAAGGTTATATTTTCTTTTCAACTTTGTCTCCATTACAATTTCATATGAAATTCCACACCAATAAAGCAAAATTGCAATTCACACCACCTTTAGCAATAGAGGTAGTACATGTATACATATATATATACACACACACATATATACACATACATACATATATATATATATATATATATATATATATATATATACATGCACACATACATACACATATATTACTACTATACATGTACACATACACATACAATATACACACACATGTATAATATGGTGACCGTTTGCAAGGGTGTTTTTTAGTTAACAAATAGCTAACGAGCAAGCAAGAAAGAATGGATGAAGAATAGAGAAAACAAACAAAATGCAAACACATACACAACAACAACAGCAACAAAAAAACCAACAAAAAAAGACATTGATGCCAGAACATGACATTTCCAATCTCAGCTCACAGCACACATTAACAGTCAAATCTCATGGATCACAGGGAACATACGAGTCACAACAAACCAGTCAATACAAGATTGGGCAATATAATATTTCCACTCCTATGGAAATACCTCTGACTCTATATAAAAGATTAGAGTTCATGTTCCATCACTAAATCTAAATAAGGTAGCCATTTAATAGAGAAATCCTGATAATTCCTTTCCATTAGGTGTATTTGTTTTTCTGTTGAATAATTGCGTTTGAGTTCAGCAATTAATGCATGTAAACCTGGTTTAACCTTATTAATTCTACACTTGTATATAAAGAATTTTGCCCATAAAACTATCACATCAAAAACATCATCTGTTTTAGTTTTTTCATCAGTGCCAAACAAAATAAGTTCGTGTGTGTGTGTGTGTGTGTTTTGTATTTGTTTTTTTGTTTTTAATCCATGAAGGAAAAAGACGGGGGAAAGAACAGGAATTTTAAAAAAAAAGGAAATGTTTAACACCACAACTCACACCAGAGCAATAACAAACCCAGACAGAATTAATCACGTGTTATACTCACTTAGAATGCAAGCAGCAACACACCACAGCAACAATAAACCCAGACAGACTGTATGCAGTCACTGAACATTCCCACATCGCACGCCACAAAACACAATGGGACAATTCCCTCGCATCTTTTAAATCTCGTCTCAAAACTCACCTTTTCCCTCAGCAATAAGTTCAATTGTGGCAGGTCCACTTCCTTTTCGTTAGGTGTGCTTGACTATGTGTGTATACATATGTATGTGTACATAACTACATGCATGTATATGAATGTGTATTGTGTGTGCGTGTGTTTATGTAAGTTTGTGCCTGCCTATGTGTGCGTATGTGTTAGGGTAGCTGTTAGATACACATGTATGTTAAAATGTATGTATGCAGTGTGTGTGTGTGTGTGTGTGTGGTCACATTTTGGTGTGTGTATGTAACATAGATATAATGTTTTATGTTAACAAAAGCGTTTTTGTAAAGCACCTAGAGCAGATTTCTGGATAGTGTGCTATATAAGTATTCATTATTATTATTATTATTATTATTATTAATTTGTTGCGCCAGACGATAGGGATAAAAAATGCGAGAAAGATAGTTAAAGGTTGGCGTAAATGAAGAATACGTTTGAAAGTTTATTGGGGAGAAAAAAGAGAAAAGAAAAGAAAAAGTGGGGGGAAAGGGGATGGATGGAGGCACCACACACAAAAAGATACACAGATCGATTTGTATTTATATATATGCAATCCTCTCTCTCTCTCTCTCTCTCTCTCTCTCTATATATATATATATATATATAGAGAGAGAGAGAGAGAGAGAGAGAGAATGTATATATATATATACAGAGTTTATATATATATATATATATATATATATATATATATATATACAGAGAGTGTGTGTGTGTCGGTTTTGTGAGGGGGGGAGGAGACAAAATCATTGTTATTATCATCATTAGTATATTATTGTTGTTATTGTTATTTGGATCCTTCTGTGTGAGTTTCAGTTCAAACCTCACACTTTAATAAACAAATCCCGAATCAAATCACGTATGTGCTTTTGTTCAGCCTCACA